>NC_056517.1:372270-380914 GCF_014905685.2 Nematolebias whitei
CCCGCCTGTGCATAGATCCTGTGCGCCAGAAGAGGCAGATTATCTTTTTCCCCCCCCCCCCCCCCCCTCCACCACCACCGTGAGAACCGATATGAATCACTGGGGAAACCCCCTCATTCTGTCAGAGGGAGTTCCCATCAGCAGGCCTATGTCACACGTCTCAGTTTTCACAGACGTGTACCTGTCAAGCTGGGAGGAATGTGTCTGTCCCAGGCAGTGGGAGCACAGTGGCTGGACCACATGTCTCTTCACCTAAATGTGCTAGAATGTTTTCACGGTCTGAAACGTGACTCAGCATTTTGCCCCCCGCTGCGGGATCAGCATGTTCTGACCCACACAGACAACAAAGTGATGGCAGCTTACATAAACCGTCAGGGAGGCGTACGCTCAGCCTAACTGTTACGCATCGCGAAACAGCTGTTGTGTTGGGCACACTAAAACCTGCTCTCCATCAGAGCAGTGTACATTCCCAGCGTCTTGAACAGGGGAGCGGATATCTTGTCGAGGGGCGGTCCCCGCCACAGAGACTGGAGCCTTCATCCCAAGCTGATTTCTCGGATTTGGAACAGGTTCAGCTGAGCAGCAGTGGATCTGTCCGTCACACGGGAGAACGTCCAGTGTCAATTATGGTTCTCACTGAGCCCACGAGACGACCCGCCATTAGGAGTGGACGCCTTCGCTCACAGCCCGTGGCCAAAAATGCTCCTTTATGCGTTTATATCAAAGTGGACAGCTTTTCAGCGCTGGTGCAGGAAGAAAGGTGTAGAGGCCATTTCATGTCCACTAGGTGGCATGTTGTCCTTTCTGCAGCAACTGATGGACAGAAATCTAGCGTTCAGCACAATTAAGACTTATGCTGCAGCTATTTCTTCCTGTCACGAGGGCTTTGGTGACAGAACAGTTTTTAATCACCCATTGATGAAGCGTTTCCTGAAAGGTGTCCGGAGACACAGACCGGTGTCACGCCCAGTAGCTCCACAGTGGGACCTAACGATGGTTCTGCGCGCTCTGATCAAAGCTCCTTTTTGAGCCTTTAGATCAGGTTTCACTTAAATTCCTGTCACTTAAAACAGCTCTGCTGCTGGCTTTGACATCAGCAAAGAGAATGAGTGATTTATCTGCACTCTCTGCTGCCCCGTCATGCCTCAGGATTCAAGCTGATGGCAGCTCAGCTGCACTGAGACCTGACCCAGCATTCATACCAAAAAAACATCACAAGCTCATTTAAATCGAGAATGATAACCTTGGAGGGGTTTTATCCTCCTCCTCACAATTCATAGGAGGAAGCATCATCTCACCACCTCTGTCCCATGCACACGCTTGCATGTTATATAGCACGCACAGCCCCACTGCGTTATTATCAGCGTCTGTTTGTGCATTATAGGGACACCTCTGCAAGTTGCACTTTATCCACTCAGCGCCTCTCACACTGGTTGTGTGAGGCTATTTCTGAAGCTTACAGAGCATCAGGACTGGACCCTCCAGAGAATCTCAGAGCTCATTCCACCAGAGGGATTTCATCCTCTACAGCTTTGCATGGAGGGATGACAGTGGAGGACATTTGTACGGCGGCCGCTTGGTCATCGCCTTGTTCATTTATTCATTTCTATCTACGCAATGTCTCTGCCTTCTCCATGACTCATTCAGTTCTTAGTGTTGTAACAGAATGATTTTTACTTGTTTCGTGGTATTTCGTTTTAAACTCACATCTGACTACATGCAATTACAGTGTGAGACATTTATTATCAGTCACAAGTTCATGACTGCTGTTTTTATTGTTACTAATCAGTTCATGACTGTTGTTACCAATCAGTTCATTTGGTTACTAATCAGTTAATTTTGTTGTTAATCAGTTTATATTGAAGAGCTGTTGACCTGCTCTATTCATCGTTACATGGTTACAATTCGTAACCTCTGTTTTTTCCATTCTCAGCAGCAGGACTGAGTTTCAGCCGTCCCTTTTTCCCCATCGGAGATCTTTTCTTTCCGGGGCGCTCCTGTGCATGGAACGCGTAATTACGCACACAGAAGACTGAGTGATGAATTGTTTTTTGGTGCAAGTGGGCGCTTCATATTGTGTCTGAATGGACCCAGTGAGGCATAGACTACATCCTGCTTCATCTTTAACCCACTAACGATGGCCTTAAAGTGCAAAGCCTATACGAAATAGAACGTTGGTTACGTACTGTAACCCCAGATTCTATGAGTATAGGCGCAGCCTTTTAAGCTCTGGGCCTCACTAGTTCCTTAATGGCTGAAGAAAAAAGCTATTTGAGAGCCGACTACCCGGTCTCACCGTAATTTATATGGACCGGGGGTGAGGCCCACACAGCAGGTGGGCGTGGACTAAAGTTTTCAGTGCTGCGCTGTGCGCAAAGGGATAAACCCACTAGCGATAGCCTTAAAGGGCTACGCCTATACTCATAGAATCTGGAGTTACCGTATGTAACCAATGTTTCACTCCCAATCTCCCTCCTTCTGTTTAAATAAACAATTTAAATTTAAATACTGTAATATTTTTAATAAAAAATCCAAAATTGTAGAGAAGAGAAGCGCGGTAGGACATCAAAGGGTTAACCCTTCACACAGCTCTGCAGGATGGAGCAGAAATGTACTTCTTGATCAGTTACACTTTAACAACTGAACATGGACGTTTTAAAATAAGAAAAAATAACTTTTAACACTTTTATATTTTGCGATTATGGCGATTTTACGATATCACATACTTTGAATTTTAAGTTGCAAGCCAAAAGTGTATATGGACAGCAAAGGGTTAACCCTTCACAAAGCTGCTGCAGCGCGGAGCAGAAATGTAGGAGTTGCAGAGAGTGGAGATCATGACACAGCAGGAGGGAGCTTCTCCCTGCACCTGTGGGCTGCACACAGGTGCTAAATAATTTAAAATTGTTTATTTTAAATAAAAATCCATGCAGCTCTTGTGGCTCATCCATCAATCAGCCAGTTGTGTGTCCTGTCCAATCTTACTCTGAAAAACCGTGAAAGAGCGAGTCCGTGAAAGTCGAATCACCAAGTAGCCAGGGACTACTGCAACTCTTATGTAAAGTTGAATGAGCTGATGACTCTGTCTAATAGTTGGCTCACACATATTTTTATAGTCAGCAGTTTATTGTTCCCCATTGTGGAGCAAAAAGTGTGTGTGGTGTGAGTGGTTGGGGTTGGAAATGCCCTCCGTCTGTATTTCAGTGTTGTGAGCTCGATAACTTGGAAAAATAAGCAATAGGTCAAATTCCTTTTTACTGTGGGGCTGCATCTAGGCAAGAACAGGATTCTTTTCAAAAATTGGTTTTCTACGGTAAAATTTAAGATGACCACCATCATATACTGTATACATGTAAACCAGCAACGTCTTTTATTAGGAATTTATGCATTCTAGTTTTTATATTGCTTAAAAGTATAATTTCCTAAAATGACTGGAGGGTGGCTGAAGATTAATCTAAGGTGACCAAGGTCACCAATGGCCACCCCCTGGCTCCGCCATTGCACCCTCCACTCGCCAGGATTCATCACTCTGCGCCACCTCGGACGAGAAAATAAAAACTCTGTTCTTATACAGTTTAACTCTTACCCACTTGAAATTTTTGCCCAAATAGCATCAAAGTTTACTTGTATTTCTTCAATTCCAGTCCAGAAAAGACACTCATCTCAAAAACTACAAAAAATGTACGGTACTATTCAAATTCTTTACAGGGGTCATTGTAAGCATTAAGCTTTCAAACTAAAACAGCCAGTCTCTTGTTGTACTTTTGGACTTTTTTTTAATATATAAAAACTATAAAACATTGAAATAAAATGTAAAACAGAAGTGCTATAAAGTTTTTGACCTTTGAGTTGTTATCAATTGCATAAATTGATCCTTACTTGGGTTCTGATCTGAGTAGCCGTTAGCTTGATTCATATAAAAGTGTCTCCAGCTCGCACTGCTGTCTACTGTAGGTAAGAATAGCCCCATATTATTATTATTATTATTATTGTTATTATTATTATTATTATAAGTAGGCCTGTCACAATAACAACTTTTGCTTTTGCTTTGTCTCAGAAATTATTGCGATAAACAATAATATTGTTTGAAATTTGACAATAATTAGTGATTAATATGTTGGTACTGGATGGCAGTATAAAACCTTTTGAACCGAAGGATGGATAGTGAGAGAGCGAGCAGCGTGTCTCTTAAGAAAAATGGGAGGGAGGACCCTTGACGTGACATGGGCTGTCTCTCTTTCCTTTTTTCAGTTCTCAAAATGGCGGACGCTCGGTGTGGTTTGAGCTCTTTAGCATAACATTTTTCACACAAAGCTTTTAAGAAAATATCAGTAAAAAAAGTTCTCAGCTTCTTTTATCAGTGAAAACCAACTTTTTACATGAAGGCACGGGTTTCAACCGTAAATTTTTGGAGCTTTGACAAGACGCAGGTTTTTTTCCCCGACGTCGGCCTGTTAACTTAGCTCGTAACTTAGCTTCTCAGCTTAGGTGTTTTAACGATCCAAAAACGTGATTTTGGATCGTTAAAATGGATTTTAAAGAAAAGAGAAAAAAGAGAAAGGGAGGGGTCAGTGAAGAACACCAGCGTTTTGTCATCCAGTGTCTTCAGTAGAAAGAGAGAGACACGGAGAAACGATAAAGCCGATGAATGAAAAGGAGTTTGATCATTTTCATTTTTCATGCGCTTAATTGATTTATTGTTTATCGCGACAGGCCTACCCATAACCCCACCTAAAAATACTGAACTGTTTCTTTAAAGCTAAGCATTCAATCTCATTGATAAATCCACCACAATACCACGTACACTTTCATGCACATATTAATTTACATTTTAAAATATGCATTTTAATCTAAAATGAATAAGCTTGTGTGTTTGCTGTGTGATGTTCAGGTGCCCGAAATAATGAGTTATTTACAACAATCTGCAAAACAAAATCTTTATTGAGCCATGCTCCTCTCCAGAATGTCCCTCAGCTGAGGCTTACAGACCTGACTCTATCAAATAATTTGTGTTATGTTTTATTTATGTATTTCCTTTTGTCCATTTGGACCCAAGTGTTTTGTTTGTTTGTTTGATTTTGGTCCAGAGTTCTGCAGCTGACGGACCCAGGGGTCTGTCAGTCGGGGACATTGTGACGGGGCTGGAGGACTGTCCTGTGAGGGGAGTCGAGGACTGGATAAGCTGCCTGTCTCACCTCTCTCACACACCACAGACAGGATACTGTGTCCCAGCTGCCAGCCTTCAGCCCAGCTGGGCTCATGGACGACGTGAGGAAATCAGGATCAAAATAAACAAATAATAAAGTATTATTGACTAAAGAATCAGCTGATGTCACATCTTTGAACAAAATCATTGCATCTAATTGTTGGTAATATTTAATTTCACCACAGTGTTTTCTTGAAAAAGAAATGGGGTCAAGCCTAAAGAGTAGCATCAGCAGAGCTCCTGCAGCTTTTTTTTAGTATTTACTATGTCTCACATGTCCTACTTCAATTAGTAACAGAAAGCAATGTTAAATAAAAAAAAAAATCATAACTTTTCAATTATCGTTGCATTTTTTTCCCAAATAAATTCCCCCTTTTTTGCATTTGGCCTGACACGTGATGTTTTCTTGTCCCTGAATGCATCACCGAAGCTTTTTGTTCAAACTCACCAAATTCATTAAAAATACCAGCAAGTGTTTGCTGCAGCCTGTTTCCTTTTTACCAGAATCACCTGTTTAACTCTAGCAGTCATTTATTTTTTAAGTTCATTTTAATGGTACTGATTTTTGCTTTCTGAGTTTCTCAGCGGGACATTATACTCTACGATGTTTGTATTGTTGCAGTTTATTAGACAGAGTGAAGCTGGTGATAAATGGGAAGAGCAAGGTGTGATGGACTATTATTATCATTATTGTGCCAGTTAAGAGTCATGTGGTGTGTTTCCTGAGTTTCAGTCTGCTTCTTCGTTCCATATAACAGTTTTTTCCTCTCCTCTGGTAGCTTTTAAGCGTCTAGATGGAACGATGGACTGCTGCCGCAACAACAGCCTGACAGACCTCTGCTTCTCCTACATTAAATCACAGGGCAGGAACAACATAGAAAGAGAGGTGACACACACACACACACACACAAGCCTTTTGCTGCATAGTCCTCATGTGAGCACCCCTATTTACATCACTTCCTTTTTTTTTCTGTGCACATATATTCCTTCCATATGAACAATAGAATGTTACTGGAGAGTTGTTAGGCAGTACAGATTTAGTCTGTCTACATTTTGTTCCTTTTTTGTTTTATCATCCCAAACTGACTGTGCCTGACCAACTGCTGCAGGGCTCGCTGTTCTGGTCTCTATTGATTTATTCACAATAAAAGGCCTAAATGGGATTAATTGTCATTCTATCTATGCAACTAAATCACATCACATGTTCTATCCATCACTGAAATGTGCACATCAATCTCAGTTTTCTTTCTAAAGCACGTAAAACAACCAACTAAAGGATTTTACAAATCAGTCAAACAACAAAGGTAAGACAATAAAAAAACCTAATAAATCAGAATCAGAATGCCTTTATTGTCATTATACGCAGTACAATGAAATTAAGAGCCACTCCTTTTTCCAGTGCAAAAACACGCCTTAAGAAAACACACATTAAACACACACTAAAAATATAAAAAATGTAACGCAATATAGATAATAATGAAAGTGAAAAATACAAGTATTACACAATTATATTGCACATCATGGATATTAGTGAGGTAGTTAAGGTGACTGAGAGTATGAAATGTCAGTAGTATTGCACAGTAGAAGTCCAGGTGTTTGGGAGGTTAGATGATTAAATCAGTGCATGTGTGAGTTCAGGGTGGTGATGGCTTTCAGGAAAAAACTGTTCTTGAATCTGTTTGTTCTTGTTCTGATGCACCTGTAGCGTTTCCCTGAAGGTAACAAGTCAAACAGTTCAACACCCGGGTGAGAACAGTCCTTGATTATGTTTTCTGCTCTGTTGAGGCAGCGTGATGTGTAAATGTCCATCAGGGAGGGGAGAGGGCAGACAGTTATCTTTTGTGCTGTCTTGACTACTCTCTGAAGCCTCTCCCTGTCAGCCAGGGTGCAGCTGCCGTACCATACTGAGATACAGTATGTCAGCAGGCTCTCGATGGACGAGTGGTAGAAGGTCAGCAGCAGTTTTGTGTTCAAGTTGGGCTTCTTAAGGACTCTTAAGAAGTGTAGTCTCTGCTGAGCCTTCTTGATGACCGCTGTGGTGTTCTCTTTCCAGTTTAGGTCAGCAGAGATATGGACACCAAGAAATCTGAAAGTGTGAACCCTCTCCACGCACTCGCCGTTGATGTAAAGGGGGGCTAGGTTGGTGCTGTGCTTCCTGAAATCAATAATCACCTCCTTGGTTTTTTTGATATTCAGAGCCAGATTCTTCTCTGAGCACCAGGTTGCTAGCTCCAGGACCTCCTGTCTGTAAAATGTCTCATCTCCCTTAGAGATTAGTCCGACCACTGTGGTGTCATCAGCGAACTTGACGATGAGGTTGTTGTTGTGGGCCGGGCTGCAGTCATGGGTGTAGAGACAGTACAGCAGGGGGCTCAGCACACAGCCCTGTGGGGAGCCAGTGCTCAGCGTACGAGTGGAGGAGAGGTGGGGACCAAGTCTTACAGATTGGGGCCGATTGGTTAGGAAGTCTTTTATCCAGGCACATGTGAGTGGGGGGAGGCCGAGATTGTCCAATGTATTTATAAGAATGTCCGGAATGATTGTGTTAAAGGCCGAGCTGTAATCCACAAAGAGCATTCGAACGTAGCTGTGCTGTTGTTCCAGGTGGCTCAGCGCGGTGTGGAGAGCTACTGCAATAGCATCCTCTGTGGACCTGTTGGTGCAATATGCAAACTGGTAGGGGTCAAAGTTCGGAGGGAGATAGTCCTTGATGTGCTGGAGAACCAGTCTCTCGAAGCACTTCATGATTACTGGGGTGAGAGCCACTGGTCGGTAATCATTCAGGCTGGTGATGGTAGGCGTTTTCGGCACTGGGATGGTGGTTGCAGATTTTAAGCAGGGAGGGATGACAGCCTGGGCCAGGGAGAGATTGAAAATTCTGGTGAAGGTGGGGGCGAGCTGGAGGGCACATGCTTTGAGCACCCTGCCAGGTACTCCATCTGGGCCAGTAGCTTATAAGTAAATATATATAATAGAGTAAATATAAGTAAATAGAAAAAGGCAAGCTAAAAAAAATAAAATAGTGAAACTAAACTCTGCTCTAAATTCTACCTGAATCAAAAGCCAATGGAAAAAAGGTCCTAAGCATACGTTTTAAAGTGTCAGCCGTCCGTGCATGACAAGGTGAACTATTCTACAGATTTGGAGCAGCAACCACAAAAGTCTGATTACAGTAGTCCCTCACTACATCACGGTTCGATTTTCGCGGACTTGCTCTATCGCTGCTTTTCAAAGTAAGATTGGACGTGACACACAATTGGCTGATTGATGGATGAGCCGCATGATTGGCATGACATTTTTATTTGAAATATATTCAATGATTTAGCATCTGCTGCACCTGTGTGCAGCCCACAGTGCAGGAGAAGCTTCCTCCTGGTGGGAGTAATGATCACTGCTCTGCAGCAGAGAAGTGGGCGTGGCCGAGAGCGCTGGCAGATG
>NC_056517.1:381014-396061 GCF_014905685.2 Nematolebias whitei
TTTTTTAATGATGCTTATTTTAGCATATACATATATACTAAAATAAACTACTACTTGCTACTTGTACTACTTTTCCTACTTCGCAGATTTTCATTTATCGCACGGTGTCAGGGTAGAGTTGCTGACCAGGCCCCAGCCCGTAGCCATCTTTTCCAAATTCTACCCGATCCAATAAATTAATAGTAATTACAGGTCCGAACCTGAAAAAAACTGACATTTTTAATTAAGCTTTGACTGCTGGTCAGTGGATGTACGCGGCTGAATAAAGGGGTCAGAAGATCGGAGATGAGGGAGTGTTTGTCCTTTCATGGCGGTCAAAGCGCATTTAATGCTTCCCCTGCATTCTGCATTATTCAGACACGAACCCTGCTCTGACATGTCGGATATTTTGTGATCTCACCTGTTTGGGTCGTCGGCCGCGTGTGTCCGCTGAGTGCAGCGGCTGAATGAACGTCCACTTGGGCGATGGATCGCTGGCAGTAGTCCATCTGAAGCTTAGCTGAACTTTTTACCTCTTTCAAGGCCGGTCAGGTCAAATGGCCACATGTGGGAGGTGATTGTATGGCAAACCATGTTGCCATATAATTGGTTCGTCAGCCACGCACATCTGCTGACACAATCAAAAACACGACACTGACCCGGCCCGCACATTATTATTGACCAGCCCGGTCCAAATCCAGGTCGGGCGGTGCCGGGCTCCGGGTTCAGGCTAGAAATTACAGCTCTACTTCAGGGTATGGATCCCCAGCGATAAAACGAGAGACCACTGTACCTCCGTCTTTTAGTTTGAAGTTGTCCTCAATCTACATCTGATTTAATCATCGTCGGAACAATCAGATCTATATTTTAAACGTCTGCTCTTTGTTATTTCCATGAACAGACTGACTGACTGGATGCTTGTAATGCGTGACACGAATAATAAGAGATGCAGCCAAAGCTTTTGCCAAATTTCCTTTGCTTCGTTGTTTTTGTCGTCTGCCAGAATTCACTGCAAATATTCCTGGACGTGACTGCAGAGCTGTTACAGCCTCACACACTGGAGCCAGAAGCACGGCACAAAAACACAAAAAAGACCTCACCTCTCTAGTTGTGACTCAATTTTGAAAAGGCTGTTTTCTTTTCAACTTTATACTTGAATTTAGTTTGTAGTTTTTAGAGCCTTAGACTGCTTCTTCTTTGAATTTAGTCATCAGAAAAACAGTCTGAGTTTGAAAAAGCTACAATTTTGCTGAGCGTTCACAAAAAAGAAATGTTTTGTATTATCCTGTACATTTGCTAAACAGTGTTGCTCATTGTAATAAAACACTCATGAGTACTGTTTTACTACAGAACTGTAAGTACCATAATTCAGTTTAAAGTACACAGTCAGAACTGATTGGAAGTGAAAAGTAAAAATAATTTGAGCAAACATTTAAGGTTTATCCAACAAAATTCAGTCAGGTCATCTGGAGAGTTTCTTTTTTTTATTTCTTGTTAAAACGTTTCGTCCTTCATCCAAAGGACTTTGTCAGTCCGACTCAACAAACTGAGTCCCACAAGCAGACTAAACCACTTTGGCTATGGCTGCCTCAGAGGAGTTGACGGGGGTGAGGGTGGGCTCTAGAAACTATCTTATCACCAACAAACTGGTTGGTCCACTATGTGAGCATGCTTCTTGTGGGACTCAGTTTGTTGTGACTCCTTAGACTGATGAAGTCCTTTGGATGAAGGACGAAACATTTCAATAACAAAAAAAAAGAAACCGTCCAGAGGACCTGACTTTGTGGGATTTTTGAACCTGGATTATTGAGCATGAATTTGATGAAATGAAGTTTTCTGTCTTGCATGTACTCCTGTGGCTGCAGTATGCCTGTATGCCGGTGCGCAAAATGGTGACGGGCACACAAGTATGTCGCAGTGACGAAGACTGTGCCGAACACGCCGCCACCAGTATTTGCGTCACCCCCTCTCTGGAAAACCAGACGCGATTCATCCGTGTCACACACCCTCCTAACACACACATGCTGTTCGTTGGGTACCCGCCGCACCTGCAACATGCTGGTTTGTACACAACTCATCTCCTTCTTGTTTTTGTTGTGTGTTTGTTGCTAACTTTGAAACCATGTGAAATATTAAGGTGAACGTAGCTTGAGCAGTTTGAATCCTGACACTCTAAAAGTAAGATTTTTGTGTCTTGCACAACATATGCCCAGTTACGTTTAAAAATCCATTTTGTTTTAGAAGTTTGGCCCTCGGAGGACGTTTGCAACACCTCCAACGAACCATAAACTGTAATATTCACATAATTACTGCTGAGTGGATTCTGTAGGTGTTGGGCTGACTCCTGTGATGACTGCAAGGAGACGTGTTGCGTGTTGAAAACTAATTCCTCAAGTCACGACTTCTGTTTCCTGTTTGGTCTTGCAGTGAGTCTGACCAACTTTGTACCCCGCTTTGCTTTTCTCCATTTGGACCTGCCTATATTCTTGGACACCTTCCTCAAGTATCCTTTCATACATTTTAATTATTTTAAATGATTCTATTTATTAAATAAGAATTTAATAATTATTAATAACTATAAAAATAATAATTTAATAACATCGTTTTGAGCTAATTTCCTAATTTTTGTGCTCATTTCTGTGTATTCAAACCTAATTCAGAAAATATGTGTTCTTACTGCTTTCTTCTGCAGATTTAGGCTTGTCCATCCATTTTAGCTACATTTCAGCCTTTTTTTTTTTTTTTTTGCTAATTTCAGCTGTTTTTCAGCAAGTTTTTGCATTTTCACAGGAAATGCAATTTCTCTAGTTCTAACTGAAGATGACACTGACTCTGCGTTTAATTCACTTTCAGGCCACATGGATTAGTTATCATGTAAAAAATATGGTTATAAATAAATTATGAACAATGTATAAAACAATTACAAAATAAAAATAATACGATGGAAAGGTCAGTGGGCTGTTGTTCTAATGTTCATCCATTTGTTGATTAGTCAGTCTTAAGTGGCAATAAAACTCTTACGATGTTGCTTGAGAGTTAAAAAGCAACTTTTTGTGCCAGCCAAGATATCAGAAGTTAGTCAGCCGCTCCACACATTAAACTCGTCAGCTAAGACACTCCTGTCCCGCTCTTACAATGTGCTCATGGTGTTTTCATGTTAGTAAGTATTTATCCTCATAATTCATGAATATTAAGCGAGAGCTGTGTTTTCTGTCTAATCCTGTGCATGTTTTGTCCTGAGCTGCCCTGCCTCTCAGATACGTGGTGTCCCTCTCTGGTGCGTTAGCAGTTGTCAACTCTGTGCCCTGCTTTGCTCTGGACGGTCAGTGGATGCTGAACGCCCTGCTGGAGGCCACGCTGGTTACCGTGGTTACAGATCGTCAGAAGCGTGAGTTAATTGGCTTCTTCCTGTTGCTGGCAGGGAGCGCCCTGTTAGCAGCCAACGTGGCACTCGGCCTGTGGATGGTCACGGCGCGGTAGAAGCTGCGGTTTGCTCACCTGGCAAAACGAGTAAAGGAGAAGAGCTCGGCGCAGGATGTGTGACACCTCAGGGTGCTGTTGACACGCGTCGACCATTAAACTGTGATCACACAGGGAACAGCATCACAGCAGTGCTGCTCCTTTTTGCGGACTGTTAAGCAGAAATTCACTCAACCTTTAAACAGTTTCTGGACGGACACTGGAAACCTTCTTCCATTTTGCTGCCACCATTAGTACCGAAGCACAGAACCAGTAACGCACCTGGACTCGTCAAAAGGCTGATTACACACACACATCTGAATATTTAAAAATGGGTGAAGTGTTTGTGTTTGGAGGTGAGCAACATTCTTGTTTGATGCTACATTTTCTTGTCATGACTCAGAAGTTGGAGAAAATACAATTATATTACTAAAAAGTCACAATTTGTTCAAAGATGAGGTTTTGAAAGCCTTTATTTAATTTCTGAATGCATGCGTGTATTTTGATCTATAATGTATTTTCACTGTTGGGAGAATTGCACTACCTAATATTCTTTAATTAAACATGAATTATGTAATTGGCTGAAAGGACCTGGGTCCTTGGTGTACAGATTTATTGGATTAAATCAAGTGTCTTTACTCCTTTGAGGCGTTACAGCAGGAATAAAACCGTTTGTGCTCTCACTTTCCTGACTTTTCTAAAAGCTTCTTTGTGTTTATTTGACCTGCCACTGTCTGCTGTCTGTAACAAGTAACTTTTCAAAATTGTGGAATAAAACTTTTTTCTTTTTTAATATTGAGCTTGTGGGTGAAAAATGTGATTTCTGTCACTGTGTGAAGATCTTGTGTTGAATCACAGTTTAAGTACACACTTTCATGCAGTAAACATGTATATTACACAGTGTCTGTTTTCACCAATAACAGAAAACAGAACTGGTGTGTGGGAAAACTACCAGTAAGTACAAACTGTGCTTCCTTGGGAACTAAGAGTAACAATCAGCCGAGTGATGTTTATTTCATACATTAAATAACTGGGTATCAGCAAAGATAAGCGCCGTTGTAAATACACACCACGACAGTTTGCAAGTCTAGATGTCTTCCCTACACTGCAGATAGAAACACATGCACAATGATCTTAAAGGAGTGTGTTGGTGTCCATCAGTTGGCTCAAAAAGACATTTTAAAACAATGCAAGTTTATTAAGGGAGTATTTTGGGGGAGGATGTATATTGGGAATGATTGGTAGATGAAAACTTCTCACCGATCCTAGTCCTGGAGAGCCGTGCACCATCCTGGACATTTTATGTTTCTCTGCTTCAACACACCTGATTTAATTCATTAGGTGAACATTTATTATTCTAAAGTTTAAATAAATACCAAAACTGTTATTTACCCTCTAAATCAGGTGTGTTGGAGCAACAACTACAACATGCATTATAGTGGTCTTAGGGCAGGGATTCTGAAAACTTTCGGTTCAGGGCCTCACTCACAGGGAAGACAACGTTTCAGGAACCCCCTCATAACCCTCAGGTTTGTTCAATCATTTTCTGCAGTTTGTCTCTTTCATGCAATGGAAATATTTCTGTAACATAACTGCTTAAGGCCTGTTCTTAAATGGTGTTAATACAATTTTTATACTTGGGGTATTTTTCATTCAAGACACACTTTAACAAACATTTTTATTTCAACTTCCAAAAATTACAGTTGAGAACATTTACAGTATCAAAAAACACTTTAAAACTTTACCTATGTATAATGAACATAATAAATGTCACTTCTTCAAATTATTCCAGAGAATCATAACAGCAGTCGTCGCACCAAGGAACGTTTCATTTGTAAACCGGTCGATGCTGGAGCGCAGGTAGTGGGGGTTCTCTCAGAAATGTTTGAATGAAGTACATGTGATTTCCTGCATTTTGGTGTATTTTAACAGATTGTTCAACATCTACATGCTTTTTTTTGTAGACCCCAAGGACCAACTCACAGACCCCCGGGGGTCTGGGGACCCCAGTTTGAGAACCGCTGGCAAAGTGGCAGCACAGTTTGTTTTCAGAGCTGCAGCTAAACACCAACGTTCTTACGACCGTGTAAATGTGGAGCTCTTTGGACCACGTCGAGGAAGCGACAAACAAATGCAGCACATGACCCGTGCAAACAAGCTAACTGTGAGCACGGTGGTGGAAGACTGATGGCTTGGGCTTGTTTTAGTGACACTTTGATGATAACAAAGACATCTGTGTCACAACTTCTCCCTTGTCAAATGATCTGTTTGACAAAATATGAGCTAGAGAAGTTAATATAATTTTATTTTTAAATATGTCCCAATAAATAAACCCTAGAATTTTTACTTTCTATATTTTATTCTTCTACTTGTCATAAAAAAAAGAAAGCTTCATTTTTAGACACTTAACACGGGAAAATATGAATTCTAAAGGAAAATGTGATTTCAAACTGAGTAATGAACATTACAATACAACAAGTATTTTTCATAGTTTCACGTTTGTTTTTAAAGTGATCAGCTTTACATAAAGCTAAAAATTACAAGTATAACTTGAAAATAAATACAAATAAACCGTAACATGAGCAACAAATCACATCAGCTTTTGCTTAAAATCTTCATTTTGCTCTTCTTACCATCCATCCATTATCTTTACCCGCTTCCTCCCTTTTCGGGTCACGGGGGTCACTGGTGTCCATATCCAACCATCACTATGTGAGAGGTGGGGACACTGGACAGGTCTCCAGTCCATCACAGGGACACAAGAGACAAATGAGACAAACAACCATTCACTCTTACCAGTCAGTCCAACATGCATGTTTTTGGTCTATGGGAGGAAACCCACGCATGCACGGAGAGAGCACGCAAACTCCACCCAGAAAGGGTCCCAGACTGGGATTTGAACTGGGGGGACCTGCTAACTGAGAGGCAGCAGCTCTACAACTGCACCACCGTGCTGCCCACTCTTCTTACCACTGCTCATCATTTTTAACACATTTTTTTGGAGGGAAGTACTTTACATTACTGTACTTTTTAAAGTTTACTACTAAATAATAGTGTCTAGAAAGGCATAGATATATAATACATTAATACACCACAATAATATTCTCATCACTGACGTATACAAATATTTAATACAGTTTATTCTAAGTAAAAGTCATGGTTGCTATAGTTTGTCTGGGGAGAAGATCAGATAAATGACTTTTTACTTCTTTTTTGTATATTTTGGTGTACCTTTCTAATTTTATTTACCTCCATATTGTCTTTTCCAGACACGGCACAGTTTTAGTAACGCTCCAAACCGCAGAGCTGCTTTAGCATTACGAAGGAGTCTAGCAGTGATTACGCTTCCTGAGTGAATGAGCATCACGTATGACACATTGTAATTTGGAAGGGTGTTCCCCACAGACATGTAAACACTAAGTGTCCTTCAGCGCAGGGACAAAGGTGTATTTACTAAAGAAAAGCAGCTCCTCTGTGGTTGTGGACTTCATCACTGTACAGTAATTAGTTCAGTGTGTAATAGAACAGGACCAGACTGCATGAACTTGGTATTTGAAGCGTGGTTTGTGTTGAGATAAGGTTTTTCGAAAGCTCATTTTTTATTTATTTATTTTCAATTGACACAAACTGTGCCTGTGTCGTCTCACATTTGTGGTTCTGTTGCTTATCTTGTGCAAATGACAGCCTGGAGGGATGAATAAACAGATATGTGAGGATGAGGAAGACATGGGCTGGAGAGAAAGCAACACCGAAATGATCCTTGGTTAACCTGAGAAGTTCATTTAAAATAAAATAGTATCTGATTGAACTTTGGAACTTTTTCACGTTAAAAATAGATTTGTTGCATCTGTTTTAGTTTTGGTTCACGTTCATTGATTTCTATTAGGCACAAAAACAAGATGGGACATTGCTCATTTAAACATTGTGAGTTTCAGTTTTAAACAAAAGCTATCTTAGTAGTATCAATGGAAATATAAAAGAATTACTGAAAAATTGCATAACAGTTTGTTTTACTGTATGTTTATATATTTGCAAAAATCTTTTTTCACATTGTCATAATGGAGTATTGTGTCTTGAGGAAAGACATTAATACAGTTTGCAATGAGGTTGTAATAACAAACTGTGGAAAAAGTGAAGAGCTGTGAATACTTTCCAGTTGCACTGTATACACCTTCCACCATTTACTTTGGTTTTCAACAGCAATAATAAAAACTACAGCAAATAAGAAGTACTGGGAAAATCAAACTCTCAGTCATCTCAAGCATACTGGTGTCTGTGAAGAACAAAAAAACAACCAAAATAAAATCAGTAGGTTTATCTTGTTGGGATAATGAAAAAACATGTTGTTGTACAGTTAACCCTGTGTTAACCTTGATATGACAAACACAACTTGACTAAAACACAACCTGAGATAATGAAGTATTCTACTAACTTATGGCTACCTTTGACCCATAAAGGTCAAAGTGGGTAAAGAAAACGGATGGATGGATGGCTACACTAAATTGTACAATATTCCATTATTAGTAAAATAAATGCTGCGTAGTTAGTGGCAAAGTTTTAAAACATGCCTTGCACAGTTTGATTTTTGCAGCTGATTAACATCTCAAAAGCTCAAATAATATTTCAACTACAGCCCCAAATCTCAAATGCGTTGAAAGGATGTTCTGTGGATGCATTCTCATCTACCTGCCAGCTGTGCTCAAGTGCCTGACCACTGAGATCCTGAAACTAGCAGGAAACACGGCTCATGACAGCAGAAGGACAGGATCGTACCTCAGCACCTACAGTTGGCTGTCCACAGTGACGAGGAGCTCGGAAGACTGCTGGGAGGAGTGGCCATCGCTCTGGGAGGAGTTCTGCCCAGCATTCAGGCGGTCCTACAGCCCAGGGGAACCGAGAGGCCAGCTGAGTCTGGGTGGACGGACCGGACAACATCTGCAGCCAGTTTCTTAGGATCCACTGTGGGATGGACCTTTACAAGAGATCCTTCCTGTCTACAGCATCAGCATCTATAACATATCTTAATGAAATGAGGATCACGAGTTACAACAACAAATAATTTCCCTTTGGGATTAATAAATTATTTTTGAATTGAATTGAATTGTTTGTGCTCAAAGTAAGTGTTGAGGATAAATCTCAAGGTTCTAAGTGACTTGTCATTTGCATCACGTGGTACATGAGATGGAACGAAACTGTGTACTCAAGGTCCCAGTTACACCCGAAAATAACAAAAATATCAAGTATAAATTAGGCACCACGGTTGCACAGTTGGTAGAGCTGCCATCTCCCAGTGAGAAGGTCGCTGGTTCAAATCCCGGTCCAGGGGCCTTTCTGGGTGGTTTGCATGTTCTCTCCGTGCATGCGTGGGTTTTCTCCGGGTACTCCAGTTTCCTCCCACAGACCAAAAACATGTATGTTAGACTGACTGGTAACTCTAAATTGTCCCTGTGTGAGTGAGAGAGTGAATGGTTGTTTGTCTCTAGTCCCCGTGATGGACTGGAGACCTGTCCAGGGTGCCTCTCACACAGCGACTGCTGGATGTGGGCGCCAGTAACCCCCTACAACCCATAAAGGAAGAAGCGAGTAAAGATAATGGATGGATGTTACAAGTATGTTAAACAATAATAATGTAATATATTACTGTGTATTGAACAGCAGCCTGAACGTGAGTCTGCTGTGAATATAACAGCTTAAGGTAGGAAATCAGCAGCATGGCTAATCAGCAGCACAGATAAAGTGTAAAATCTCCAATTAAAGTGGCATTACAGTGATTATTCTGGTCAGAGATTCATGAGTCTAACAGCCTCAGGGTAGAAGCTGTTCCTCAGGCTAGAGGCTCAACACTTAATACTCCTCAACTCTCAGCTACTACCTCACCGTGTTTTTGTTCAGGATGTGTAAAACTTTTAACACATCAATACACACAGACACAGGTCTTTTGGCAGCAGTCAGTAACAAATAGCTCCTGTCAAACTTCTTCTCGTTCACAAACCAATCATCCAAACTGTAACTAATAATGTCCTGATTCATGCTCAATAACCCAGGTAGAAAAATCCAACAAGGTTAAGTCAGGTCCTCTGGATGGTTTCTTTCTGTTGAAATGTTTGGCTTTTATCTAAAAGACTTCTTCAGTCCAAGGAGCCTCGACAAACTCAGTCTTATAATTATTATTATTTTATTAAACCTTTATTTTACCAGGAAGAAATCCATTGAGATCATCAATCTCTTTTACAAGGATGTCCTGGGCTATATACACATATAGCAACAGTCTTAAAAACAGTATCAATGCATTAAAAATAAAATATAAGTAAAAGAAACGTACATCAATAAAACATAAAATACAATGTTATAAACAGCACCTTCTCATAGCGGGTCAGCCAGTTTGATGGTGCTGATGGTTTCTGGAGTCCACCCTCTCCCTGGTCGACTCATTTGAGGCAGTCTTGGCCAAAGTGGTTCCAAACATCCTGATTAACGCTCAATAATCCAGGTAGAAAAAATCCAACAAAGTTAAGTTAGGTCCTTTGGAAGTTTGTTGCAGCTCCTCGGACTGAATGGTCTTTTGGATGAAAAATGAAACATTTCATCAAAAAAACAAAAGTCTGTCCAGAGGACCTGACTTAACTTTGCTGGATGTCACTATAATGCTTGATTTTGTGATTTGGACGTTTTAGCAGCAAAACATACAGCTAGATAATAAAAAAAATGCAGCGCAGTCATAGAATATCAGTCTGTAAGGCCTCTGTGGTAAAAACTAGAACATAAAGAGGAGTAAAGAAAGTTGGAGCTGTGCCCTGGTTGAGATCATGAAACAAACAGGATACGAGTGACTGCAAGACAAAATAGAAAACAATGGCATTGTGGTCTGCGTTTCTGCTTGATGGATGTGTTTTAGGCAGCAGAGGAAGTCCTGTCTAAATAAGGACTTTTTGGCTGAGACACCAAACCCTAATAGGCACATGCAGAGAGAAATCTTACCGCAGTGATTTGGGTGGTTGAAGGCCAATCAGTGGCTGAAGTATCACTGCTGTTACCTCCTCGTGCACCCTCAAAGACTCTGGCAAGCCTGCTCATGTGTTTTCACAGGCGGCAACAGTCCCGGCAGATTACTCTGCTGTAATCAGTGCACGTTAAACGTTCATCGTTCTGGTCTAGTAACTTTCTGATGTGGTAAACATTTTGCAGAGCACTCTCCTGCTCAGTACATGGGATTAAACACATTTGTGATCCAGTGATGAAGAAGAGCAGGAGTGAATGCTCTGCAGAGACACAGCCAGGTACGTCTCTCTGCGGTTTGAATAAATGATCCCTGTTTATCTCTCTGACGGAGCTGGTCCCTTTTTATTTAAAGTGGGCTCTGAGGGAAGGAGGCGTGTCGGAGGAGAGGAGGAGTGTTGGAGAATGGAGGGAGGAACAGTTAAAGCCAGAGTAAAGTTAGAGAACCTACACATCAAGTTGACACATACGATTGAGAATTTGACAGAGGTTTGTGCTCTCAGGACTGGAAAGACAAGCTAAACTTAGACATTTTTCTTCTTTTAAATCGGCTCTTCTCGAGTACATTTTTGCTCTAAGTTTGATTTTGTTTTAAATGTTATTGTGTTTTTTGTGTCCACTTGATCTATTTGTCAGTTAACGTTAGTTTTTAGACTTTTTTTGTTTGTTTGTTTGTGTGAGTGTACGATATAGTGAACGATGGAGCTGGAACATTTAGGTGGTGGTGGGGTTAAACCAGAGAGGGGCACCAATCGTCTCTACAAAATAGCTCTGGTCATGTGTGTGTGTATCTGTGCTGCTCTACTGCTGGCTCTCATACTGGGTAAGTCTACACACACCCTTAAAACATGCCTATAAATACCGTATAGTCTTTCTCCTACATTATAATTTTAAAGGAACTTAACGTATGGTAATGGTTGAATACAAGCTCCGTCCTCAAATTGTAGTGCATGCAGACTGTCATAGCACACAACCATGCTGGTGGGAACTTTGTGGAAGACTGCTGGGGATCTATTTTGGGTCATGTCAGGTTTCACATGTGCTCCTGCTGTCAGCAAGACATAAGAAGAGTTAAAGAAGTGTGTTTTCACTAGTGTTGAAGTGCATGACATGGTAAATTGTGTAAAATGTTGGTTTTAGAATGGGCATTGACAAGTGGAAATGCATCTCCAATAAACAAGAAACAGGTTTTTACATAGGGTATATGATAAAAAATAGTTTCCTTAAAGACTGAGATTTTATTAAAATGCAAATAAAAAGAGTTTTCTGGTCTGTGCCAGATCGATAAATACGGCAACGCACAACATATTGCCGTATGATAACATGGTGTATAACATAAAAGTAAATGCAGAACAGGGATGTAAATATTAAGTCCACTGATTCGGCCCGTTTGACTTTTGATTTACAGCTCCTTTAAGGTCCTGTGCATGTCGAGGGGGATGAGCTTGGCCCTTCACTTGTCCACTCAGTCCAATACTTTCTGCTCTGCTTTGTATTAATGTCCTGTTGCATCAGTCAGTCTGAGCCAAGCTTTGGACTCTCCTCAATTGGCATGTGATGCATTTTTAAATGAAAAATACTAATTGAGG
Source organism: Nematolebias whitei (assembly GCF_014905685.2). Lineage (NCBI taxonomy): Eukaryota > Metazoa > Chordata > Actinopteri > Cyprinodontiformes > Rivulidae > Nematolebias > Nematolebias whitei. The sequence goes on from NC_056517.1 coordinate 393,038, forward strand.
GCCACAGAATCTGAGCTCTATGGAGTGTTTTATTTCTTTTTGATAGTTTTTCAGGGCATTACATGCTCTGACAAATTGCTGGGACTTCTATATCTGTAATTATGACAACTTAAAGTGAGATCCACATGGGGATAACCCTTAAATATTTAAAAATAGACCCAATTGTTTGGAAATGACCTTGTAAATCAATAGTTCCTTCTTTGAGATCATTTTTGATGCATTTGCTATTTGGGATTCTGTTTCTTGCCCTTTGGTTATGATGTTACAATGACACAGCTGGACGAATGATTTCTGTACATGAAGCAAAAAAACGACTAGCTTGAGGATTTTATTTTATTTTTATGTGAGCCATTACTTAGCGTGTAAGTTAGACCTAACGTCATAAAAAAAAGGAGAGAAAAATATATGACACTGCATTATGTTTGTATTTTTCTCCTCAGTAGCTGCTTCTGTGGACTTTTGCATCTATTGTTGGCCACATTCTGAAAATGGGGAAATCTCTCTGCAAGTCGCTTTAAATCTCAAGTGCATAGATGTGAAGTCGAAGTGTTTGGTTAAATAAGTTTAACATGTTTTTATGGGATTTGATAGTGAGTATTTTAAATATATGTATAAAGTTTGATCAGATAATTTCCCCTATCTCAAATCCTTAAGGTGAGCGATGTTTAATGGGCTGCCCCCAACAGTTAAATTCAATTTCCCAATATAAGAAATTTGTAACACTATAAGAATAATATTTCTGCATATCAATTCAAACTGCTCTTGTTGGAGTCTGTGGAAACCGTGTTAGTAGTTCTGATGGTCGCAGTGGGAGTGGCTCATGTGTTGGTCTAGGGTGGGGAAGTATGTTTTTTTTTCTTGGTTGGGGGAAGTTGACATTCTTGTGGTGGCACTGATGTGTAATTTTGTTATGAACATGCAGTTCCAAACACCCACTCTAGTGCCCCTCTAGTCTCCAGCCATGCGAACCAAGAGACACTGGAAGTCTAAGTGGTTGCTTTGATTTAATAATTTAGGGAACGAGTGTGACTCCTTCATCTGACTTTGTCGAGATGCATGTTTCTTATGGGACTTGTTTTTGGTTTTATCGTATTGAACATGGTGTTAGCATTAGCTGGGTCACTGGAACTACTCCATCTGCAAATGGGTTTCAGACAGAGAGATAGTGGGGGGATGGGACCTTGCTGAGCTATGAATATGTGGATTTTTCTGCAAAAGTGTCCCAAGCATGCAATAATCCACAGAAGCAGCTCCAGATATTCTAAGACTTCTCAGTTCTGCTCCACTCATACGTTCACTTGAAGGATTTGGTTTCCAAAGATGTCTATGCCTTTTGTTTTTTGTCACAGAGCCACATCAGACAAAACTGGTTTCTGACCAGAGATTAGGGAGGATTCTCACCTTTTGGAAGTGAACTGGTAAATGTACAGTTTCACAGCTAGAAAATAAATAATAGGAGGGGGTTGGTCTGTCTTTGTTATTGTGTTGCTCAAATGTGTCTAACAGCCAAGAACAAGTCAAAACTGTATGTATGTATGTGTACAAACCAGTTGATATGCAGTAACATATTGGTTTGAAATTGCTGTATTTAGGACCTTATGGTAAAGTGTGTAAGTTTACAGTACACAGCTGACAACTGTACACTGAGCCTTCCTGCCTTTCCTCAGTTCATGCATGTGCATCTGTGTACTCATTATGTGAACACTGCAGTCGTTTCATTTGTTCTATGGTCTGAGTTGTACCCACTTTGCTTGTGTTAAAGTCACCTATAACACCTGATAGGAACAAACATTTTCAGGATTATATTCAGGTAATTTATGAAAGGACAGTGCAAGAGACTATTTAAAATATATGTGTACTAAAAAGTTACTGCAAAGCAAAAGGAAAAATGGCCCCACATTTACCTCAATAATATTTTGTACCAACATGAATCCATGGTTAGCTCAGTTGGGCTTTTTTCACAGCAGTTTTACTATATAGCCCTAAAGATGAGCCCATTTACAAGCTGCTTTTGGCGGTTTATGTATGCACCAAATGAGCTGACCACATCCCATATACATATGGTAAGCTTGTAATCAGCACTGTGGAACCATAAGAGGCAAGGTGTGCTTTGACATGGAGTACTACTCTTGAAATATTTTTGGATATTGCCATCAGACCATTCTAAATCCCATCATTTGGTATCCCTATATCACCCCCTCAAGATGCAATGCCAACTCACCCTTGCATGCCAAGTATTATGGCTAAATATGAAAATCTTTTCTAGTTTCTTTTGATTAGTGTAAAGTCTGGGCTCTGAGAAAATGGGCTAAAACAATTTGTCTTGTTTTCACTTAAAACAGCCTTAATAAAATTTTCAGAATAATGGACAGAAGGAATACGTTTTCCAAAATCTGTGTCTTTCATCATTGGCGTTGTGGTAACATATTCTTGCTTGCTCTACAATAGCAAACTGGCAAAAGCTTATACTTTTATAGAGGGATGAGTGTTCCCCATTTATGGCATGTTAATGATGTGCATTGGATGAACACACCCCTTTCATACCTTAAAAATAAATAAATGAGTGTACCTATTATTTTGTCTCGTGTTGTCTGAGGTTGTAGTTATGTAATTTTAAGATCTGGTAAAGTCAAGTTTTATTTATTTATTTATTGGGATTGGATAATCTTGGTCCTTCTTGAATCTTGAAAGTAAATATTACCACAGGCATAGATGCAGTTTAGAGCATTTTCTAGATGTCTTTATTTTACTACAAAACCATATTGATTGCATTCAATGTAGCTATCCAGTATTACCACTTGTACAACTTGCTTTTATTAAAAATGCTTGTTTATAAACATTTTAATTTCAATTTTTTTTCAGGAAAAACTTCTTCAGAAACATCATCACATTGTGGATGTTTGTGGACATGAAAAATTCCTATATGTGTATTTAAAAATTGTCCACAAGAGACTTTTTAACTGTGTAACAACAAACATTTCATGTAAAGATACAGTGGAACACACACCCACACACACACACACA
>NC_056517.1:396161-400913 GCF_014905685.2 Nematolebias whitei
TATTTCAGATTCATTGCACACCAACTGAAATATTTCAGGTCTTTAATAGTTTTAATACTGATGATTATGGCATACAGCTCATGAAAACCCAAAATGCCTGTCCCAAAAAATTAGCATATTTCATCCCACCAATGGAAGACAAGTGTTTTTAATACAAAAAACACCAACCTTCAAATAATCATGTTCAGTTATGCACTCAATACTTGGTCGGGAATCCTTTTGCATGAATGACTGCTTCAATGCGGCGTGGCATGGAGGCAATCAGCCTGTGGCACTGCTGAGGTGTTATGGAGGCCCAGGATGCTTCGATAGCGGCCTTAAGCTCATCCAGAGTGTTGGGTCTTGCGTCTCTCAACTTTCTCTTCACAATATCCCACTGGTTCTCTATGGGGTTCAGGTCAGGAGAGTTGGCAGGCCAATTGAGCACAGTAATACCATGGTCAGTAAACCATTTACCAGTGGTTTTGGCACTGTGAGCAGGTGCCAGGTCGTGCTGAAAAATGAAATCTTCATCTCCATAAAGCTTTTCAGCAGATGGAAGCATGAAGTGCTCCAAAATCTCCTGATAGCTAGCTGCATTGACCCTGCCCTTGATAAAACACAGTGGACCAACACCAGCAGATGGCATGGCACCCCAGACCATCACTGGCTGTGGGTGCTTCACACTGGACTTCTGGCATTTTGGCATTTCCTTCTCCCCAGTCTTCCTCCAGACTCTGGCACCTTGATTTCCGAATGACATGCAAAATTTGCTTTCATCCAAAAAAAGTACTTTGGACCAAGTCAAGTCAAGTCAAGTCATATTTATTTATAGAGCACAATTTAAAACAGATAGACTGTTATCAAAGTGCTTAACACTAAAGGTAACACTGAGAAATAAAAAGCAGTAAGAATATACCTTAAAAAATTAAAACAACAGCATTAAAATGAAGACATGGAACAAGATATACTAAATCAACTCACACAGTATGAAACGCCAGAGAGAACAGATGTGTTTTTAGCAGGGATTTGAACACAGGAAGGGAGGTGGCATGCCTAATGTTGGGGGGTAGGTTGTTCCACAGTTTGGGACCCATGACTGAAAACGCCCGATCTCCTCAGAGCTTCAGTCGTGTTTTTGGAACAACCAAAAGCAGCTGATTGGATGATCTCAGAGCCCGAGAGGGAACATATGGTTCCAGTAGCTCAGAGAGGTAGATGGGTGCGAGGCCATTTAGGCACTTATAGGTCAGGAGGAGAATTTTGAAATCAATCCTAGTTCTCACAGGAAGCCAGTGTAGGGAGGACAGAACTGGTGTGATGTGCTCATACCTCGGTGTACCGGTTAAGAGCCGAGCTGCAGCATTCTGGATGAGCTGTAGCCGTGAGATAGAGGCCTGGCTGACCCCAGCATACAGTGAATTACAATAGTCCAGGCGGGTTGTGATGAATGCATGGACTAGTGTCTCAAGGTCGGGTCTAGACAGCACTGGCTTGAGCTTAGCTACCTGCCGCAGTTGGAAGAAGCTTCTCTGCAGAACTGAACTGATCTGTTTGTCGAACTTAAAATCCGAGTCAAAAACCACTCCGAGGTTTTTAACAGAGTGCTTCAGATAAGGCTGAAGGGAGTCCAGGTTCACAGGATAAGAGGCGGCAGCTGACCACTGAGCAACAGTCCAGTGCTGCTTCTCTGTAGCCCAGGTCAGGCGCTTCTGCCGCTGTTTCTGGTTCAAAAGTGGCTTGACCTGGGGAATGCGGCACCTGTAGCCCATTTCCTGCACACGCCTGTGCACGGTGGCTCTGGATGTTTCTACTCCAGACTCAGTCCACTGCTTCCGCTGCTCCCCTAAGGTCTGGAATCGGCCCTTCTCCACAATCCTCCTCAGGGTCCGGTCACCTCTTCTCGTTGTGCAGCGTTTTCTGCCACACTTTTCCCTTCCCACAGACTTCCCACTGAGGTGCCTTGATACAGCACTCTGGGAACAGCCTATTCGTTCAGCAATTTCTTTCTGTGTCTTACCCTCTTGCTTGAGGGTGTCAATGATGGCCTTCTGGACAGCAGTCAGGTCGGCAGTCTTACCCATGATTGCGGTTTTGAGTAATGAACAAGGCTGGGAGTTTTTAAAAGCCTCAGGAATCTTTTGCAGGTGTTTAGAGTTACGTCGTTGATTCAGATGGTTAGGTTAATAGCTCGTTTAGAGAAACTTTTCATGATATGCTCATTTTTTGGGACAGGCATTTTGGGTTTTCATGAGCTGTATGCCATAATCATCAGTATTAAAACAATTAAAGACCTGAAATATTTCTGTTGGTGTGCAATGAATCTGAAATATATGAAAGTTTCATTTTTATCATTACATTATGGAAAATAATGACCTTTATCACAATATGCTAATTTTTGGAGAAGGACCTGTACAGTCAGAGATGATATTAGCAGATAATTTATCATATTGAAGTCCCTGGTTGAATTTGAAACCATATTTTTACTGATCACAAAGTTAAGTGCCTCTGTCGGCGTCATTATGTGCTCGTGTGCGAGATTTCTTTTCATTATCTTGCTGTTGACCTTCAACCAAAGATTAAGAGCATGCTAGGATATTTTTGGTCTCCAAACCCTATGTGTCATTTTTTTCCACCACTTTTTTTGTCTGTCTAAACAGGCCTCATTTGTAAATCAGTCTCCGAGGCTTAATGCGACTGATCTGTTTAAATAAAGATGAATGAATGAAAAAAGTCTTCCAATCTGTTTGTTTTTCTGTTCCTCAGTTTCTCAGAAATCCAGCCAAGAACAGTTCTGTCTAACTCCAGAATGCATCGAAGCAGGTGAGGGAAAGTAGCACATATCTGTTTGTTTAGATTAAGTCCTTTTTCAGCTCTTACTAAATCATCTCAAGTTCAATCATTTATTTATTTGTTCTTTCTGTTTCTGCAGCTGGGTCTATTTTAAGTAAGATGGATCAGTCTGTTGACCCTTGTCAAGACTTTTACACATTCTCTTGTGGTGGTTGGTTAAAGGAGAACCCCATTCCTGAAGATTCATCCTCATATGGCATCTACCCGTGGCTGCGACAGCAAGTGGACTTAAAACTCAAAGGTGTGTGGTTTTTTTTTACCACAACAATTGTGATTTATTCAGTGGTGAAGAAAGTACTCAAACACTGTACATAAGTAAAAGTAAAAATAAACAGACAAAAATGTACTCTAGTAAAAGTAGAAGTACCACATTAATGTTTTTACTTAAGTAAAAGTAAATAAGTACTTGCTTTTAAAAATACTTAAAGTATTTAAAGTAAAAGTACTTGCTGAATGTATTACCTAATGTAATGGTCTACATATCTTTAAGTGTGCCCACCGTATGTATATTTTCTGTAATACATGAATAGTGTTGAGTCATTTTACTGACCGATGCTGCAGATAATACATGTTTTTATTGTGTTTACTCTGTGACACAGTTCACACTTGGACTTGTGATTCTTCAGAATTTCAGGGATGACATGCAGAGTTAAATGCCATTAAGTAAAATAAGAAAGAGGAATGATTATACCTTTCAAAGTTTTTATTGCCAATGTGTCATTTGAACTACTGTAAATACATTTAAGTAAAAGTTGAAAAAAGGAGCATTAGACCCAACAAAGGAACAGGCTCTGATCATTTCAACTCCAGTTCATCATCAACTCTAGTTAAAATATTGTCTAGTCAACCTTGTAATGGGTCAATAATGGACACTATTTTAACTTCCTGACCCATTTTTAAAACTTGGACCCGAGTGTCAAGTCATTTTGAGACATCTCTTGTCTCCTAACATCCCATGAACTGACACATTTTAATATTGCATCAAGAAGTTCTTGTTCAAGTTTAGAAGAAGTTGGTTTTCAAATTTTTTTGAGTCCAGTCTGGCTCTTTTGGGAGAGAGAATATGTCCTGATGCACTAAATAGTCTTTCAATAAGGCCATGGGTGGAATGTACGGTGGAATATATTTTGGGTGTGTTAGTGGTGCTGTGGGTGAGTCCAGCTCAATGGCGTATATACTAGAATATCCATCATTGGTCCAGCTCTTCTTGAAGGTGGGTCTAATGTTACCGGCCCACTTTACCGTGATTCACTGGATCAACTCCCCTCTCACCATCAGTTACTTTCAAACTAACAAACAAATCAATAAAACACAACGTGAATGTAACTTGTAACTCAACACATTATAGAAATGTAGTGTAGTAGAAAGTACAGAAACTTCATGTAAAATGTAGTGGAGTAACAGTCAAAAGTACATGTAACTCTACTTAAGTAAAGTGCAGATACATGAAAACTGTACTGAAGTCAAACTGCAAATACTGGTCTGTGTGGGTGGGTTTGCGGTACCATTGTTGCCAACCTGTACATGGAGGAGGTAGAAAAGAGAGCATTGACGTCCTTTTCAGGGACACCACCAAGTCATTGGTTCAGGTATGTTGACGACACCTGGGTTAAAATTAAATCTCAGGAAGTCCAACATTTTACTGACCACATCAACTCTGTGGATAAATACATCAAGTTCACATGAGAAGATGAAAAAAATGGCAGGTTGGCTTTCTTGGACTGTGAGGTCTCAGTCTCTGATAGAGGACGTTTGCAAACTGAAGTGTACCACAAACCCACCCACACAGACCAGTATTTGCAGTTTGACTCCCATCACCCTTTGGAGCACAAGTTAGGAGTCATCAGGACTCTGTATCACAGAGCAGACAGCATCCCCACTAGCTCAGGAGCCAGGCAGAAGGAGAAATCCCACACAAGA
>NC_056517.1:401013-407984 GCF_014905685.2 Nematolebias whitei
GTTTGAGAGAGGAGTAAAGGAGGCCATCTTTGTGAAAAGAAACCGTCTATCATTAAACAGGGGTGGAGGCCTCAAGGTTCAACTGTCCCCCTCTTACAATGCTGTGATTGCTAGTATCACTCAGCCCTCTGTGAACAGTAAACAGCCATCAGGTGCTAATGATCCATTGTTAGGCTGATGGTCCTTCTTGAGCATGTGATCAGCTGGTTTTGGTTGTCAGCAGCAAACTGGTTGATCCACTCTGAGACGGTGCTATTTAAGAGACTGAGCTGAATACAGCACCTCAGACTGAGGAAGTCTCTCGGATGAGAGACGAAACGTTTCTACATTTTTTTGTTGATTTGCTTTGTTTTGTTTTTTTGAATGTCCAGAGGACCAGATTTAACTTTTTTAGATTTTTCTACCTGGATTATTGAGCATGCATCAGGATATATTTTTGTATGTTGGTTTGTTAAAACAAGATTAGGTGTGGTAGTAGCTGAGAGTTCTCCTAATGACATTAGCAGATTCCAGAGGATTTGTTTTTAAATTGCCTGGGCAATGCACCCAGACATGTGCATTCCTCAAGAAATGTCTGGTCTTGTTTTATATGAAGTTTGCTCAAATTTGCATGGGGTTTCTTTTGGGTACTCCAGTTTCCTCCACAGTCCTAAAACTTTCAACCATTCAGTTCTACTATACTTAAAGTACCTTCAGTCCCATGCCTCCTTTGAAAAAGAGATCTGTGATCTCAAAGGGATTTGCCAGATGCATCTTTGTGACATAGAATCCATCAACATATGTTTTATTGTCTAAGACATGACAAACTCAAGCACAATAAAAGTACACTTATTAAATGATCATGTTGTAGTACATGTTAATAACTGATACTTTAAATAATCACATCATTTTTCACCCGTCAGAGTTACTAGAGGCACCTTCGGATGCTGATGAGCTACAGGCTGTAACCAAAGCTAAAATCCTCTACCGCTCCTGTATGAATGAAAGTAAGTTACAAACTTGCACCCAACTTTGTAAAGTTTGACTGTTTACATGCATCTTTCATCTGTTCCCAATGATTCCTAAACCAAATCTTCAGATTAAGCTAAACTCTACGTCTTAAACCCAATTCCATCTGTTTACAATGTGTTTATGAAATATTTCATTAAAAAAGTTTTTGTTAACTGGTGCACACAAGCAGACAGTGACAGCTAAAATGAGTACATTGGTTGCAGACATTGATCTTTGCAGGGGCAGGGCGATACACGAGGTGAATAAAAGAGAGTGAACCTCATTGTAAAACAGACAAACTTCAAGATAAGCCTTAACAAGACTGATCAGTTAATTAAAATGCAATACTTTTGTGTCTGTGTGTGTTTTACCAAGCAATACTGGAGAAGCTGGATGCCAAACCATTGCTGAAAACACTGAAACAGCCCGAGTTCCGTTGGCCTGTGGTGGGGGATGGGCGTGGCGGGGAGTATCAGTGGTCACAGAGTCAGTGGAGTCTCCTTAAGACCCTGGCAGAGATGAGAAACCAGCACAGCAAGAGTGTCCTGATACGCCTGTACGTCTCTCCTGATGACAGAAACTCCTCACACTACATCATCAAGGTCAGACGTTTACTGGATTTAAACAAAATCAGTCAATAAACTGTGTTTTATAACATGCACATATTAAATATATAAAAATTCAATTTGCCTGGAAGGTAAAATATCATCCATAAACTGGTACTGTACATAAAATAGCAGCACACAATAGTGCAACGATGCAAAACACATTGTGTTTGTACAGAAAACTACAGATCAAGTAAATACTAACAGAAATACATTTGTTTGTATCCTGCCATTAACAAAAGAAAACCCCACAAAGGTCAATGAAATCACTTGAAACTGGCAACTTGTTACTCACCTTTATAGTTCAAGCAGTTTCTATAGCTCTCTGTGAGATTCTGTCTGTTTTTTTGGCCCACACCTTGTGATCAAACTGCTCCAGTTGAAGGTTCATTCTTCAGACTGCACGTTTCAGCTCCTTCCACTGACGCCATATAGGATTTAGATCAATTCAGTTTAATACATTTTATTTATAAAGAGCCAAGTCTCAACAGAAGTTGTCTCAGGGCACTGCACAGAAACCTTCATACATGAAAAGACTATTGTCCATCTGTGCTATTGTGTTATCATTTGCATTATATATCTTTCAGTTTGTCATCAGTTTTCTTTTTGTGGATATGTCCAGGAAGCTTGGTTACAATCCTCGGGAGCTTAACTTTTTAATAATGTGTGCAGCTGTCGCTACAGAAACACTGAACTGTTTGGAGATGGTCTTATAGCCTTATTTAAATGTAAAATATATAAAACTCTAAGCTCCCGAGACAGCTCTGTCCTTGGCGTTCTGTGCTCCATGTCACTGTAGATCGCACCATGATACCAAACAGCAGAGTAACTACTTTTCGTATTTTCAGTTCATTCAACCTGTATTTCGACAGTATTGTACTGTACTGTATAGTGCACAGTACTGTATTGAGCATGCATCAGGATTTATTTAGACAGGTTACTCTCATTGAGCCTCGAGGACTCATTTACAAGAGAGACCTTAAACAAAGAATGACGACAGCAGTAAACACTCACAACTGTAGACAATTATAAAAGAAAGCATATAAATTGAAAAAAAAAAAAATGGAAGAAAATTATGTAAAAAAATGAAACAAAAACAGCTACAATGTAAAGTGATGTAAAATATTAAAAACAGGAACATGTCTGCATTGATTGTTGCCATGAACTTATCAGATGTTTGAAGCCACTTAGAGAGGTCAAAGGTCGAGAGCTTCAGATGTTTTTACAAGATATTCCAGGAAACAGGAGCGGAGTAGGAGAAGGTCCTTTTGTCTAGTTCAGTCCTCACTGAGGGAACACTGCAGGTAATGATGTCCTGAGAGCGCACGCTGTAGCTGCACTCACACAGAGACATGTAGGAGGAGATGTATGAAGGCAGCAGACCAAGAAGTGATTTAAAGATGAAAATGTACCAGTGAGAGAGTCTGTGTGAAGTTAATGGTGACCAGTTAACCAGTGAATAGTGGGTGCAGTGGTGGGTACGGTAGTTACAGCCAGTTATGAATCTTAGTGCACCATGATAGACAGCATCCAACATCTGCAGCATCCAACATCTACAGCATCCAACATCTGCAGGATTCTTGTAGGAGTGTTCATGTAAATAATGTCACCGTGATCAATGGAGGGAAGGAAAGTCACAGATACAAGGTGTTTCCTAACATTCAGGGTTAGACAGGATCTGGTTCTGAAAAAGAAACCCAGTTTAACTTTAACTTTAACTTTAACTTTTAACTCAGTTTCTTTACCAAGTTTTTGACGTGGGAATTAAAAGGGAGATGTGAATCGACCAAGACACCCAAGTATTGGTTGGAATTGACAAACTCAATAGGAGCATCATTCAAAGATAAAATAAAAAGAAGAACTGCTGGGACCGACTTCCTGTTTGAAAACAACATCCTTTTGGTTTTGTCGGCATTTAGAACAAGTTTGAGGTGGAACAAATCTGACTGGATGATGTTGAATGCAGATTTCAAAAGCTGGAAAGCCTTAGCAACTGTTTTAGCTTGACAGTAAACAACTGTATCATCAGCATAGAAATGTGTGGATACATCAGTGACGATCTGACTTACATTACCTATGTAGATTGTGAAGAGGGTGAGTCTTAAGACTGAGCCTTGTGGTACACCATTTTTAACAGTTAGACAACTGGGAGAATAGACTGACGTACTTACAAGACTGAGAATGCCAGTGATGTTAATTACAGAACACACCACAGTTAACATGTCATATATGCTAATTATTTTTAATCCTCGTAAGGGTGTCATTCATTGTCAAGGCCAGCTTTTTTATTATCATTTGAAGCAACAATTCAAAATCAGTGATGACTAATTTTTATTTGGTGTTTTTTAGCAACTTTTATGAGTTTCAAATAATTTTAGTGACCATTGTGTGTATTTATTTATTCAACAAAAGAGTAAAGAACAGAATTATTTGCATCTGTATTTATTGGTGCTATAAAAAATACAAAACATTAAAATATGGAAAATGAAAGTACCAAACTTGTGCTTCTGTTCCTGTAGCTAGACCAGGCTTCGTTGTCTCTGCCTTCCAAGGAAGACTACACCACCAACACTTCCTCTGCTCTCGCGGTGAGTTCCTACCTGCATTACATAAACATTTCATTTCTGCCGATGGTTTTTCAATGATAGCTCGTAGAAACGAACATAAAAACTACTGCTACTTTCACAAAAATTGAAACATGTTTTTAAAATGAAGTAAATGGGTTTTAAAATGTATATTTTTGATATGTTTACTGTGCTGTGTCCTTTGTTAATGCTAATAGATGAAATGCTAATCATACAGAACATGACTACGTATACAGCGTTTGACTAGTGCTTGATCGTCTGCAGCATCCGTGAAATAAAGAAACATTGTCTTTATTGTTTCTCTGTCCAGAATCGCGCTGCCTTGCTCAGTCTCATGGTGGACATGGCCGTCATGCTCGGCGCCTCAGAGAAAGCAGCACAGGCTCAGATGGAAACGGCTCTTGCATTTGAGACCAAAGTGGCTCATGTAAAGACATCATGTCAAATAAAACCCTGGCTAATGTATAGAAATGGCTAATGGGCCTTTCTGGCACATAGGTTCATTAAATACAATTGTTTACTGTGATTTATTGTTGTGACTTTTTTTTGGTCCAAAACTGTGAATAAAAATGAGTTTGAATTTATTTTGCATATTGTGTCTACAGATCCTGATTCCTTATGAAAACCGCACCAGCGAGGCCATGTACAACAGATACACACTTTCCCGGCTGCAGAGCTCCTTACCACAGGTACACACAATACTATCAAAGCACCAAAACTGATATATGGCCAGCAGCAAATGCAAGTCATTCATTTCAACCGCAGACTGCCTGGCTTCATACACACCTCTTACTCACATTATTTCAAATGTATTCATAAAGCACATGTATATAAGCACATCATATATACATGTGCTCCCTAAACAGGTCTCTCTTGAAAATGAGTTCTCGTGGCTCAATGAGACTAACCTGTATAAATAAAGGCTAAATGAAAAAAAAAAAAAATGAAAAAAAATATAGTCATATTACATTATATATGTATTTTATTGTCACAGAGCCTCATATTGCTTCTATTTTCTTCCAAAATTAGAATGTACAAGTAAAAAGGGAAAAAATGCAACGTTTGTTAATCTACAGACTACTTTTCTCATTTACAACTTTTTTTTGTAAAATGTTACAATATATTTGAATCATTTTTTAAAAATGATTTAAAATTAATTAAAGTTGCAACCAAAAACAAATACCTGTCTTTGTAATGCTTAACATGAATAAAAATCTGCATTTTAATCGTATGTAGCTTTTGGAAGATGTGTCCTGGTTAAACTTGTTATTGCCCTGATTACTGTAAACTCAGTTTGTTTCTTTGTGTAAAATCTAAAGCTCATGAGCGTCTTACTCCGACAAAACCTGCTGGGGACAGAGTGCGTATTTCTTTCATTTGAAAGCAAAGCATCATATTTTAAAAATATATATATATTTTTTACAAGAATTTAAAATGTGGTAGAAAAAATAAAACTTTATTTCTAATTTAGGCACTTTTCCAGATTTTAACTGCAAAGTAAAATTCTACAAGTCTCCTTCTACTTGCAGTTCGACTGGCTCAGTTTTGTGAAAGCTGTGGTGGAGGCTGATGATGATCCAGATCGGATCATTTCCTCATCCGAGCCCATCATTGTCAGAACTCCCAAGTACTTCAAGGACCTCATGAAGCTCATCAACACCACAGAGCCCAGGTACTGGTATACAGGTCCTTCTCAAAAAATTAGCATATTGTGATAAAGGTCATTATTTTCCATAATGTAATGATAAAAATGAAACTTTCATATATTTCAGATTCATTGCACACCAACTGAAATATTTCAGGTCTTTAATTGTTTTAATACTGATGATTATGGCATACAGCTCATGAAAACCCAAAATGCCTGTCCCAAAAAATTAGCATATTTCATCCCACCAATGAAAGACAAGTGTTTTTAATACAAAAAACACCAACCTTCAAATAATCATGTTCAGTTATGCACTCAATACTTGGTCGGGAATCCTTTTGCATGAATGACTGCTTCAATGCGGCGTGGCATGGAGGCAATCAGCCTGTGGCACTGCTGAGGTGTTATGGAGGCCCAGGATGCTTCGATAGCGGCCTTAAGCTCATCCAGAGTGTTGGGTCTTGTTCTCTCAACTTTCTCTTCACAATATCCCACAGGTTCTCTATGGGGTTCAGGTCAGGAGAGTTGGCAGGCCAATTGAGCACAGTAATACCATGGTCAGTAAACCATTTACCAGTGGTTTTGGCACTGTGAGCAGGTGCCAGGTCGTGCTGAAAAATGAAATCTTCATCTCCATAAAGCTTTTCAGCAGATGGAAGCATGAAGTGCTCCAAAATCTCCTGATAGCTGCTGCAATGACCCTGCCCTTGATAAAACACAGTGGACCAACACCAGCAGATGACATGACACCCCAGTGACTGTGGAAACTTGACACTGGACCTCAAGCAATGTGAACTCTGTGTCTCCTCTCTTCCTCCAGACTCTGGGACCTTGATTTCCAAAGGAAATGCAAAATTTACTGTAATCAGAGAACATAACTTTGGACCACTCAGCAGCAGTCCCAGGCGAGATGCTTCTGACGCAGTCTCTTGTTCAAAAGTGGCTTGACCTGGGGAATGCGGCACCTGTAGCCCATTTCTGTGCACGGTGGCTCTGGATGTTTCTACTCCAGACTCAGTCCACTGCTTCCACAGGTCCCCCAAGGTCTGGAATCGGCCCTTCTCCACAATCCTCCTCAGGGTCCGGTCACCTCTTCTCGTTGTGCAGCGTTTTCTGCCACACTTTTCCCTTCCCACAGACTTCCCA
>NC_056517.1:408084-422064 GCF_014905685.2 Nematolebias whitei
CATCCATCCAACCATCCATCCATCCATCCATCCATCCATCCTTCCTTCCATCCATCCATCCATCCATCCATTCATCCATCCAACCATCCAACCATCCATCCATTCATTCATTCATCCATCCATCCTACCATCCATCCATTCATCCATCCATCCATCCATCCATCCATCCATCCATCCATCTATCCATCCATCCATCCATCCATTCCATCCATCAAACAATCATCTTCTGCTTGTTCTGAAGTCGGGTCGCGGGGGCAGCAGCTTGACCAGGGAGGTCCAGACATCTCTCTCCACAGCCTCTTCCAGCTCTTCTGGGAGGACTCCAAGATATTCCCAGGTCAACCGAGACACACAGTTTCTCCAGCGTGTCCAGCGTTTTCTCCAGTATCTCCCCCGAGTCGGACATGCTCAAAGCACCTCCCTAGGGAGGCGCCCAGGGAGCATCCTTACCAGATGGCCTAAACACCTCAACTGGCTCCTTTCCATGTGGTTACTTTAACCATCACATCAATCAGTAATGATAGTGTCTAAAGAGAATGTTAACACTGTTGTCCTTTCGACCTGGCTTGTAAGAAACTAGACTTGTAGCTTATTTTTGTCTTGACAGACTAGCTGTGAGGAAAAGAGGCAAAATGAGCAATTAAAATGAACGTGCATCTAATTCTGGAATAAATGCGTTCACAGTTGTGTCTTGGGATGTGCAACCACTGAAGCACAATGTTCCACACGCCGGTTGTTGTTACTCTTGATATACTGCACCCAGAACATTTCTCATTTCTTTCCAAGTAATAATTAGTTCAGCGACATATTTTTTCATTTGGCAGTGACCCAGGGATTGAAAACGTCCCTTTACGTACAGTATGTCATACATCCTGAATAAAAGATATGTAGATACTGACATATCATGACATCACTCAGAGAGAAAGAGAAATAAAAACATTTCACGGTAGACATAAAAAAGACGCTAGTAGTATTGATGTGCATACTTTTACTGAGCTATCGACATGTGCTTTGTTTTCTCATGACAAAAAAACAAGACTTATCTCAGGTTTTGTTAATTCAGCAATATTTAGAAGATGTATGACTTTTATTAATCATGATACATTCATTTTTTTTATCATTTCAGTAATATATAATTCTTTGAGTTTTTTGAAGTTATTGCTATCTAAAATGTTCTAATTTGTTCTAAAGTGGTCTTAAAAGCTAACAGTGCACGTGTAAACCCACACAGACACGCTGTGGAGCCTGCTTGAGTGCTCTGTTCTTCAGACATGCTTTATTCTGTATAATGACATCACATTTAATGGATGTCTCCGTGTCTCTTTAGGACAGTAGCTAACTACGTCCAATGGAGGAGCGTCTTTTCCAGGATCACCACTTTGAGCCGTCGATTCCTCTACAGATACCTGGACTATGCTCGGGTTGGTCCCTCCAGCATCTACTAACATGTGTGGCAGACTAACAGCGAGGAAGAGTTACCTTCTGATGAAAACCGCTTCACGTTATTTGATTATTCACTGTTTGAATGGAAGACGACTTGAACCTTTTTTAATTTAGTACATTTTGAAGTTCTGGGAGAAAACAACTTTTATGTTCATAAGAATTAGATTTGAAATAAATTCCCACGTTTAATATTATTCTACATTTGGCATTATTTGTTTATTGAAGCTTCAGTGTAAATGCAGTGTAAGTCGCTGCAGTCACAGACCACACCAACAGGCGGCTCTGTTCAACTTATGATTTGATATTGTGGAACATGTTTACCCCTAAACATAATGCACTAGACACATTAAGATCGGTCTTTTTTTACATTATTTGAATCACACACATAAGTTTATTATAAATTACAATTGATTATTAATAAATGGTAGAACTGTCACATAGTAATTTAAGCATTTTTCAAGATTTACATTAATGTTGGGCTACAATACTGGCTTTTTGTTGCATACTTAATTTCACAGTTGTCTTTTGTAATTTAGTAAAAGTTCAGTTTCAGTATAAAACATTTAAATTATAAAAATATCTGTCTTTATTACAAATAACTTTCCCATTATGACTTGAATTTCCTGATTTGGACTCATAAATAAACTTACGCTGATCTCTCACACTCTGAAAAACTTTCATTAGCTCTAATAATCTGTGTGTATGTGTATAAAACTACTTCACTACGTTTGTGTCTGTGAATCCTGCTCACCCATCAGATCACCACTGGGACCACCTCTCTGACCCCTCGCTGGGACAAGTGTGTCAACTACGTTGAGAACTCCCTAGCTTACGCCACCGGGCGCCTTTTTGTCAACACCCACTTCCAGGAGGACAAGAAACATATGGTGCGCATGATTTTTATATAACTTGGTCTTAAATATTGAAATAATCTGTTTGATGTTTGTACGTAGATAACAAATATATGCTAAAAAGACATTTCGCCACCTTTAGACGGAGCACACAGCTTTTATATTTTAATGTGTGAGTCACACACAACACTTTAAAAACAGTCTCCAGCTGTATAGCTTTTTCCCTCATATATATATATTTGTGTTTTATTTAATAATTTGTGTTATGTATAAAATTTAAATTTACATTTTAGATGGAAGAGCTGATTGATGGTGTTCGATGGGCATTTACTGACATGTTGAAGAAAGAGAATGATTGGATGGACCAAGAAACTAAAAAGAGAGCCATTGAGAAGGTAACTTTATTAAAAGTGTTTGTGGGACAGGGTTGGATCATAACCATAATTTGACATAAGCAGCAGAGAAGCCTGATGTTTGAGACAGTGACGTTTTAATGTTTACAGTACTTAAATAAAAAAGTCTAGTTCTCTCTGCATCTTTGTGTTTTGTAGCCAGATTTCAGCACTTTTGGCCACGAGGCACAGCCTTAAAAACAAGCTCCAAACATTCACCAGAGAACCACTCAGTCATTTGAGTTTTGTCATTTTACTTTTTCTTTTGGCTCCTTTCACCAGTTTTGACTGGAACAAATAACAAAGCTTAATTGTCAGTAACTTAGACTAGGACATTATACAAGATGATAGTCTGAACATTATAATAATATGAATGTTATGCTTAAATTTAAATTGACTGTATGTGAGGAGCACTTTTACTGATTTGTTTGCTCATAAATTATTTCAAGATTTTGTGCTCTTGGTACGTTTTCTCAAACCTCCCCTTTTTCTAATAAAAGTATTAATTAAAGTTTTCTTAGTTTCACTGTATTTTTAATGTATGTAGTGTTAAACTACTTACTTATTCATAAGCCTTAGCAAACAAACCAGTCGTGACTTTATGACAAATATTTTACATGCTTTAATGACCTTATAACAAAACTATTATATTCTGGTAAATCAGATCTTTTGTGAGTTTGTGGAAATTGTGTGAGCAATCAATATCTTACCTGCTGTTGAAAGTTCTTTGGTTGGACCTAGTTTGGAGAAATAAAGTTCAATTCTAACTTGATGGATTAGCTCGTCATAGCAAGTTATGCCAACATCATATCATGAACTTTTTACACCATGGTTATACCCAAGGGTGCACAGGAGGTGCTGCTGCTGTGGCTGCTATTAACATTTGTAAGAACATGTTCTTGTCTAAATAACTGTTTAAGACAAAACGGATGGAAGGAAGATTTATAAATTAATCTTTGAAAGGGTTGATGATTTAGTTGTTTTAAGATGACAATAATGCACTTGAGTCTTGCTCAAACTAGCCATGAGCTCATCAGTCCAAATAGTTATGTTTCAGTAAAATATTGCTCACAGCCTCACTTCAGAGGTGTCACGTCCAACGTCTGGGAAGCTCAAACGTTGTTTGGCTCTTTTCTGTCACCGCTCTTTTACCTGTGAACAGGTTTGAAAGGAAGGATTTAGCACACTCTTAGCGTTTATTGCATTTTGTATATTACAATGATCATGACTATAAAAATGTGCTTTTTTATTTATTTATTGTCTTTTAAGTTTTTGTTTATCTTTGTTACACTAAAGGCTCATGCAGTCCTGGCTAAGGTTGGATATCCAGAGTTTATTTTGAACGATACGTACCTCTGTGAAGATCTACAGCAGGTTTGTACACAAATGGAAGGTGGCTGATCGTTCTAGCCAAGTAAAATAGTGTACTTTTCTTTTTTTTAAATTATTTTTATGTTGTTCTTTTGATTTATGTGTTTTAAAACCCAGATGGAGACAACAAATTACCACTTACAAAGATAAACACAATAATCATTATCTGACATTTCAGATCTGTTAGTAAAATGTGGTTAAAACATTGTTTCTGCACTTGGTCACAGAAAAAAAAACTCTTAAGAGGAAGTAAATGAACCAGTGCTATGATGTGGTAACTTTGACGGGAAAATAAAGTTTTGTGTCTTCCTTTGTGTGTCTTTTAGCTAGAGTTCAATGAAAAGGATTACTACGGTAATGTGATGCAGACACTGACCTTCATCGCCCAGGCTGACATCTCGTGGCTGCGAAAGAGCGTCCCACGATCAGAGTGAGGGACTAAAGGCTGCAGGACTCTTGTGTTTTACAGTCCAACTAATTTTATTTCATTTTCAGGTGGTTTACAAACCCAACAACCGTGAACGCCTTCTACAGTTCCTCAACAAATCAAATCAGTAAGATATGGTTACTGTCTGAATTGTTTACTGAGGTAGATTTATGTTCCGTTTTTAGGGTTTTTCAAAGTAAAAGTAAAATTATCTTAAAATAGAAAAAAGAGAGAAAGATAATTTAAAAAGTCACTTTTTCTCTTTGTAGGATTCCCTGCTGGAGAGCTCCAGAAACCTTTCTTCTGGGGTAGAGAGTATCCAAGGTGAGATAGAATAAATATGACACGCTCTACTTGTAAAGCCTTTTTTGTACTTTCTCAGTAAAAGTAATTCCTGAAATTTCCTGACACAAGTCACAGAAGCTCAACTTGGCCAGAGGGCAGACTTTTGTGCTCCACAGAACCTGAAACCACAGCAGGGAAGAAATAAAAACCTTCCCAATATTAAAATGGTTTGAATCACTTTTACATAGGTTTGAAGTAAAAGTCTTGTGCGTGTTAAATGTTTTGGATGAAAGATGAAACGTTTCAACAAAAGAAATGCTCATTCAACCTTTATGTGTACAGGTCAATCCCGTTGAGCCTCGGGGACTCATTTACAAGAGAGAGCTGATTTTAACAAAGAGTGATGACGACACTAGACAACAAAGATGACAATACACAATCACAAAAGGAAGCATGCAAACTGAGAAGAACAAGTGAACGAAAATTGTGTTAAAAATGAAATTAAAAAAACAGCTAGGTTGTAAGGCTATGTAGAAAACTAAAACCAGGAACATGTCTGCGTTGCTTGTTCTCAGGAACTGAACAGATGTTTGAAGCCACTTAGAGAGGTCAAAGGTCGAGAGCTTCAGATGTTTTTACAAGATATTCCAGGAAACAGGAGCGGAGTAGGAGAAGGTCCTTTTGTCTAGTTCAGTCCTTAGTGAGGGAACACTGCAGGTAATGATGTCCTGAGAGCGCACTCTGTAGCTGCACTCACACAGAGACATGTAGGAGGAGATGTATGAAGGCAGCAGACCAGGAAGTGATTTAAAGATGAAAATGTACCAGTGGGAGAGTCTGTGTGAAGTTAATGGTGACCAGTTAACCAGTGAATACTGGGTGCAGTGGTGGGTACGGTAGTTACAGCCAGTTATGAATCTTAGCGCACTATGATAGACAGGATCCAACATCTGCAGCATCCAACATCTGCAGCATCCAACATCTGCAGGGTTCTTGTAGGAGCGTTCATGTAAATAATGTCACCGTAATCAATGGAGGGAAGGAAAGTCACAGATACAAGGTGTTTCCTAGCATTCAGGGTTAGACAGGATCTGTTTCTGAAAAAGAAACCCAGTTTAACTTTCAGTTTCTTTACCAAGTTTTCCACGTGAAGCTTAAAAGAGAGATGTGAGTCGACCAAGATACCCAAATATTTATAGGAATCAAGAAACTAAACAGGTGCATCGTTCAAGGATAAAATTAAAGGTAAAACTGCTGGGACCGACTTCCTGTTTGAAAACAGCATCCCTTCGGTTTTGTCAGCGTTTAGGACAAGTTTGAGGTGGAACAAATCTGACTATGATGTTGAAAGCAGATTGCAAAATCTGGAAAGCTTTAGCAACTGTTTTAGCTCAACAATTAACAATTGTGTCGTCAGCATATGAATTTAAGGATGTATCAGGGATGCTCTGACCTACATTAGCTATGTAGATTGTAAAGAGGGTGGGTCCTAAGACTGATCCTTGTGGTACACCATTGTTGACTGTTAAATGACTGGAGGAAATACTATTATGTTGGACACATAGCTTTATAAAATTTAGTTTCACCTTAGTGTTGTGTAATGTATTAACATATTTTATGTATCACACTTACAGATGATATAGTTCTTAATGTTTTGCATATTAGAAGAATGTAACAAATATATATATATAGTCTGATATAGCTAGTTTTTGTAACCCTCTAAAAGCTATAAGTAAAAGTTATCATTTCTAAAGTGTTCAATGAAATTAATTTGTAAATATTTCTTATTGCATAATACCACTGATACCACACAATAATATATATCAGTAAATTTGTGACTGTACTGAACCTAACCTAACCTAAGCATCTCCAGCTGGTAACATGTTAATAATATTAACAGAGAAAATATTTAAATGCTTTATTTTGTCTTTTAGCATAAAGCTCTAAGCCTGGCATGATAAAATTAAAATATACCAAATATGAAAAAAGTGTTTGCTTTTTTTGTTTAGTGGCTTCTTTGTAACTGTCATCTAGTTTGTTTGCTGGGAATATAATCACTTTCAAATATATTTTAAAGTCTAAATCTATTTTCTTTTGTTGGATTAATTTCCCCATCATTTTTTATCTTTGTTTCCACAACAAGTTTTTCTACTGTTTGTGACTAATTCCTCTTTTTATTGTTTTGCTTCACAGATCTTTAAGTTATGGTGCCATTGGGGTGATAGTTGGGCATGAGTTAACTCACGGCTTTGACAATAACGGTAAAAGCTAATAGACAACGATCACTTCCAAAAAAAGTCTCTACAATGTAATATAATTCACTGGTTCAATTCATTTGGTTTCATTGCTGCTTATAACAGGTCGCAAATATGACAAAAATGGTAATCTGGACCAGTGGTGGAGTATGTCATCAGTGGCGGCCTTCACTGAGAAGACTCAGTGTATGATTGATCAGTACAACGACTACTACTGGGAGGAATCTGGCCTGAATGTGAGAAAATACAATGTTTGATATTTGTCATTTTACTTACAGCACTGTGAAAAAAGTACTTGCCCCCTTCAAGATTTCTTCTTCATTTATTTATCTTTGTCCCACAAAATGCTTCACATCAAAACAACTTACCAAAAAAAAAATCAATAAATAAAAAAAAAAAATAAAAAAAAAAAATATATATATATATATATATATATGTGTGTGTGTGTGTGTGTGTCGCCTTTCATCCGCAGGACTTCATCAGTCTGAGGAGTCACAAACAAACTGTTTTCCCTACTAAGCAGTACACTGCTAGTGGAACCAGTTTGCTGGTGATAAGATGGTTTTTGCGGGCCGTCCTCTCCCTTGTTGACTCCTCACAGGCAGCCACAGCCAAAGTGGGAAAACAGTTTGTTTGTGACTCCTCAGATTGATGAAGCCCTTCGGATGGAGGGTGAAACATCTCTCAACAAAAAAAAGAAACTGTCCAGATGACCTGACTGAACATTGTTGGATTTTTTTTTTACCAGGATTATTGAGCATGAACCTTGACATATTTTTATAAGGTTTGTGCCTCAAAACACCAGACGTAAAACTAATGCTGGTCTGGGGCTGCTTTGCATTTTTAGGACCTGCATGATGTCATAATTGATGGAACCATAAATTCAGCTTCAAATCCCAGGTGGGGGCCTTTCTGAGTGGAGTGTGCATGTTCTCTCCGTGCATTCGTGAATTTTCTCCAGGTACTCCAGTTTCCTCCCACAGACAAAAAACCTGTATGTTAGACTGACTGGGAACTCTAAATTGTCCCTAGGTGTGAGTGAGAGAGTGAATGCTTGTTTGTCTCGTTTGTCTCCATGTGTCCCTGTGATGGACTGGAGACCTGTCCAGGGTGTACCCCGCCCCTCGCACAATGTTTGCTGGACATGGGCACCAGTGACCCCAGAGACCTGAAAAGGAAGAAACGGATGTGATGTTCAACTCACTAACAACCCCTGTGACCCAGAAAGGAATAAGTGGGTAACGATAATGAATGAATGAATGGATAGAAGAAAAAAAAAAGCCTTTTTGCAAATTATTACAAACACTTGACTGCAGTTGATTCCACCAATGGTGGCACAACCAGTAATTAAGCATTTTGTATTAACTCGGATTATCTTTGGTAATTTGAAACATGGAAGTGTGACCAAAAATGACAAAAAATTAAGAAATCAGTAAGGCGGCAAACATTTTTTTCACAGCACTGTAATGGTAATGAGCACAGAAAAATGTATGTCTGAATATTAATAAGATGTTAGAAGCTCGCAGTTCAGTCTGATGTGACACGTGAATGATTTGTGCCGTAGGTGCGCGGTAAGAGAACACTAGCAGAAAACATAGCAGACAACGGGGGAATAAGAGAAGCATTCAGGGTACGTGATTCAAGAGAATAATCATCTAAAGAGCTGCCTAATGGACCTCTCTAGGAGCATACATGTTGACCTATTGTATTTTAAACAAAGACAGCTGTGATTAGGTACACCCACTTAAGTATGATTCACCTCTACCCATCCCATTAGGAAGTCAAGGTGAGAAATGTTTCTTTTTATATTTGAGCGTAGGCTTACAGGCGGTGGGTGGATGAGAGCAGAGGAGGTGTGGAGGAGCCTCTGCTGCCAGGAGTGGAGTTGAGCAACAATCAACTGTTTTTCCTGAGCTACGCACATGTAAGGATACACATACGTACTTTCTGAACTGTACTGTCACAGCCAAGGTGCAATTTTTCTCAAATGTTTCATGTTTTTAGCACAGTGGCTCAAATGAATACACAGTCAATACAGTGTATTGATCTCTGAAATAAAAACAGTTCACAGTAAGTACTGAAAGAAGCTTGTTAGAAAATTAAATGGAGTAAGTTTGTATTCATGCACTTTAATTATACAGGTGAGTCACATTGAGGCGCAACTGATTCATTTGCAAGAGAAACCTGCAGTGCAAAAATAAAACAAAGCATTCAATAAAGGAGTCAGTTGAGGTGGATGCCTCCCTTAAGAGGTGTTTCGGGCATATCCCACTAGGAAAGGACCCCGGGGCAAACCCAGAACTCAGTGGAAGGCTTGTGTGTCTGGCTTGGGAACACCTCAGGGTCCCCCAGGAGGAGCTGGAGAGTCTCTCTGGGGAGAAAGATGTCTGGGTTTCTCTCCTAAATCTGGTGCCTCGTGACCTAGTAGAAGGTGGAGACAATGAATAAAATTAATAAAATAATCAATAAACCGCCAAGCATGGCAAACAAAAATACAATGTAGCACATGAATTATGACGTGTTCAAGAGTGTGAACATTGTTATTTTGTATGTGCACAAAGGATGTCCTGTATAAAAAGTCAGTAAGTGATCATACTTGTGCCATAATAGGCAGAAAATCATCTAAGCAAGCGTGTTCATCTAGACGTCTGTCTGTTGAAATGTTAAAGCTCATGGACTGTTTAATAGATTTTAAATAAACTATCAGAAGGTAATCAACAGAAGTACATTTGGAGCCATTGCATTTTAAGATGGCCACCACAGCTAATCTACTGTAGCAAACAGAGAAAATGTGTGTCACGCTCAGCGGCCCCGCTACCCCCCATCTGTTCAAGCCTCTGCTCCTCATACCACAGCCCCTGTTTTTAGATCATTCACGTTTTTTTCTGCTTTAGTTTTGGTTCCCCTCTCATTCATTCAGCTCCTGTCACCCTGCGCCATGCCCCCTCCACCATCTACCGCAATCTACGTTCATGAGCAACACCTGTTCAGTTCACTATTTAAGCTCCCTGTTTCTCCTCAGTCGGAGCCAAATAATTATATGTTCTTCCCGTAGATATCCAGCGTTCCCTCTTAGTATCACAGTTTTCAACTATAGCTTTGCCCACGACCTCTCATTCTCACCTTTGCCCCCGGACTGGATTCCTCGCCTATATCTGACCGTATCGATGACTACTTTTCCTCCTTGACCACGATTTTTGGATTCCCCTTTTGGTTCTTCTGCCTGGCTGCATTCCTCTCTGGTTTTGACCCTTGCCTGCCCCTGGATAAAATTCTGCTGCCTAAACTCCTCAGCTTCACAGCTCGCCCATCCAGCCTCACTACCTGTTCGTGCTCACACTGCACGCTGCTGCTCTGTGCGCCCTTGCGCATGTTACCGGCTCCTGAGATTCAGACCGGTACCGGGACCCACCTGGCCCACATCTCAGACTGGTTCCAGAGACAGAAGGTTAGTGGCTTTATTCTTGTTTATTCTGTTCTGCTTACAGCCACTAATCTGTCTGTCTCCCCCAGAGCGGTCCGGTACCAGTACCAGAACCAGAACCTCCTGCCAGACGCCGCCAGTTTTAAAAAATAAACTTTTAAACCTTTTTCTGAGTCTGTGCTTGTCCGATCCACCCCAATTTGTGACAGAATTATCTGGCCAAAATATGGATCCAGCACAGAATCGGAGGTGGTGTTCTGGTAAGTTGGAGAACCAATTTATGGGCACCCGCCTGGCAATAAAGCCGGGCGGTTTCCCTCAGGCTCAGCCTGTCCTCTTGGGTGAGGCGGAGAAAAAAGAAGCCCAGCGTTGGGCTCTCCGCCTCATGAAAAGGCCCAAGTTCCCGTTCCCCTTTTGTGATCAGGAGGACGAGTCGGACGAAGACGAGGATTTGTGGTTTCCTCCCTGCCAGGTCCCTCGCTCTCAGAAGAGCCGTAGGTGCACAATGCGCCAGTCCTCCCGATGTCCCGCCCCTCCGCCCTCAGAGCCCTTGCCCCAAACGTTTTCCTCCCTGCCAAGTCCCTCGCCCTCAGAAGAGCCATAGTCGCACAATGCGCCGGTCCTCCCGATGTCCCGCCCCTCCGCCCTCAGAGCCCTTGCCCCAAACGTTTCCAGCTGTCCCACAGAGTCCCAGACCAGCTGCAGTGGTCCCACAGAGTCCCAGACCAGCTGCCGTGGTCCCACAGAGTCCCAGACCAGCTGCCCCGGTCCCACAGAGTCCCAGACCAGCTGCAGTGGTCCCAGAGAGTCCCAGACCAGCTGGAGTGGTCCCACGGAGTCCCAGACCAGCTGCCCCGGTCCCACAGAGTCCCAGACCAGCTTCCCCAGCAGCTCCCCAGGCCTCCACATTGCCTGCCCCAGCAGCTCCCCCAGGCCTCCACGTCGCCTGCCCCAGCAGCTCCCCAGGCCTCCAAGTTGGCTGCAGCACCCCTACAGGCCTCCATGTCTGTCCCTCAGACCCCCTTGCCAGGTCCACAGTCCTCCATGTTGGTGGCAGCACCCTTCCATCTCTCAAAGTCTCCAGAGGGGCTGGCGCTCTCCAAGTCTCCAGAGGGGCCGGAGCGCTCAAAGTTTCCAGAGGGGGTGGCGCTCTCCACTACCGCAGAAGATTTGCCCTCCACGTCGGCCGCAGAAGCCCCACGGCCCTCCGCGTCGGCCGAGACTGCCTCCGGGACCCCCACATCGGCCGAGAGTGCCTCCAGGACCCCCACGTCGGACAAGATTGCCTCCAGAACCCCCATGTCGACTGCAGGAGCTTCCAGGACTCCCATGTTGGCTGAGATTGCCTCCAGGACCCCCATGTCGGCTGCAATGGTTCCCAGGACCCCAATTGTCGGCTGCACGGCCCCTAGGACCCCCATGTTGGTTGCAGTCTCCAAGACATCCATGTGGGCTGCAGCTCTGATCCTCCTGCCTGGTGCGGCACTGGTCCTGGTCTTGTCTTTGGTCTGGGCCCAGCAAGGCTTACACGGCCATCTGACCTGGACTTTGCCACTTTTTGGACAGTGGCCAGGCTGTCCACGAGTTTTGGGGCATCTCTGGAGGTCCCTTTGGACCTCCAACCTGCCTTTTTGCCCACCTCCAGTGCCCCCTCCACCCGCCCGGTCCTTGTTAGTTCTTTTTCTTTGGTGGTCCGTCAGGATGCCGGACCTTAAAGGGGGGCTATGTCACGCTCAGCGGCCCCCGCTGCCCCCCCATCTGTTCAAGCCTCTTCTCCTCATACCACAGCCCCTGTTTTTAGATCATTCACGTTTTTTTCTGCTTTAGTTTTGGTTCCCCTCTCATTCATTCAGCTCCTGTCACCCTGTGCCATGCCCCCTCCACCATCTACCGCAATCTACCTTCATGAGCAACACCTGTTCAGTTCACTATTTAAGCTCCCTGTTTCTCCTCAGTCGGTGCCAAATAATTATATGTTCTTCCCGTAGATATCCAGCGTTCCCTCTTAGTATCACAGTTTTCGACCATAGCTTTGCCCACGACCTCTCATTCTCACCTTTGCCCCCGAACTGGATTCCTCGCCTATATCTGACCATATTGTCGACTACTTTTCCTCCTTGACCACGATTTTTGGATTCCCCTTTTGGTTCTTCTGCCTGGCTGCATTCCTCTCTGGTTTTGACCCTTGCCTGCCCCTGGATAAAATTCTGCTGCTTAAACTCCTCAGCTTCACAGCTCGCCCATCCAGCCTCACTACCTGTTCGTGCTCACGCTGCGCGCTGCTGCTCTGTGCGCCCTTGCGCATGTTACCAGCTCCTGAGATTCAGACCAGTACCGGGACCCACCTGGCCCACATCTCAGACTGGTTCCAGAGACAAAAGATTAGTGGCTTTATTCTTGTTTACGCTGTTCTGCTTACAGCCACTAATCTGTCTGTCTCCCCCAGAGCGGTCCGGTACCAGTACCAGAACCAGAACCTCCTGCCAGACGCCGCCGGTTTTTAAAAATAAACTTTTAAACCTTTTTCTGAGTCTGTGCTTGTCCGATCCACCCCAATTTGTGACAATGTGGCTCTAACTTGAGCAGTTTGACAGATATTGAACTCATATGTGGTGTTCTGTCTGAGAGTCATCCTGGGCACATGCTTTGAGGAAGCAGATTGCTCATATTTGTTTAAAACTGTGGCATGAAAAGTGGTGGACAATATGAATTCCTTTAAGGAATGCTGTTTTTTTTTATTTTATGTCTGTATCATGCAGGTTAGATGTAATTCCTATAGACCAGAAGCAGCCAGAGAGCAGATTCAGAATGGAGCTCACAGTCCACCAAAATACAGGTGATGATTCACACAGTGCACACACAACCACTCATAAATCATTCCCTCCAGTCTGATTTAATCTTATTGTCATGCAGAGTCATTGGAGCCATGAGTAACTACAAGGAGTTCCAGAAAGCGTTCAACTGTCCCGAGTCATCAGTGATGAACCGAGGAGCCCAGTCCTGCCGGGTGTGGTGATCTCTGACCACACTTTGACACAAAAACTCTGACCATAGGGCTTGACAACATTACCAAGACTGTTCCCACGGTGAAGGAAAACTAAAGGCATGGGTTGTTCTCTTTGAAACTCACTGAAGTATGTGTAACACGTGGACGTTTGCATGAGAGCAGTTTTAATACGATTACAGTTTTCAAAGGGTTTACTACATTCTTAGTTTTATTATGAAGCTCTGAACTGACTCCATGTGTAAAAGACCAAAGTTTAAAGATGTAAACATAAAAACTTTTGAGAGCTGAGTGCAAACTTGTTACTGAAACACATGTTTATTAAGTTAAAATAACTCAGAGCCTTTGAAATGTATCTGTTACTGTAAATATACAAAGACTGTAAGTTTTTTTTATCATTAAGCAGAAATATTTCTGATATAACTAGAAAAAATAAATCATCAGGTCACTGCATATGATTCTGAACACTGTAAACGAAAAGTCACTTTGTTTATTTTTGTCTACTAAATATATACACACACACACATA
>NC_056517.1:422464-422974 GCF_014905685.2 Nematolebias whitei
ACCCAAGTTACAAGCCGTCATTTCTGACGTCACTGAGAAACTAACAGGCGATAGCACGAATTGTTGGGTGAGTTTTACCACAGACATTTGGACGTTGTGTTAGCCCCGTTAGCATGATTAGTCTTACGGCACAATGGATAGAAAAAAAAACTTTGATCTTAAAAAGGCTGTCCTTCGTGCACAGGAGTGCAGAGGATCCAACACTGCAGCTATAGGAACCTGGAACAAGCCTCCACAGGTGAGACAGCATCACAGGTGACTAATGCTAATAAATAATATTTAACAATTTTCATTTAATATAAGTTAAAGTGCTATGCATATCATATGGCTGTTAATGAATACATGTCACCAGCTCTTACAGCTGTTGCACAAGTTTTGTAGCAACAAATAAGCCTAAATAAGATGCTATGTTTTGACAAAGGAACATACTGTATATAAAATATCGTATCGGCCAAATAAGTTTTAGCATATCGGAAAGCCAAAAATCCAATATTGTGCATCCCTAATATA
>NC_056517.1:423074-427928 GCF_014905685.2 Nematolebias whitei
ATATTTGACTAGTATTGCAAACCAACACTGAAACAATAACCCACTGGATTTTTTTTCAAGTCTTCATATAACTTTGAATTTTTTATATTATTTTATTTTACAAAACCAGGTACACTTGTATTTTTTTAAATTAGGATCAACATTTTTTTTTTTGTTAGATTTTAGTTGAGTTTAGTTTTTGTGTTTACATGTCATTCCTGTGTAATTTGTTCAAGATTTTGTTGCAGGAAAAATGACCTAAAAAGTTACAACTTTAATAGCAATCCACAATGGTCAGTTAGTTTCTGTTTCATTTGTGAATTAGTTTATTTTTGAATCAGCATAAAATAATCAAATTGTGTTTATTGAATAATAAAAAAAAAAGAAGTTGACTTGAGGTCTACACAATAAAAAAGGTCTAAATGCAGCTCCGCAGTGCAAATAAATGAAATATTTTTTATTAATATGTGAACATATCAGTGTTACTATTTCACATATGATCTGCTGTGCTTTGTTTTTCTGAAATATACCTTTTTTGTAACTTATTGTGAATAACTGTGCATTTTTATGTGATAATGGTTCATTCTCTGTTTATTTGCTTTTAGCAGATTATAATAAAACTCTGAGACATTAAGAGTTATCTTCTAAATTTTCTATAACTGACAAGTAAAGTGTGTGTGTGGGGGGGGGGGGGGGGGGGGGGGGGGGGGGGGGTTGATTTGCCTGACAGTGTAAGATAAGTCTGATACAAAAGATTGCCTTTTGATTCTCCTCCCTCTGGACTTGCTTTTATACTCCAGCAGCAAACATCACCTCATTCATTTATCCCAACAGTTCCCATGGCAACTCAATTTGTGGTACATGTGACTATTTAACTTGATGCCACATGTGGATTTATATGTGTGACTCTTACATTATCCTGTGGGGGTGGATGATTCTATTAATCATTTGTATGTGTGACAACACCAGTGGCAGTCTCATCAATTCACACCAATTAGGAAAAACAGTCCAATTTGTCATTTGGTTGTTAGGAAAGTGTGCCTCAGTGGCATGCTAGTTGATTAAGAAACAGGGAGGGAGGAAGTGAGATGGATGATAATGAGCGAGTAGCTGCTTTTACTATCTGAGCTGCATCAGGCCTTTTCCGGACACTTGAATCCATCAACAGTGGCAGTTTTGATTGCTGATAAGTTTGAATGAAGAAACTATTGCTCTATTTTGAAGCCATAGTTCAAATCAGTGGCACCAATCCTGGTCCTCGAGGGCCATTATCCTGCACATTTTAGCTGTTCCCCTGCTCTTCAGCATGTCTTCAAATTCAACAGATGTCTGTTAATCACTTGTTCATTCAAATCAGTTCAATTCGAGTCAGTTTGTTCATATAGCACCAAGTCACAACAGAAGTTGTCTCAGGGCACTGAACAGAAACATTCACATACATAAATCAGAGTCAGAGTCAGAGATTCTTTATTGTCATTTGCACCTCATGTGGTACATGTGGTGGAGCGAAATTATGTACACAGGGTCCCAGTTACATCCAACAATAAAATGTATAAGAAAAATAAATATATATAAATAAATATCCCATTAGTAAAGTTCTCTATCTAAGGAATCCAGCAGACAAGTTGAATCTTGGCTTCGTTGCAGTCTCCCATCCTGAGCAAGCACAGTGGAGACAGTGGAAAGAAAAACTCCCTTTAAGAGGAAGAAACCTCCAGCAGAACCAGCTCAGGACGAGAGACCATCTGCTTTGACCGGCTGGTTGAGAGGACAGGAAGGAGAAAGGAACACAGAATGGTAGGTCCAGGTATACTTTCTCTTGGAAGAAAAACAAAAAAACACCTTAAGATAGAAATAATTACAAATAAAACAGGAAGAGCAAGTAAAGTCAGCAGCAGAGTGAAGAAATGTGGTCAGTTTGTCCTCAGCAGTCTATAGCAGCATAACTAAGGGACAGCTCAGGAAACCCAAGCTGACCCTAACTATAGGATTTATCAAAAAGGAAAGTCTTAAGCCTAGTTTTAAAACTGGACAATGTGTCAGCCTCACGGACAGAGATTGGAAGTTGGTTCCACAAGAGAGGAGCCTGAGAACTGAAGGATCTTCCTCCCATTCTGTTTTTGTAAATTCTAGGAACCACAAGTAAACCTGCAGTCTGAGAGTGAAGTGCTCTGTTAGGAAAATATGGAACAATAAGATCTGTAATATAAGATGGAGCCAGGTTGTTGAGAGCTTTGTAGGTTAGAAGTAAGATTTTGAATTCTATTCTGGACTTGACAGGGAGCCAATGGAGAGAAGCTAAAACTGGAGAGATATGAATATCAATCCTGAGTAATTATGAGTAAACACAAAATAAGCTGCTGTGTTTTTGTTTCAGAACAGCTCAGTCAGATCACCCGTGTACTTAGATTCAATATTAACTGAGTAAAACAAAGTAAATAATAATCATGAAACACACATTTAAAAGCATTTTTTTTAATCTATTCAACAAAAAGTTTGTTTATGTTTGTACCTGAGAGTATGACATCATCATGTCACCCCCTCCCCCCACCAAATTCAGTGTCCTTTCTTGGTATTAAGAAACGGACTAGAATTGTATTGATTTTTCCCCATTGCTTGCAATGATAAATCAAAGTATTGGAGCTTTGTTGATGATGACTGCTGCTCACATGCATGCTTGGTTCAGATACTCTGAGTTAATTAACATCATTGTAATCAGTTTGTCTTAAACCAAAGCTGTGTATTTCCCTGCTCTGGGTAAATTAACTCAGACTTTATGAACAAACTCAGTGTTTGTGGATGACCTCACGTTCCAGATTCCAGCTCTTCATTCATCTGTCATCCTTTACTAATCTGCATACAGATCGTTACTTTCAATCTCCCCCTCTTAGATTATAGATTATAGACTTCATTTTATTTAGTTTTTTAGGTTTTATCAAATATGCCAGTTAATACTTTGGTGCTTTTGCCATGTCTTGTTTTGATGACTTGAATCGCTGCCAGTTTTGTTATTAAAAGCCAAGTTTTAATCCTCAGCCATCTGCCTTCTGTTTGCCAGCACTGGGTCTAGACAAGGACTCTATGGAGCCTCCTAACATCCATCTATCCATTATGTTTACCTGCTTCTTCCTTTTAGGATCACAAGAGTCACTGGTGCCCATATTCAGCAGTCACTGGGCGAGAGGCGCGGGACACCCTGGACAGGGCGCAAGTCCATCACAGGGCAGCCTCCCAACTGAGAAAATAAAACTGGGTTTCAAAAATACATTTCAATAGTTTGTTTAAATGTTTTAAATGAACAAACACATACAGTACTTTTAATCAAGATTTGGACCAAAGAACGTGTCAAACCTCAGTACAATTTGACTGCATGTTTAAATCAAATGATTAAGACATTGCTTTAATCAAAGATTTTGCAGACATCCCTGCTATGATTTACAATGAATACCTGTCACCTGAAACTATATTACTGTTCTTAATTTTATCTCATTTTGTCCCTGAATTGTCCATCCATCCACCCATCAATCCATCCATTATCTTCCGCTTGTTCTGATGTACGAGCAGGGAAGTCCAGATATCTCTTTCCAAAGCCAACTCTTCCAGCTCTTCTCGGAGGACACCGGGACACTCCCAGGCTAACTGAGAGACATCGTCTCTCCAGCGTGACCTGGGTCTTCCTGGGGGTCTCCTTCCAGTCGGACATGCCCGAAGCACCTCCCTAGGGAGGCGTCCACAGGGCATCTTCACTAGATGACCAAACCACCTCAACTGGTTCCGTTTGATGTGGAGGAGCAGCGGTTCTACTCTGAGTCGCTCCTGGAAAACTGAATTATTCACCCTATCTCTAAAGGAGAGTCCAGCTACCCTGCAGAGGAAACTCATTTCAACCGCCTCTATTCGCGATCTCATTACTTTGGTCACTATTCAGAGTTCATGACCATAAGGTAGAAACGTTGACCGACCGGCAAACAGAGAGTTTTGCCTTACAGCTCCGGTCCCTCTTCACCACAACAGACCGGTACAGAGTCCGCAATACTGCAGATGCTGCACCAATCCGTCTGTCAATATCACGCTCCATTCTTCCCTCACTTGTGAAAAAAACCCTGAGGTACTTGAACTCCTCTACTTGAGGCAGAACCCCACCCTTGACCTGACGAGAGCAATCCACCCTTTTCCAGTTCAGGACCATGACCTCAGATTTGGAGATGCTGATTCTCATCCCAGCCGCTTCACACTCGGCTGCGAACTGCTCCAGTGAGAGCTGAAGGTCACAGCATGATAACGTCAACAGAACCGCATAATCTGCAAAGAGCAGAGATGGAATCCTGAGGTCACCGAACCAGAAACCCTCCGCCAGCTGGATGCACCAAGAAATTCTGTCCATAAAAGTTACAAACAGAATTGGTGACAATGGGCAGCCCTGGTGGAGGCCAACTCCCACCCTGAAGGTGTCCGACTTACTGCCGGCGATGTGAACCAAACTCTCGCATTTTAACAAGTTGTTGTAAAAAAAAAAAAAGCAAAATGTCTGATTTGACATTTGAATATTTTGTTTTTTTATATCTAACCTCAAAAAATTAAAAAAGAAAAAAGTTTGTAAAAATCCATCCATCTATTCAACCATCCATTTTATTTGTTTACAATGGATCTATACTGTATATCCATGTAAAATACTTCTTCATCCATCCATCCATCATCTTTTACCCGCTTCTTCCATTTTGGGTCACGGGGTCGCCGGTGCCCATGTCCAGCAATCACTGTGCGAGGGGCGGGGTACACCCTGGACGGGTCACAAGTCCATCACAAGGACACATAGAGACAAACAACCATTCACTCTCTCACTCACACCTAGAGACAATTTAGAGTTACCAATCA
>NC_056517.1:427938-436392 GCF_014905685.2 Nematolebias whitei
CAACTATTCACTCTCTCACTCACACCTAGAGACAATTTAGAGTTACCCATCAGCCTAACACACATGTTTTTGTCTGTGGGAGGAAACCATAGTGTCATAACATTTATCTTATTTTATTTTGACCATTATTTTAATAAGGAAAAATCCAAAGCAAGTTTTGTAGCTTTATTTTCTTAAGCTCATGAGATCAGTTAACATGGTAAGTTTTGAGAAGATTTGTGAATGTAAGTTGGGAGTGGTGGCGCAGAGGTTAGAGAGGTGGGCTTGTGATCCGAAGATCGCCGGATCACGCCCCGGCCCCGACAACATCAAAAATTGTGGGTGGGGTAGGTGAAACACCCACACTTGCCCCCACCCTCATTCGCCCCACTCTGGGCCCATGAGCAAGGTCCTTAACCCCACCATGTGCTCCCTAAACAGGTCTCTCTTGAAAATGAGTTCTCGTGGCTCAATGAGACTAACCTGGATAAATAAAGGCTAAATGAAAAAAAAAAAAATAGTTAAGCTTTTGTAAGTTCCAATTTTGTTGCTAGATTTTGTATGATAATAAATTCAATGTTTTCTCAAAACTCTTGCTTTTAAGTAACATTTATGGGTATTATCCTGTATTAACCCGCAGCCTTTGTGACCAAGATGTGGTCACCTGCACCACTGAGGGCTGGTTGCTTCCATTGTGGATAAAAAACATCTTACATGGCTGTGCAAGAGATTCAAATGGGCGATAGCATTCTTTATTTTGTAAGTGTAAATGAACATTATATCTATGAGATATTATCCATAAATTAAACGGATTCTTTCATTTTTCTGGACTGAGTTCTATCGTGCATTGAATGATTAAATGTGACGTGAGACGTTAATTTTCTTTGACCCATCAAAATGAATGCGGTCATTTATTAACAGAATCAAAGTTCAACATCAAACATTTACATTAATTTGGCAACATTGATTTCAACCACAGCTTAATTAATTAGCTTTACAATCAGAAACCATACGGCCATGGTATCTGGGTCAGCTTTACAACAGACATTTCTGAGAATATCTGGATTAATTACTGGCAGATAGAAGAGTTTTAAAGATGGGAAATGAAGGAGTTTAAATGGAGAGAGATGGGTGAAGAATATGTGTCTGTATAAGATGTAGGTCTGTAGACCAGAACGACAACACGCTCCTTTGGACGCAGCTTAACCCACGGTACACTTTGGTTGAGATCGACTCTTTACCTTTGCAGATGATAGTTTCGGCGTCAGTGTAGAGTTTCCTTTCAACTCTTTCCAGCGTCTCCGTAACAGCTAAAACCTCAGGAGTCGTGAGATCATCCCAGAACAGACTTCTTCATTGTTCCTCTGAACTTCTCTCGTTCAGGGACTTCTCGTTCGAGGTCCTCCCTGGAACGTTGTTCAGCTTAGTTCCCGTTGTTCTCCAACATTCTACATTCCAGCATTCTGCAATCTGCATTCTGCTGGAACTAGGAAGTGTTGAACCTTTTAAAGAGGTCACTTCCGGTTCCTCTGAGAACTTCCTGATTGGTCGAAACGAACCAACAGTGTGTGGTCTTAGTGATGTAAGAGGTTATTAAAAGTCAAGGAGAAAGATTAGGTTGTTTTAAGAACAGACATAAAGATATTTTGAAGAACCAGAGACTTTTGGAGCCAGTTCCCTCATATCTGTCTGGAAAAGTTAAACATGACATTTCTTTCCAGTAAACATGTAGTTGACCGAAACTTGACTTTTGACCGACTTACAACTTGCTCATTTCAGACAGAAAATCAAAATGCATAATTACTCTTGTAACAAACATTAACTTGATTTCTACTTTGAATGAGGATTAAAAATCATTTATACTGTTTCACAGTTGATTTAAAATGAGTAGTTCACTTCAACATTTAAAATGGTTTGAACTAAACACACTTTTGATTATCAAGACATTTGTAAAATAGTAATGATAATAAAAAAGAGAGTGTTTTTTCAATTGATCAGTGTAGGACACACTTAGAAAGTCTCTGGATGAACTTAATTTTGTGTTTCTGGACTCAAATCAATGAAATGACAGTTCTTGTCCCAGGAAGGCCCTCAGGGCCAGATTTGACCTGAGGCTTAGTTCACTACAGTCCCCCCTTTGGAAATCATCGCCTGTCCATGGGGATGAATTCCAACATGAACTTACGCCTTCGAATGTCCTTGAGCTTGATGTAATCCAGCAAGGAAAACAAAAGTCAAAGGAGGTAATCCCACAATGTTTTTGGTAATTCCATTGTGTTGATGGTAATTCCATAATGTTGTTGGTAATTCCATTGTAGCAATGCTTTAACCCCTTGGAAACAAAGTCTGTAATCCATTGGAAAAAGTCATATAATCCACAACGGTAAATCCACAACGAATGGAGGTGTTGATTGATCAGCATACAGAGGGGTTCCCTTGGATTGAACTGAAGATGCGGCCACTGGATGAAGAGTGGAGACCAACGTCAGGATTGCAGGTCTCCTCCAGCGAAGGTCGTCTCTGGGTGACGTCCAGTTGGTGCCGTTCTGGTTCAAATGTGTCATGCAATTATGTGGTTTAAGGTGGGCTTATGAAGGGATTTTACATAAGGCCTTAACCTATATGCACCTGGTGTGTAAGCTATTATGATTGGGAACAGCTACACCTACCAGTTAAGGGGTGGAACATGCTGAAAAGGTTAGTTATAGGGATTTATACCAATGGAAGGGCATTCCAAACTATTTTTCCATTCCTAACTTGGTTTAAGTTAGCTTTACATGGCAAAATATAGTTTAGTTCAATTGTCTGTTGTCCTTTAGACGAACGACTTGAGATTGGGTGTTTGGTTTCCCCATAAATATTTTTGAAGTCTATGGCGAGACTCATCAAAAAGAATTAGCTATCCCCCGAATAGAATTGTTCGAGTAGGTTCGGCTTAAACGTTGTGAGACCAATGTAGATTATGGTACTTAAGGTAGCATTAATCTCCATTGACTCCGCAAAGATTAGGTTTTAATAAGTGAACTGCATGTTAAAGGCCTCTTAGTCTCTAACTTAACTACACACAAAATTCATTCTTGCTTGGGGTGTTCAGAAACAATACCAAAAACCAATTAAACAATGTCTCAACATCGACAAAAACAGTGACTAAGCAACCAGTAAAACAACGTTTCAACATTGACAAAGACAGTGACTAAGCAACTAGAAAACGACGTTTCGGTGCGTCACTCACTCTGAATGTCAGATTTGATCACGTTATCGCGTCTGGTAACATTACCCTAACTGGCGTCACCCCCCTTCGGTCATGGGAGACCGCGAACACGGGTGAGGACGTCGCTCCATGAGCTAAAGTTAGGTTGTCCATGAGTAGTTTTAACTGTTTGCGCAGCTGAAAGAGGACTTTAAGGTCTGGATCGGAATCCAGTTCGCCTTTCGATGGAGTGTATTTGTCTGGGTCAGACAGATACAGTATCATCGAGTTAATTGCAGGATCCAACTTCTGAAGTTGGTTGATGTCTGGGTCAGTTGAAAATGACTTTTCATATTTTAAAAGAACTTGGCGAAGTTTGTCTCTTTCGTCATCAGATGTCAGAGCTTCGGCTTGGGCGACCACCTGTTCAATCTGTGATGAGACTGATAAGGGTTCTTGCTCTTTGGGGAGCTCCAACGAATCCCTTTCTGAGTCGTCGGACCTGTCTATGGGTAAGACACCATAGGTTTGAGGTCCTTGGTCGACGTCATCGGTTGAGAAAAGAGCTATGGCCTGTGTTGGTTTCGTGAACCATACTGGCCCAGTTTCAGGACAATAGAATTGGGAATTACACTTACAATGAACTAAAGAAAAATGATAATGTTAATGGAAATTAACATCAAAGTTTAAATGATATTAACATTCTTGAATTTGATAATCTATCCAAACTTGTGTCTACCAGTTGAGGTCTCCAGAGGTTAAATTCTTTCTCTTATTTGCTATTTTTAGGAAGTATGTATTTTCTTTTTCGTCTTCTTTCAGGTGCTCCAGTCCTAAAGAGTTGCCACAGAATGATTTCACAACTGTTTTGGTGTCAGTACCTGCTTTCCTTAAAGCAACTTGTTCAAAAGACTTTAGAACAACTTCTGACAGGCAAGCATGTTTCAAATCAATTGTATGATCCTATTGGCTGTTTTTACTTGGCGGGAGTGGTGGCATAGAGGCTAGAGAAGGCAAGTCTGCAATCAGAAGGTCGCTGGTTCCACTCCCCGCTCCATAAACATCAAAATGTGGGAAAGGTAACACACCCATACGTTCCTCAAATCTTGTTTGCACCTCATTGGGCCACTGATCATGGTTACTCAGTGGCTTCTTGAGAGACTTCATTCATTCATTCAATCATTCATTCAACCTTTATTTATACAGGCTAATCTCATGGAGTCACAAGGACTCATTTACAAGAGGGACCTGTTTTAAACAGACAATATATAAAGTACAGTACTTCAGTAAAAATGCAGTTAAAGTAGAAGTATTGTTATAAAACAATACATCAAGGAGCCAATAAAAATGGTGAAATATTAAAAACAAGAACATATTTGCTTTGATATTTTTATTCACCTTATCAAATGTTTAAAATACTCTAAAAATTTAAGGTGGACAACTTGAGTTCCTGTTGCAAGGTGTTCCAGGTTGAAGGAGCTGAGTAAGAAAAGGCCTTTTTGCCAAGTTCAGTCCGCATTCAGGGAACACTGCAGGTGATGATGTCCTGAGAGCGCACGTTGTAACTCCACTGATGACTTGACATGTGGGAGGAGATATAAGAAGGTAGCAGACCAAGGAGAGATTTACAGATGGAAATGAACCAGTGTGAGAGCCTACATGTTGATAATGATGACCAACTTGCAAAGGAGTACAGAGTGCAGTGATGGGTATGGTAGTTACAACCAGTTATGAATCTTAGTGCACCGTGATAGACAGCATCCAACATCTGCAGCATCCAACATCTGCAAGCAGCTGGCAGGGACATTCATGCAAATAATGTCACCATGGCCAATGTTCAGTTGGCAAGTGGTGGTTACAAGGCATTCTCTGGCATTCAGAGTTAAGCAAGATTGTGGGATTCTCTGTTTTCCCTTCCTTAATCACTCTTCTTCACAGC
Source organism: Nematolebias whitei (assembly GCF_014905685.2). Taxonomy (NCBI): domain Eukaryota; kingdom Metazoa; phylum Chordata; class Actinopteri; order Cyprinodontiformes; family Rivulidae; genus Nematolebias; species Nematolebias whitei. The sequence goes on from NC_056517.1 coordinate 433,047, forward strand.
AACTAATAAGCCGATTAGTTACACCTGCACCTCGTCTGCCAGACCTGTTCAACCTGCACTACTTAAACCTTGGCCAGACACTCATCCTACGCTGAAGCATTGATTACCTTGGGTAATTTTGTGACAGCCTGTCAGCCTTAGAAGCATCTCGAGTCGACTAACCTGATTGTTATTCTGCCCGTCAGATTCTGTTCCTGTTCCTTGTGCCTGCTCGTCTTCTCCCTGGATCTCTGGCTGGATCTGGTCACCTCACCTGCACATCCAACTCAGATCAGCAAAACAATTATCTGGACACCTGGACATAACACTCCTTTAAGCACCTACTTACCTTCCTGGGCTCCCTCTCGTCGCCAAACCTTGTCTCCTCTCCACCTCGGTGCCACCTGCAACAAATAATTACAGTAAGAAATACTTCCACTCTTAAAGACAACCAAATCAAACATTATCGTAAAGAGACTCTTCCAGAGATCCAGAGGACCAGATTGAACTTTTTTGGATTTTTCTACCTGGATTATTGAGCATGCATCAGGATATCATCCCATCACAGTTCCCACCTGCCTGAAGACTGCCACCATCATCCCAGTCCCAAAAAGCTCTACTGGTCTGAATGACTATCGGCCACTGGCCCTCACCCCGATATTCGCTAAATGCTTCGAAAAACTGGTCATGACTCACATCAAAACAACCATCTACATCAACAAGGACCCTCATCAGTATGCATACCGTGAGTACCGATCAACAGAGGATGCCATCTCCTCTGTGGTCCACACTGCGCTCAACCACCTGGAGCAGAAAGACTCCTATGTCCATATGCTCTTTGTGGACTTCACATCCGCCTTCAACACCATGATCCCCCAAACCCTGATGGACAAACTATCCACACTAGGACTAAGTCCATCCATTTGCAACTGGGTCCTAGACTTCTTAACAAACAGACCACAGTTAGTGAGGATCCACAACTTCTCCTCCTCCACCATAACCCTCAGCACTGGCTCTCCTCAGGGATGTGTGTTGAGCCCCCTCCTGTTTACTCTGCTCACGTATGATTGTGCAGCTACCCATCCAGGCTGTCACATTGTAAAGTTTGCAGATGATACAGCGGTGGTGGGATGCATCACAAACAATGATGAGTCCAGCTACAGGCAAGAGGTGGAACACCTGGAGAGCTGGTGCAAAGAGAATAACCTTCACATCAATGTGAAGAAGATAAAGGAAAAGGAGATGATTGTGGACTTCAGAAGGAAGAAAAACATCTACACCCCCCTGAACATAAGAGGATCTGCGGTGGAAGTGGTCTCCAGCTACAAGTATTTGGGTGTGCACCTGAACAACAACCTCAGCTGGAGCAACAACACCACCAACCTGATCAAGAAAGCTCATCAGAGACTCTACTTCCTCAGGCGGCTGAGGCGAGCTGGTCTGGGAAGCTCAGTCCTCACCTCCTTATGCAGGTGTGCAGTGGAGAGCATCCTGTGCTCCAGCATCAACGTGTGGCATGGAGGCTGCACAGCTGCAGAAAGAAAAGCTGATGTTAATGTGTTCATGCGTGCACATCCGCTCACAGACTCATGTTCATGTTTGTGCTGATGTTCAATGTTTTATGTTATGAGTGCTTAGTGTATATATAGTTGTTTTTCTTAGTTCATATCTTAGATGTTATTACTGTTTTTCTTTTACATTTTATTGTTGGATGTTACTGTGACCCTGTGTACATAATTTCACTCCACCACATGTACCACATGAGGTGCGAATGACAATAAAGAATCTCTGACTCTGACTCTGACTTTGGTTTTATCAGCATTCAGCACTAGTTTGAGATGGAATAAGTCTGACTGAATGTTGTCAAATGCAGACTGTAGAAGCTGAAAAACCATGGAAACTGTGTTAGCTCGGCAACAAACAGTAATGTCAGCATAGAAATGCAATGAATGATGCGTCAGAAATGTTTTGACCCACATTATTGATATAAATTGTAAAAAGAGTGGGTCCTAAAACTGAGCCTTGTGGCACACCATTAGTGACCATTAGGTTGCTAGATGAAGTACCATTAAGTTGATTATTATTCTTTTTTAAAGGTTTGATAATACCTCTCAGCAGATATTAGTTTCTGACCTTTTAATAATTCAAGTTTCTCCTAAAGCCTTACTTAAGTCCTTAAACTTTCCCTAATATTTGAACAGGCTGGCACCTAACTGTCTCTTTTTTTTTTTTTTTTTTCTGGTTCCCTCTCCTGTGAATGTGAAGGAGAGGCAGAGAGCAGCCTTTGTACATCCATCTGCATCCATCTTTTCTGCTTCTGGCCTGTTTCTGTAATCAAATCAAAGAGTCTCTCAGGCCTTGTAGAATACTTTACAGTATTTCTCACAATTACTTCCCTCCTCCATCATTTGCACTTACTGCATTCTGCTCGGCTTCATGAGTTAATGTCCAAATGACATTTAGGAAATATAAATGCTGCTGACCAACAAGATTGTGCTGTGACCAGACAGACAGAAATAGCCAAGAAGCACAAGATAGAAAAATTGGAGCAGATGATGGAAATGGCTGATATTTAAAACCATTAAATGAAGAATATGGCAGTACAATACCTTGACCTTTCATTGCACAGGCACAAAGAAAAGTGGATTGTGCAAAAGACATTTAAATTTGTTTGTTGAAAAATACAAAACTTTTGTTTGTTCACTTCTTTTCAACTTTTTGGGACAAAGAAAATGTCATGTCTTTTATAATAAAGGCTTCACAAGCCACTCCAACTTTTTGTCCAAGAAAACTCAGAATTAAAAAATAAAATAATAAAGTCACATATAACTGTATAGCTGTAGGAACACGGTGAAGTTAGGGGTTATTGTCAGCATTTGAAAATTTGAATTATCCCTAAATCTAAATAAATGCAATAAAACTCTGTTGAATATGAACATTAAACATATGCTGTATATTTTAGACAGACACTATCAAAGGGATGGCTCACACCAAACATGTTTCTTTAGAAGGTCAAACAAGCAGATTATCAGCAATTATCCAGGGTCTAGAAACAAATTCATTCAACTCAAAAAAGTTCAATCTGGTCCTCTGGACATTCAAAAAAACAAAAAACAAAACAAAGCAAAAAAAAATAAATAGAAATGTTTTGTCTTCCATCCGAGAGACTTCCTCAGTCTGAGGTCCTGTATTCAGCTCAGTCTCTTAAATAGCACCTTCTCAGAGTGGATCAACCAGTTTGCTGCTGACAACCAGAACCAGCTGATCACATGCTCAAGAAGGACCATCAGCCTAACAATGGATCATTAGCACGTGATGGCTGTTTACTGTTCACAGAGGGCTGAGTGATACTAGCAATCACAGCATT
>NC_056517.1:436792-447371 GCF_014905685.2 Nematolebias whitei
GCATCAGAGCAGGTTTTCCCCAGAAAGAACTCCAGTTATCTATGTAGCCCACGTCGTTCTCAGAACACCACCTGGACACCCAGCGGTTAAACGACGACATACGGCTAAACATGTCATCGCTGGTCAGGTTGGGGAAGGGGCCGGAGAAAACTACGGAGTCCGACATGGTTTTACCCCTGGAATGCATTTGACTATGGCCGCTGCAGTCCCTAAAGCCATGTTTCAGACTATGGGGCTGCCAATAACCAGGGTCTGCTTCTCAGCGGGTGTGTCACTGAGCGAGGAAGATCGATTAGAAACATGAACGGGTCGGTGGTGAACTGGGGGCTTAACCTTAGCACTATGCTTGCTCCGGACCGTCACCCAGCTGGCCTGGGGTCCCGGCTGCTCGGGGTCTGCTGGAGGACAGCTAACGGGAGCTAGCCTCTGTGGTTCTGCGCTGTCTAAGGGGACCTGGCTAGTTACTGGTTTTTCTACAGCACGGAGCCGAGCTTCCAGTTCAGACAGCCTCTCCTCCAAAGCTACCATAAGACTACATTTGTTCCATGTATCATTACCACTAAAGGAGGCAGAGGAGCAACTAAACATCTGACACACGGAGCAAGAGAGAACAGAGGAAGCAGGGAGAGAAGCAGCAGCCATGCTAAGCTAACGCTAGCAGGAGCTAGCAGAGTCAAATACACCAATAAAACCGAGAATTTTTGAAAGATAAAAGGTGTTTTAAGCACTATCCAACAGTAGAGAAACAATTGTACTAAGTGTGTTTGTGAACTAGAATGAAAAACTGTGCAAAAGACAGATAAATCCAGAAAACAGAGATGACTCGAGCAAACAATTCACTCGAGCTACCGACAGACAAACAGGAAATGACACAATACGTCTCACCACGAACGTGCAACGTCACACCACCTTGTCATGTCCTTGTGTTTTCATCCTTGAGCCCAATCCTGACATTTGCAAAATTTCCAGATTAAAACAGAGCAAATGAACAATGCAATTTGAAATTTGTAGGTCAGAAGGCTGGATGAGTTAAGGTTTATATATACCAATGCTGTAAAGGAAGGTGGAACTATTGCTCCAAAGTCTTGACAAACATATTTCTCTACACAACAGGCGATGGATGGGTAAATAAATAATAAAATTGAAAATGAAAGGGCAGCCTTTTTATTAATGGATGTCCTGAACCAAAACATATGCATTGTGGGATAGGATGGGTAAAAAAAGGATTTCTAGAAAGAAGCCTCATGGATCGTTATTTCATGTAGCTGTCTTAATAGTAGAGGGAAAATTGACCAACAGCAGCCTGTTAACAGTAAAGTCTTTTAGATGTGCTCTTTTCTTTGCCTGCATGTTCCCCGTTGACATGTTCACTTCATGTGTACATGTGGGGTTTTAGGTGTACTTGTTTGCTTTTAAACCCCATGAGTATTATTTTTACTGCAGCTCTGTAGAAGCAAAAAATAGCCTGAATAAAAATGTACCCCGACCATTTCATACTGTCCATTTGCTCGCCATCTTTCTTGTTTTATGGCCTGCTCTCACACTATTCTGATTTCTATGAATCTTTTAAAGAAACTAATTAATACATTTGTTATAAGAAGCCGCCTCAAGCCACTTATGTCTCTTCACTCTTTCATTCCTACGTCTGCCTTTCCTTCCTCCCCCCAGGAGACGTCAAATCAGTCATTCCTTTGCCATTCTTGCCTCAGTGGTCTCGTAATGGGGATTGGGAGCTAATTGAGGCTTAATTGAATAACGGATTAGAACATGTTGACAAATGCCTTTTCCTTGTAATATTTTTAGCCTTTACTGAAGTTTCCAGGAACTGAAGATCATGTTATGTTTCCCACCGCAGGCTTAATAAAGTGCATGCATTTTCATTTCTTTGTTAATTAGCTCTGTGTTGAATAGCTTAATTAAGAACCCATAGACAGTAAATGGGTATCCTTTAAATAGATTGGTAATGGGTAATTTAGAGCATGAGCTCATTCATGTATTACCTTTCTGTTTTATTACTTTGAAATGTTGCCCAATATATTAATCATTTATTTATCACACTCCCTCATTAAATTCAAACTTTTTGCTGTAGCACTTGAAGACAAATATGATTTAGATAACATACACTTCTATCTAAACAACATGATGTCATGCAGCTGAGATTCTCTGAAGGAGTGCATATTCCCCATGGCCATGCAAGCAAGAGTTTAAAAGAAAGTTCACATACAAGCTGTAGGTGCTCAGAGTATATGCTGGGGATGACCTTTATATAGCACACCAAATTTAATATTGATATTTGTTGAATTGACTGAGTTGTACTCAGATGTCTGTTTGCTAAGTTGCTTTTTTTGTAACAGCCATCTTGAATTGGATTGACTTCCAAAATTAATCAGTTTGCAATGATTATGTTCTGAGAGTTTTATTAAAATCTGTCCAGAGATTTATAAAGTTTTTAACACTGAGGCAAACAGGCACGCACACATACGCTCTTATAGGTTATTACATGAAAACTTACACAAGGACATACTCCACCAAGAAAGGCCCCTGGCTGGGATTTGAGCCAGCAGCCGTCTTGCTGTGAAACAACAATTCTACCAACTGATCCACCGTGCCACTCTAAGATATTATATATGTGATTAACTTTATATTTGTCTTTTATTACAGTTTTATCCACAAAACCTTTTAGTTGAAAAAGCGAATATTGAGTTACTGAAAATCTACTGACTCTGCTGAAAAGTCTGACAGAGCTGAAAATGTATTCCTGCTTTCATTATAAGGATCCAGAGTTTGTGTAGCATCACCTTTAGCAAAACTACTGTTCTACAAATCTATGTATGTAAAAACTATAGCTTCCTCATCTTAATGCATTTTCCCAGAATTTGGCAGAACTTGAGCCTTTCCTGAAGTGCCAGGGAGTTAAGATGACAAAGAACTAGAGTTATTTTGGAAAGTGCCACCAAAGATACCAGAGGATACATCACCTCAGAGAATATGATTTGTGTTAGCGACCAGACAACTCCTGTTTACAGCCTCATTATGCACTCGGCTAGGGGGTTATGCCTGTAAAGATGGTCAGTTATTCAAGATGTGATCATTCTAATCTTTGAATACATGCGACTTCTCATCTAGGAGCATTCTTAATAAAAATTATATCAAAAAAATCCATAAAGAAGTCCTTTTTGCTTTTGGCTGAAATTGCTTGGATGTTTCAGGGGACAGTGTGCAAAGATTTATATTTGTCTACATTATAAATCCAATATGTGAAAAGCCTTTTTCCCATTAAAGACAAGTTCACAACTATCAGAACAAAACTGAAGTGCAGACAACGGACCATCTGCGACACTGTGCTGATACCACAATAAAAGAAAGGAACCAGGGCTCGCTGCCAACACAACTCAATTTAAAATAGCTTCTTTTACTAGTGTTGACTCGAGAAAGCTGGGATTAAGGGATACACTGCAGCTGCAACGTTTTATAGCTGGATTGATTATTTTTCCCTTTAGGTCTTTATGTTGCACCAACATCTTGGCTGCATGCCTGCCATGTGAGTGTTGCACAGTTAAGCACTTAGTCAGCTTCAAATGGACTTGAATTACAGGGTTTGTCACACGAGGATGAAAATAAGCAGACAAACCTCCATTGGTCAAATTGGTCAAAAGCTTTGATTGATTCCATGTGAGTGGGAGGACTTCAGTGTTCAATAGGTCACATGAAGAAAGTTTGATCTAATTTCTATATCATATTTCCAAATCTCTCTCCATCCCACTCCACTGCCCCTTTATTCAATTGAATATCATGCACATCATATGCACCCACCATGTGCAGATTGAGAATCAGCAGGTGTGTGTGTTAGTGCACTGTGTGTTTTGGGGAATCATCATTGCCATAGAAACAAAGGCTTGGGGGTGAACAAAAGGACAATTATCTGTGGCAACAAATCAGAAAACAGCTTTGTGTTCGAAGGACAAAAAATGGACCAAGTTGCTGCCAACGAACATAAATTGTGCATAAGATTAACTGAGGACTTATTTCTGAGGTTCTATAGGCTATGAGATCAGACAAAATCTGTGAGTGCGTGTTTTTTTCACTGATGGGTGGGGTGTGGGCGGCCCAACAAGGAGAGAAGCTGACAGAAATTCGGTTTTCCCAGCAGTGATCACTGGTTGTGTGAAACCACGATGGAAAGGGAGCACTGGCACTAACACGACGGGATCTGCCGCAGAGGAAAATCCACATTCGGCTCAAGTGACAAACAAGCTCAGCGTGGCATCCCCTGGCGCGTGCACGCACGGCGCCTCACGCATCCCACCTTCAGTCACCCAGCGAGGCCACCCCATCAGTGGCGACTTGGTGATGCGGGGTGGAGCTGCACCCACGCGCAGGTCAGCAGCATCAGCATCCAAATACTGGCAGCTCTGTCCCGGCCGCCCTCTTCAGGTGTCTACCTGCACGTGCACAAACTACTGATCTGACTGAAAAGTCCGGTCATGAGGACACGCGTGTTGCGCACGGAGTCACGCAGCCTGCGGGGAGGATTGTGCACAGCACGGCAGGGTGATGAGATGTAAAGGAGGCCATCAGCTGCAGATCTGTTCTCATCTCAGCAGGACCAAGTCGGTGTGGGTTGTCCCCGGCTGGTGCTCTCGCTCCGGGGGAACATTCCTCCCTCCCCCCGGGCTCCTCCTCCCTGAGCCCGAGCACTCCGATGCGTCCGGCGGCCCCTGATGCTCCGCGGCGTTCCGGAGCTTTCCGCCCGGTGGGAGAGGCTCGAGCAGCGGCCGCGCAATAGGATGCTGCGCCAGGTGTTGCACGCGGGACTCAGGACCTGCTTCCACGCGCTCGGCCGCTTCGTGGCCGGCCACCCGGTGTTCTTCGCCTCGGCGCCCGTGCTCCTCTCCATCCTGCTGGGCGCCAGCTTCAGCCGCTACCGCGTGGAGGAGGACGTGGAGAGCCTCCTCGCGCCCAAGCACAGCCTGGCCAAGATAGAAGGGAACCTGGTGGAGAGCCTGTTCCCCGCCAACCGCTCCAAGCACGCGCTCTACTCCGACCTGCAAACAGCGGGCCGCTACGGGCGCGTGATCATCACGAGCCGAAAGGGGAGCGTGCTGGACCCGCATCACCTGGAGAGTATTCTACAGGTGATCATCCACACACACGCACATGCTGCTTTAATAACTCTCACCAAGAGTTCGATCCAGATTTATAAACCGTAACTAACGGACTCAGCATATTCATAAATATAGTGTAAGGTATAAATAATAAATAAAGTATAAGGAGCCAGTTCTTGAACTAATATGCACATGGCAGCTCATGGCAGCGTTTGAATGACCCTCAGCCACTACCACACCGACCTCAATGAGAGTTCTTATTGGCTGAGGTCCAGTACCTGTGGCTCCCATCTACATCTAGATTAAATGGCTATGATTGCTTTTTAAGAGTTTCATAGAAATATGTCCAGTAATTTTAAAGATAAACAAAAGTGTAGAGTTCAAAAGTTCTTTTAAAACTCATAAGAGAATATTTTAGTGCAGTTTGTGTTGGACATGACTCAGCTACTACACAACATTTGAGCTTCATATATTTAACACGCCACAGTTACAGCCATTTGTCTGTTTTCTATAATCAGACGACTGTGGTAGCCATGATGAAATGGAATAATTTCAAAAGATCATCAGTTGTAGATGTTCTTTCAATAATTACTTCCTGCAAGTTTCATTAATATCTGTCCCGTGGTTCTCGAGTTATTTTGTTAACAGACACAACAAACTCCAATATCTAATGGCAAAGTTTTAAAGAAAGATCTTGTGTGATCAGTTAGTGATTGAAGTAAGTGTTGCCGATGACTTTCAGTGTTTTGTTGGCATCGTTATGTTTTCAAAGTTCAGCTGGCTGTGGCAGCCATCTTGAATTGAATTGACTCCAAAATCGTATCAGCTGTTAAAGTCAATTATTACTTTTTGAGAGTTTCATTAAAATCTGTCAAGTGGTTCATGAATTATTTTCCTAACACTGCAGATAAACTAAGACTCACCCAAACACACACGTTATATTTGAATATTGCCTGATTTCTTGCAACAATAAAGGCAAATGAGAAACGTGCAGATGAATGAATCTTAAGCTTGACATGAACACAAAAAAATGTAAACTCCTAAAATTATACGTTGTACCTTTTGTAAGAAGTCACTGAAGCTCGACAGAAACACAAACTGCCAGGGCAAAAATAAAAAGAAGTAATAATTCAACTATTTTGTTCTTTCTAAGAAACAGGATGCAGTTTGTGCAGGATCCAGCTCTAAACACAAATACCTCCATGTAGAAAGCAAACGGCTTCCTGTCGGCTGACTCGAGTAACCAGCTAAAGGATTTGCCGACTAACAGATCTAAGACAGATATGGTTTGACTTGAGTTTCTAAATGCACATTTCTATTTTTGTCCTTTCACTGATCATTAATGTGACCTACTTGTAAAGTGAGTTTGTCTGCAGACCAGAACTGCTGTTTCAGAGCTGTGCATCATTTCCCTCTGACAGGCTGCAAGAAGCAGATAGGTTAGAGACTAGGTTACTGTTACATAATCAGATGATATCTGCAAGAATCCGGTTTCTGTAATCGTTCTCTTTTCTGCCTCTGCTTACTCACGGTCTGCGTCTCTGGGTTCTACCATTTCCCTGCCAGCCTTTTACCATCCCATAGAGAATAAAATCAGGACTTGTTGCATGCAAGCCAGAGACTGTTAGTGTTAGTGAGGGAAAAGGACTAGACAGAATTTTAATTTGCATTAACAGCCCTGAGTCATGCATGGACTGAATTATATTACAGTATTTAAACCTTTGGTGGTTCATAATGTATTATCTTTCAGTTCATTTTAAAATATACACAAGTACAGAGTAATTTAATAACTCTTTTTGTGGTTCGACGGTATAAACAACTTGAATTCAAGGTCAAGGTCATGGTTTCTTTATTGTCATTCACATTGCATGTGGTACATGTGGTGGAACAAAATTGTGTACTCAGGGTCCCAGTTCCCAGTAATAAGATCTAAGATATGAACTAAGAAATATGCTAAACTAAGAATACACTAAACACTACTACAAAAACAATATGCTGAACAGCAGCACGAACACGTTTGTGTGAGCAGATGAGTACGAATGAACACAGCAGCATGAAATGAATCAGCAGCATGAGATCAGCAGCATGGATAGTCAGCAGCACATAGCAACAATCAAAGTAGCATTTGTGGTAGAAATGATTCTAATCAGACTGTTAAATAAGGAGGTGAGAAAACATTCTTTGTCTTTAAGTTTTATTTTATCTTTGCAAAGGAACTCAGTCATAATACTGACATGAAAGAGTCAGGCCCCGAGTGAGTTAAGGACGTCTCAGACTCCTTCGTATTTATCAAACACTCATTACACGTCATTGGTCTCATGTGTACCGAGTGGAAAACGACAGAAAAGATCTCTTTCCCTGTCTTGGAAGCAGCTGATGTCCGCTGAACTCAGGACACAGACATGCTGTTCACCAGAAGCGTTATATGCACAGAAAAGACAAATATTAATATTTTCCTTCACACATTACAGTGTTTTGTTTTTGTTGTTGTTGTTGCAGTGATAATTCTGATTAGAGATTCATGAGTCTAACATCCTGAAGGTAGAAGCTGTTCCTCAGTCTAGTGGTTCTGCACTTAATGCTCCTCAACCTCCTTCCTGAGGGGAGTGGGGCAAAAAGTGTGTGCGCTGGGTGAGTGGGGTCCTTCATGATGCAGGTGGCCCTCTGGATGTTTAAATATCTGTGATGGTGGGGAGACTTCTGTGCAGCCTTCACCACTCTCTGATTGTTGCAGCAGTTTTTTGTTCTGTTTCTAAAGCCTATTTGTCAGAACTCTTGCAAATAAGTTAATATGAGAGAATAAACAAGACATATCACAAAGCTCTATGGACAAAGTTTGACATTATTACACAATTTCCTTTATTATTTGCATAGACTTCGGTTCTAGAAATCTTAATATTCAGAAGCAACTTCGCAAATATAAGCCAAACTAATGTATTAGAGAATATTATTTTCTCCGGCAACCTTTTCAAACAAGCCCTAATTGTTTCATCTTTTTATAATGTTCTAAACTTTTAACATTTAACTTGCTAATTGAGGCCTGCTTGAGATGGATCTCTGGGGTTTTTAGTCATTACTCAGAACATTGCAGGGTCTGACCTTAGAGTGAACTTGCTGAGGCATCCACTCTTGAAATATTTGCTGCTTGTGTTAAATGGTTTACAATGTGAACAATAGTTCTTGCTGTAATATGAAGGACTTCAGATCATTTGGAATTAAACTTGTTCTGATTGACAGTCTGCAAGGACTTTAATTTTATTTTTATTTTTTATCATCGCTGATATTTTTGCTTGACCTTGTTATAACACATGTGGAGGCTCCAGAGCAACAAACAGCTGAAAACTATGCATTTAAAAGAGATTTAAAGATGTGATCATACCATCACCATTATGGGAGCCTACCACTTACCCCATCACTAACTTTTGTGTGATAATAAAAAGGACTAGGGTATCCATCCATCCATCCATCCATTATCTTTACCCGCTTGTTCCATTTTGGGTCACGGGGGTCGCTGGTGCCCATGTCCAGCAATCACTGTGCGAGGGGCGGGGTACACCCTGGACGGGTCGCAAGTCCATCGCAGGGACACATAGAGACACATGAGACAAACAACTATTCACTCTCTCACTCACACCTAGGGACAATTTAGAGTTACCAATCAGCCTAACATGCATGTTTTTGGTCTGTGGGAGGAAACCGGAGCACCCGGAGAAAACCCACGCATGCACGGAGAGAACATGCAAACTCCACCCAGAAAGGCCCCTGGACCGGGATTTGAACCAAGGACCTGCTCGCTGAGAGGCAGCAGCTCTACCAGTTGCGCCATCGTGCTGCCCGGACTAGGGTATCCATAATTTTTATTTATGAATGTGTGTGTTTTAGAAGGTCAACTTAATGACCCAATAAACTGTGTAAAGAATCTCCCAATGGCAATTTATTAACAAAATAAACATTTTATAGTCACAATCATTATTATGATTTATCTTTTAATGTTATTCTGTTGTAATTAATTTGGTTTCATGGTTGCTCTTCTGTAACAAACATAAAAAAAGTTGAAATTTGAGATAAAAAAAAGTTGAAAGTTGAGTTGAAAGGATGTTCTGTGGATGCATTCTCATCTACCTGCCAGCTGTGCTCGAGTGCCTGACCACTGAGATCCTGAAACTAGCAGGAAACATGGATCATGACAGCAGAAGGACAGGATCGTCCCTCAGCCCCTACGCTTGACTGTCCACAGCGACGAGGAGCTCGGCAGACTGTGGGAGGAGTGGCCATCGCTCTGGGAGGAGTTCTGCCCGGCATTCAGGAGGTCCTACAGCCCGGGGGAACCAAGAGGTCAACCAAGTCTGGGTGGACGGACGGCATCTGCAGCCAGTTTCTTAGGATCCACTGTGGGATGGACCTTTACAAGAGATCCTTCCTGTCTACAGCATCAGCATCTATAACATCTCTTAATGAAATGAGGATAACGAGTTACAACAACAAATAATTTCCCTCTGGGATTAATAAAGTATTTTTGAATTGATTTGAATTGAATTGAAAAAATATATTTAAAGAAAATGTTGTGCTGTATGTCTGAAGCTATAGCATTACTTAGCATTTTGGAAATTGTATCCCAAACTTTTCTTGATATATATTTATTTTAAATGTTGATGTTGATGTTTGCTTTTGTAGGAGTTCTCCAAATGTTTAGGAATTTGTAACAGTCTTTCAAAGTACTGGTCAACACAAATTTCAAATCAAAGATGTACATGGAACTTTGTGAAATTGTATTTTTCATAGTTTTTTACTTTTGTTGTTGTTGTTGTTGTTGTTGTTGTTGTTGTTTTGTTACTAACAACACATTTTTGTCTATTTTTTTGGAAAACAATGAAAAATTTTAAGTTTCATGAAGTTTTATTGATCTAAGACTGAGGTTTTTCTTATTTTTTGAAGCTGGTAAATTAATTTTTATTTCATCAAGACCCAAAATAAACTTGTAAGCAGTGTGCTTCCTTTACCATGACAGAATGCATTATTTTGGCTTGATAGAAACCAACATGAGATATCTTGTGGCATGGGTGAATGAGTCAATTATCTGCACACATACAGTTGAAAGTGACATTTGGTGCATCCTGTTGTTTGTGGTTGCCTGGCTTCAGTTTTTATTAAAAAAAAATACCCTGCATCACGAGGGAGTTATCTACAGCAGCTGTTTCAATCAATTAATCTTGCTCTTAATTAAGACACCAAAAAGAACACCATGCTCTGATTAAATATTTTGCCTTTAGACAAATAACTTATCTGAGAGACAAAATGTGTCAGAAAAGTTTTCACATGAAAAATTGCAATAATGACTTTGGCATTACAGTAGTCCCTCGTTTATTGTGGGGGATCTGTACCCTGAAGCCCCGCTCCAAGTGAAAAACCGCGAAGTAGGAATAGTAGTACAAGTAGTAAGTAGTTGTTTATTTTAGTGTATATGTATGTATGTA
>NC_056517.1:447471-448811 GCF_014905685.2 Nematolebias whitei
CACACACACACACACACACACACACACCCATTGAAACAGTGTCAACTCGCCCATGGCTCAAATTAAATAAACCAAAAATCAGCTCTAAAAATATAAACCATAAAAATCTGATTAAAATAAACAGTTACTTTACCAGAGCAAAATCATAAAATCATTAAATGTGGATTATTGAACATCAGATCTCTTTCTAAAAAAGTTAAATCTGGTCCTCTGGACAATCAAAAAAACAAAACAAAGCAAAACAACAAAAAAATGTAGAAACGTTTCGGCTATTGACCGTTTTCTGTACCACAGCCTGTACCAAGGGGAGGCCACACCTAGTCTGTATGGTTTACCGAAAATTCACAAACAAGGTGTACCTTTAATAAATAATAATACTAATGAATTTAATTTGTAACGCACTTTTCATTAACAAAAATCTTTAAGACCTATTGTTAGCATGACTAACTCTGTCACTTACAATGTTTCCAAATAACAGGTGTCTGTACTCATCCCTGTGAGAGTAGCTCTGGCTGCAGCTCCCAAGATGGCCGCTAACGATCTACACCTGGCGGTCATCTCCCTGATGAGCATCAACCTCTACTTAAGGCTGCAGTCAAGTCTACTCGATGCTGGAGCATTGATTCCCTCCCGGTACTAGTGCTCTCAGCCTTTTGTATTCTGAAGTGTTTTTGATACTGACCTTGTGCTTCCTGTGCCAGCAGTTCTTGTTTTGCCGTGCCATTCCAGCCCTGATCTCTCGGTTCCAGTCTGGTCTCATGAAACCCTGTCCTGTGGATCTTTGATGTCCGTACTCTGCTGCTGGGACTCATGCATCTTGGAACCCCTGAACTCACTCCAGTACCAAGGAAGCTGTAAGACAAGAAATAACAATATCAAATCCTATTCTCCTGTGTCACTTACCTGCTCCCGACCTAAAAAACTATTTCCCCTCTTCCAGGAGTTCCAGTCCCAGGGTCCTGTACATATTGTATATATTTTATATCCACTGTAAATAAATATCACTTTTTGTAGCCTGAGTCTTGTGTCGTTCTGGGTCTCGTTACAACTGGGTTGCCCGCACATACAACAATCCCTTTAGTTGGCAGCTCAGAACACCACATACAGAACACCATGGACTTTGTGGATAAGGTGAGGGATGTCATCATGGAGACTGATGAAACAATGGTCTCTTTTGATGTCACATCACTCTTTACGTGCATTCCTGTTGATGATGCAGTAGAGGTGGTCAGTTTAAAATTAAAATCAGACACCACTCTGAGCAGCAGGACCACACTTTCCACAGAACAACTGTGTCAACTCTTGAAACTGTGCCTGCAGTCAACCTACTTCACATATGG
>NC_056517.1:448911-450034 GCF_014905685.2 Nematolebias whitei
TCTCTCTCTCTCTGGACCTCAACGAACTCTCATCTGGACCTTTGCGGTTCTACCTGGTTCCGACAAAAATCGCCGGGTGGTATTTCGCTGGTTTTCTGCTGGACTGGTCCTCGTGGTGTCTTCATAGGTGTGGGGGAAGTTTACCTGTGACCATCGAACTGGATCAGAATCGAACCGAGGTGGCTGTGGGGGACTTTGTCCTCAACAGAGCCGGTCTCAGCTTCAGTGAGCAGCCCGTTACTTTTAACAAAGGACTGTCCACCTCCGTGGAATCGCTGTTTTCTCCTGGAGGAGACACTCCGATTCTTTGAAGCGCCGCCGGGCCGGGCCGCCGGGCCGGGCCGCCGGACCGGAGCAGAACCGGGCCAGGGACATCTTCAACCTCTTCGTCTCTCGTGCTGTGGAGCGCCGAAGCCGGACTGGAGCAAAACCGGACCGAACCAGTGTCGACTTCAGCCTCTCCGGTCAGTCTTGTTTTTCACCGGGGGTGCCTCTCGTGCTGTCGGGTGCAGATGTGTCGTGCAGAGAAGCGGAGAAGTAGCGTGAAGGAGCAGTGTGAAGGAGCAGCGTGAAGGAGCAGCGTGAAGGAGCAGCGTGAAGGAGCAGGGCTGCGTGGTGCTCGAGAGAATTTGGAGTTTGTATCGGAGTTGCTGCAGGCCTCCATCCAAACTCACCTGGATAATAATTAATTTTATTCCGGATCACGCTGTTGGCCCCTGTTGACCTGAAACGAGTTTGGATCATGCCTTTCACTTCAGGAGGATTTTCTGGCAGCTCGCTCTGCTATTTGCTACGAATTATCTGTTTCAGTTTCGGCCTGTTGATTCTGGACCCAGCTTCTGTTTCCCATGGGAGCTTCCATCCATCTTCACTGGGGGGCCGGAGCCCCCCTCAGCCCAACTAAAACTGCAGTTGGGCCACCTCGTCGGGTTTGTTTGCCCATTTGAACTGTGACGTTTTATGGTCTGAAACTTTTCTGCATCATTCATATTACTGTCACTATTTTCAATTCTCAGATTATCTGTAGTCACTGAATCTTGTTAATACACCTGAATCTGTCCATCACTGCAACTTTAACTGTTTTTGGGTTCTGAATGATCACGTCTTCATTAATGTTTCTCAT
>NC_056517.1:450134-453521 GCF_014905685.2 Nematolebias whitei
TGTGTGTGTGTATACAATATTTATATACATTAAGGTGTTTTAAACCCTTCCCACACTCATGCAATAGTCTTTACAATGTTTCTAAAATCTAAACGCTCTAAAAGTGCACAGCATGAATGAGCTCCCTCTCTCTGCCACCTGCTAGCACTCTCAGCCACGCCCACTTCTCCACTGCACAGTGGTGATCATGACAAGCTGCAGGAGGGAGTTTCTGCAGCTGTGGGCTGCACACAGGTGCAGCAGTTGCTAAATAGTTTAAAATAATTTATTTTAAATAAAAATCCATGCTGATAATGTGGCTCCTCCATCAGTCAGCCAACTGTGTGTCATGTCCAATCTTTCTTTGACAAACTGCGATAGAGTGAGTCCGCGATAAACGAACCGCAAAGTAGCGAGGTTCTACCGTACTGCTGTTTTCTTAAAACTGAAAGCAAAAGCCTCATTAGGGGACATCATTGCAGAAACGGATCCTTTCTTGAAAGTTAGTGTAGCTCATGAGGTAGTCAGCTCTGTCCATATTCACTGTGCCAAAAAATGCCAAACTGGCTGTTGCTTGGTAACCAGCATGGTTGGTGCTGGCACTCTTGTCGTCTTGCCTTAAAAATCTGGGTAGAACACTAAGACAACTATTGTTACTCTACTAAGAACTACATACACGAACTCCCCCGCTCTCACTCTTACGAACATTTCCCCAGAACACAAAGTTGATGAATGAGACACCCACAGATTAAAGTTTTTTTGAGGCTCCGTATAAACACACTTCTGTTTCTTGTTTTGTTCCCTCGTAGCTGCACAGACGGATCTATGAGATGCAGGTGACAGTCCCAGCCACAGGCTTCAACATCTTCAACTATTCCTTCTCCTACCTCTGTCTCCCAGATGAAAGGAACATCTGCATCATCGATGACATTGTCCATGCCATGGAAGAGATCCAGTTGGCTCGTGCCTCCAACCAAACTATCCCAGTCCTAAGGTACCCCATCACTCAACTAGCAGATGGGCGAAAAGCCTACATCGGCCACCAGCTGGGTGGTGTTCAGGGCTGGGGTGGAGCAGTGCGGATTCAGGGTACAGGAGCCAAAGTAGAAGGCGTTCGTTCTGCCAGGGCGGTTCAGCTTACCTACTACCTCCAATCCCGAAGTGGCCTAATGGATCAAGTAGCAAGCCAGTGGGAACAGGCTTTCTGTGCTGAGTTAAAGCAGTTTGGAGCTTCACATCCCAAACTGGGACTTTATTCATCAACGTCATCGTCACTAAGGACAGACTTCCAGTTTTCCTCAGTGCTGGCACATCACCCTCTCTTGGCCAGCCTGGGGATATGCGGGGTTCTGGCTATCCTCTGCTGTTCTATGAGGGACTGTGTGAGGTCCAAACCCTGGTTGGGATTGTTGGCTCTGCTGTCAGTCACACTGTCAGGCCTCACTGCTGCTGGAATACTGAACCTGACCGGAGCCACCTACAACTCTACATATCTAGGAATCCCTTTTGTCATGCTCGGTAAGTTTTAAAGTTTTGATTCTTGTATGTCAACAAACCTCCAGATTTGTAAGAATCATGCCTGTCAAAAGAATTCAGGAGATTTGAATGGCTGCCTTTTAGCTGGTTGTCTCTGCAACAGCAATAACACGTAAAAGTCTCCTGATGCATGCTTAATAATCCAGGTAGAAAAATCTAAAAAAGTTAAGTCAGCTCCTCCTCCAGAGGAGCTGACTTAACTTTTTTAGAAACACGTAAAAGTGTACAAAAATTCAATGAAAAAAACAAAACAATATGTCACAGCATTTGGGAATCATGATTACTTCTGCCTTTGCTCTTAATTCTTAGCTCACATCTGCTCTTCCAGCTCTTTTTGTGATTCATTTTAGATACGCCTCTGGCTGAAAGCCATCTCAAAGTAAACAGACTGTCAAAATGATTGACAAGTGGCAGGGCACAAACCTACTGAGAGAGCAGATGTCAAAACAAAATGGAAAATTTCCCATAGGAGTTGTAGCTTTTTATCTGCAGTCTGGAACCATCTCAAACATAAATTAAAGCATTTATCAATTTTTTTTTAATTACAAAAAATGCTAGCACAGAGCATCTGTTAATCTAAAAAAGTTTAATCTGGTCCTCTGGACATTCAAAAAACAAAAAAAAAGCAAAACAAACAAAAAAAAAAAGAGAAACATTTCGTCTTCCATCCGAAAGACTTCCTCAGTCTGAGGTGCTGTATTCAGCTCTGAAACACTGAATTAATGACTGTTTTTGAACTTGTTCTTGTTTAAGGGAAACAATGTGTAATATATATATATATACATATTAGAGATTCATGTAAATAACGTATACAGCACTGCAATGCATTGTATATATATATATATATATATATATATATATATATATATATATATAAACACCATGTATATATATACACCATATTTTCTGCTGTACACGCCGCAATGCCCTATAAGTCACATCAACCCAAATATGTATAAAAAAGTGGAAAAATCCATAAAGATGTTGCTTTGCTGTATACGTCGCATCTATTATGCATCACCGCTGACAACCTAGAAATGTGGGCTGGTTTTGTGCCAAGAATGAATGGGCTGCCATGGTGGCCGTGGGAGCTTGCACGGGAGGATTTTAACAAGAATTTAACACTTACATTACATACTTACATTTGTTTGCTCGAAATTATAGTAAAGTTGTGTCTCAGTCAAGACAAAAACAATAATGTGTAAAGTTTAATAAATAACGTTTAGTTGTTTTTCCTGATGCATGTTCAATAATCCAGGTAGAAAAATCTAAAAAAGTTAAATCTGGTCCTCTGGACATTCAAAAAAAAAAAAAAAACCCAAAACAAAGCAAAACAACAAAAAAAAATGTAGAAATGTTTCGTTTTTCATCCTAAAGACTTCTTCAGTCTGAGGTGCTGTATTCATTCATTCATTCATTCAACCTTTATTTAGACAGGTAAATCCCATTGAGCATAGAGGACTCATTTACAAGAGATACCTGATTTCAACAAAGAATGATGACAACAATGGACAACAGCGACAACAATAAACAGTTATAAAAAGTCATACTCCAGTTTATTTTTTTGTTTTTTTTAAAAATAGGATGGCTAAAAAAAATAACAAAAAACAGCTAGATTCTAAGGCGAATGTAGAAAACTAAAAACAGGAACATGTCTGCCTTGGTCCCTGCCAGGAGTCCAACAGATTCTTAGGTCGTTTTCACACCAGATAGTCCGGTAGACTCGGTTCGGTTCTGGACCAATATTCATGACCTTTTGTTACATTTGAGCTGGTACGTTTGCATTCACACTGCACTGTGCAGTCGAGTCAACCTGTTGAACCAACCTGTTCCCCCGCTCGCCTGTGGGGGCGCTGCACCAAGAACTACTGA
>NC_056517.1:453621-464612 GCF_014905685.2 Nematolebias whitei
TGTCATCATTGATGAAAAACTAACATGGAGATCTCACGTAAAAACCTTAAGAACTAAAATAGCTAAATCGATCGCAGTAATGTACAAAGTTAGAGAGTTATTCAATGATAAAGCAATGTTTCTATTGTATAATGCCATTATTGTTCCACATTTAATTTACTGTATTGAAGTCTGGGGTAAAGCATGTAAAACAATTACAAATCCAATTTTTATTTTACAGAAAAGAACAATAAGAATTATTACCAGAAAAGATTATAACCATCCGTCAAATATATTGTTTCATCAGCTAAAGATATTAAAATTTTATGACTTGGTTGATTACAATATCTTACTGTTTATGTATGGGGCCAACAAAAACATACTACCTACTAACATTCAAGGGAAATTTGTTAAAAGAGAAAGTAATTATTATCTTAAGGGGATGGAGATGTTTGTGAAGCCGTGGTGTCGCACCAGTCTGAAGATGTGATCCACTAGATCTCAGGGTATTAGATTGTGGAATGATCTGGAGGTTGATATTAAAAATGCCAAAACTATGTACATATTCAAGAAGATGATAAAAAATTTTTTTTTTTTTAAATATTAAGTATAATGTGAGTTCATAAAAATTGTTTACAGTTGATCTTATATTTTACCTAAGTTTTTTTTAAATTATTTTTTACTTTTTTTTTTTTTAATAAATTTATCTTGCTTTTGTATAGTAATTTTGTTTGGAATATATTTTGGGGACAAGGGGCAGATATTATAAGAATTCATTCTTCTTCTGCTGCCTTTCATTTTATTTCGGTGATTGAATATCTTTTTCCTTTTCTTTAAATTGTATTATATTTGTTGTTTGGATGAAATGAAATGAATAAATAAAACATACATACATACATATATACAGTATGTAAAGGCGATATGACTAAAGAATATTTGAGTTTTGTTTTACTCAGTATTTTTCAGCTGAGGCGAAGGTCCATATGGTTTTACAGTAATTAATCCATTTGGCAGAGCTGCCTCTCTGTAACTTGTTTATTCTCACATGCAAGCGAGTCACATCTGGTGCTGACAGTTTTAATTAAAAAGAGCATCAGTCAAAACTTTATATTAAGGAGGATAATGAAAAATTAGATAAATGAACATAAACAATTTAGTATTTTACTCCACAAATATTAGTATGTCTTTAGTAAGTCACTCACCCTCTCATATGAATCCTGCTGTCTAGATTTTTGTATGTTTGTAGATATGTTGTTGTCACAAATATGTCCCAGGGAAAATTTCAAAAACAAACATGATGTTTACCATTTTGCACCAGTCCCTATTCCCATGATGAATTCCACTGTATTTTTTAATGTTGCCCTGTCACCCTTAAGGTTATTTTGAAGTTTATGATAAATACAGTTGCAAAATGTAAAAGTTCCCCAGCATAGCTTTCCATGGAAGTTTTTGGGAATGTTTTCTGAAATTTATCTACAATTTTTACAACTCAAAGACAAATTGACGTCATTTATTCATTTGAATCATGCGTGCTTAAGCATGGAAACACCTAAAGCATACAGAACATTGAGCCCTAAAATCCAGGATTAAGGAACAAGGCTTAGACCTTAGTGCAGATCCAGAAGTGATGTTCATGCCAACCTAAAAGAAAGATTAATTGGTAAAATTGATGGTTGACAGGTCGTAGACTCAGGATGCCCTCTGGATGGGGGACAAAACTTTTCTTACTTAAAGTAACTAGTCCAGATGACACAATTTAACTTTTCTATTGTTATCTACCTGGATGATTGAACTTACAAGCCTTTTTCTAAAAGAAATATGTTTTGCATTCCTTCACTTGCAGGACTTTTTGGCCTTTGCTCCTGTGATTTTCTGAGTCTATGTCCATGAGGATGCACATGTACAAGCTTGTTCACACATAGCTTCACACTTTGATTCTGGTTTCATGCTAGTTAAAAACAGTTAGCTGTCTGTTTTGGTTTTTTGCTCATCCAAGGCAGCATAAAGTGACAGATCCTGGACAGTAGAGGGAGCAATTTTATCCACTACCAGGTGCAAAGGTGTAGCCAGGTGGTGGTCAATGGTGGCCTAGGCCACCATGGATTAATCATTGGCCAACACAAGGGTCTCTGCAATCATTTGAGGAAACCATACTTTTAAACAATATATAGGGGTGGTCTGGTTACATATAAATGTGGCAGTGGCCACCTTGGATTGTGACTTGGCAACCCAATTTTTGATAGTGACCTTTGTTACGCCTATGCAGCCACACATCATGTAAGTCAGCATGTTACTTTTCTTACCCAATAAATTGAGGAAACAATAATTTTAAGCGAAATTCAAACTAGAAAGCACTGATTTCTCAAATGACTGGGGTGGCCGGTTTACATGTATATATGGCAGCAGCCATTTTGGCATTTTGGATTTTGACATGCCAACCCAGTTTTTAAAAGAAGACTTTTGAATGTCTAGATGTAGCCGCACACCAAAATGGAAGATGAAACGTCACTTATTTTTCAAGTTATCAATTTATCATCACAACATGCACCAACAAATGGACCAACAGAAATTACACCATCTCTCTCCGCTATGGGAGACAAAAACAGAAGCACATTTCACACCACGTAACAGCAACAGAAAGTAGGCCTACAAGCAGTTATCAGCAGTGTCCAAGCCTCTTGCTGCATATCAACCCAGGCACATCCTTCTCAGCTCCCTGTCAATCTTGTGAATCACAGACTGGTACCATGATGAAGAAAAATCTCAAGGTCTATTTTAAGCCCTGCAGTCTCAGTAGTTTTATGTGCAATAGATTCAAAGGTTACTTTATCAGGAGCACAAAGCCCCAAATGGAGCTTGTTGATTTCCATTGTCATTTTGAAACAAATTGTGCCAGGAAGAGCATTATGGTCAGTTCTGAGTGTAACTCCAAGATGCTCTTTGAGAATCAGGATTTTTAAGGCCCATATTTGTTTTCTAGGCTTTTACAATATGCAACATTACAATAGAGGTCACAGTAACCGTTTATGATGCAACGTTTGGCTCCAGATGTGTAAAAATGTTTCTAACTCTCAGCTGCTACCACACCACATTTTAAATCAACATCTGTAAAATCCAGTGAGTTACAGACATTTTTATTTCTTAAGATTAGAGGTGATGGCAGCTAACTCAAGTTTGATTGACAGACACACACGTGGACACGTACTAAAAAAGGAGAAAAAAAACGCCCACCTTTCTACCTTGCTTGACATGAAATACAATTCTGAACATGAAAGAAAAAAATATTGTACATTTCAGATTGTTGCAAAAAAGAGAATCCATATTTTTAAAATTACAACATAAATTTTTCCCCACAGGTAGGTCCTTATCACTGATAATAGGGTCAGGGGGTCAGGTTAAGGGTCAAGGGTGAGGGGGTTAAGTTTAGGATCAGTGCTCTGGGTCTGGTGAAAGGTTAGGTTTAGGAAACGGGTTAAATAAATCTAACAAAAAAAAAGTTTTAGACGCGGGTGAAGCTGCATATTATCAGTGATAAGAACGTACCTTTAAACCTACTAGGAGGTAGGAGAGACAGTCTCAATGCTACCTATGCAGATGATAACTAATAATGTCCATTTAATGAGCTGATAACATTCAAAGCCACTGTTTTTCCCTAGGACTGCTGTAGGTCCAATATGCAATATCATTTTTACAGGTCTCTTTAGTTTATTTTAAAATCAGGTAATCACATAAAAGCAAAAGTCCATTTTACAAATGAAAGGTTTCAAATAAGAAAATATGAAAATAGTTATAGATATTTCTGCTTTCCTCCAATGGAAATGGGTCACAAGATGTCCAAGTAATTTTAAGAGATCAAACTGCCATGCTATTGTTAAAATTGTAAAATGAAAGATGCATCATAGCAACATCACTCAGGTATGTTCCTTTATGTTTCCATCCAAATCCATCTCTCTTCTGTTTGAGATTCATGTTTATATTTGCATGACAGCTCATGTCATGGCTTCTGGTACCCTGCTCAACCTGCATGCCCTATAGCTCTAATACTTGTTGCAAATTAGTCTGCATTTTTCAAATATATTTCCCTGTGTCCCATCACCTGCAAGCTTATACACCTCTCCAGCTAATTTAAACTCTATGGCTAGTTCTCCAGAACGCCAACAACAAAAATATGTATTTTTAAGTTTTTGTTTTTTTTAACAGTCAAACCTAAAGATTTGATAGATTTGAAATTAATAGTACCACTATTTGATTCTTGAGTATAAATACATTTACAGGCTTGGTCAGGCCCATTTAAAGAAAACCGTGCAAGAAAGATGTAAACAGCATGCACATTTTGGGATCGTCTTCATATGATGGTTGTCCTATTGTTTAAAACATTTACTGTATGTTCATCAGTGTGAAGAAATACTGTTAGTGTCTACATTTTAACCACTGTCCCTACTAACAAATCAAAGAACTTTCAGCATCACAAATCATTAATCAGAAATGACACTAAAACAGACTGAACAGCTTTAGAAGAAGAGAAATGTCACGTCTAAATGCTACTTATTTCCAACTGTCTCCTTGTGTGTGGATGAGTGTCCAGATAAAGGTGGTATATCTCAGCTTCTGTGTGAAGTGCTGTCCTCCGCTCCTTCTTTGTGTGCTCATCTTCTTTCTGCAACATTGACCTAATATCTGTCATTTTAACACCCCACTCCCACCCACACATACATCACAGATCTCTCTCACACACTTTTCCTCTTGTTTCTTTGCTGGAGTGTTGGTACAGGATGTCTCTTCTAAGGTGGTAAGTGACTTGCTATGTTGAGGTCATGGTGGGGGGGAGGGGTGTACACGTACAACTGGCGACTCATGGGCACCATGGCAACCATGTTAGGGGGAAAAATCCTTTAACTCGTCTAATGGCATAGGTATAAGTATGCATGTGCATGCATTTAATAGGTTTATGTAAAACAATATATAATTTAAAACCTTACAACTAAAACAATAATTTTTCTATTGTTTTAGTTTTACATACTGTATGTGGCTCATTTATTACGGCACCATAGTTCCACTTTTTGTACATGACTGTCAAAGTTACAAAGAAAGGAAAATGCTTTTCATGTTGTGTAGATTATGTCATTTTTTGTATCTTTGCTTGGATTGAGGTGTGACAGAGTCCAGAAGGAAAAAGTAATAAATAAATACAAAATTACGCTCGCTGGTTGAAAATAATATTTCAGTACAACTAAAGAGAAACCATAAAGTCCAAGAAAGAGGAAAATATAAGCTGTAACTGAACGAGTTTTGATATGTGATCTTGTTGAGTTTAAAAATCCGTCAGCTGGTCAGTTTGTGGTACAGTTTAAAATAACTACCGGTACAAAATTTCCTGGAAAAGCCACTTATAAAATGTATTTAAATAAAAGCCCCACTAAAACTAAAATTCAATTCAATTCATTTATAGAGCCAAGTCACAACAGAAGTTGTCTCAGGGCACTGTACAAAAACATTCACATACATAAAAAGTCAATTAGTAAGGTCATCTATCTAAGGAAGCAAGAAAACCAGCAGATTGCAATGAATCTTCACTTTGTTGCCGTCTTCCATCCTGAGCAAGCAAAAAGGCAAAAGCGGAAAGGAAATACTCCATTTTAATATGAAGAAACCTCCAGCAGTACTAAACTCAGGATGAGCGGCCATCTGCTTCAACCGGCCGGGGTTTGAGAGGTCAAGAAGGAGAAACGGACACAGAATGGCAGCTCCAGGTGTTCTTTCTATAGGAAGAAAGACAAAAAAAAAAACATGTTAAGATAGAAATAATTACAAATACAAACTATTCATTTGTATTCATTTGTAACTATTCATTTGAGAACATGTGGTCAGTTTGTTCTCCAATAGTTTAAGCCTATAGGACTTGTTGAGTCTGAGGAGACACAAACAAACTGTTTCCCCACACGCAGTACACTCCGACAGTTGACCATCCAGTTCACTAGTGATAAGCTGGTTTCTGGAGGCTGTCCTCTCCCCCCGTCAACTCCTCCCAGGCAGCCACAGCCAAAGTGGTTCAAGAAGAAGTCCTTCGGATGAAGGATGAAACATCTCTGAACAAAAAAAGTATCAGGTTTATACAACGTCGACCCCCAATGTAGCAGACCAAGGAAGCAAGGACACGAGGCAGGTAAAAAGGTAAGTGATATTTATTTACAGGTGGAGATAAAAACTCGAACAGCTGTAAGGGAAGGGGAGAGACGGTGAATATATATATGTCCTCTTGGTAGATGATGATGATGATAAAACAAGAATTGATCCTTACTTGTTTCTGTTGCAGGAGATGGTTGAGGAGGAGCAAAGAGTGGGATCCTGGGTGTGAGGAGTAATCCAGGAGAGAGTAGGAGGTTGACCCAGACAAAGTGGTGGATGTTTGTTGCTGGAGACGAGACATCAAAGGTCCACAGGAAGGAGTCCCAGTGGTGGGAGAAGTCCTAAGGAGGACCAGAATGAATCAGGCCGTGGAAGGTCCAATTGGCAGAAGATGTCCCAGCACTGGAGAGGAGGCTGGCAGCTGCTTAAATGGGTGAGTAGCAGTACTCCTCAGATTGGTGGCAGGTGTGACGAGTTGGGTGATTGGCTGTGGAGGGAAAGTGACAAACAGACACAAACAGACAGAGGGAAACCAGGAATCCCACAGTGCCCCCCCCTCAAGGATCGCCTCTCGGCGATCTAAGCCGCTTCTCAGGGTGAGCCCTGAAAAAGGAGGTGATAAGGCCTGCGTCCAGGATGCGAGACCTAGGGACCCAGGAGCGATCTTCAGGACCATAACCCTCCCAATCCACCAGATATTGGACGCCCCGACCCCTGCGTCTCACATCCAGGAGACGTCTGACGGTGAACGCAGGCGCGTTATCAATCATCCGGGGGGGAGGAGGGGCTCTAGAGGGAGGTTGAAGAGGACTGGACACAATGGGTTTGACTTGGGACACGTGGAAGGTCGGGTGTATCCTCATGGATGGAGGGAGTTGAAGCCGCACCGCCGACCTGTTCAGCACTCTCACAATAGGGAAGGGACCAATAAACCTAGGAGAGAGTTTCTTGGGGAAGTCCTTCAATGAGATGTCCCGAGTCGAAAGCCAAACCTTCTGACCAACCTCATATCTGGGAGCCTCGGAGCGGTGTCTGTCCGCGAAGCGTTTGTTCTGCTCGGAGGACCTGGCCAGAGCCGCCCTAGTCTGTCGCCAGACCCGACGACAGCGCTTGAGGTGAAGGTGTATCGAGGGAACGCCCACATCGGCCTCCTGAGAAGGGAAGAGAGGAGGGGAAAATCCCAAAGCCACCTCAAATGGAGATCGTCCAGTGGCCGCCGAGGTCTGTGAGTTGTGGGCGTACTCGATCCACGGGAGATGCTGGCTCCAGGATGATGGGTTGGAACCGATCACACACCTCAGGACAGCCTCCAGATCCTGATTGCATCTCTCCGTCTGGCCATTGGATTGGGGGTGGTATCCCGAGGTGAGACTGACCGTGGCCCCCAAAGCTTCACAGAACCCCTTCCAGACTTGGGAGATGAATTGAGGGCCCCGATCAGACACAATGTCCGATGGAATGCCATGGAGGCGGAAGACATGCTCCGTGATAATCTGTGAGGTCTCGAGAGCAGAGGGGAGTTTGGGGAGAGGGATGAAATGAGCAGATTTGGAAAAACGATCAACAATGGTGCAGACGACAGTGTTACCATTGGAGACGGGGAGGCCAGTGACGAAATCCAAGGCGACGTGGGACCAAGGACGAGTGGGGATGGAGAGAGGAAGAAGAAGGCCAGCAGGGGGTTGGTTGTTGTTCTTGTTTTGGGCGCAGGTAGGGCAAGAAGAGACGAACTCCTTAACGTCCTTCTGCATGTTTGGCCACCAGAAGGAAGCTCTTGTCAGGTGGAGTATGCGTCGTATACCGGGGTGACAAGAGAAACGGGCAGTGTGGAGCCACTCCAGAACCTTGCCCACCATGGAGGAGGGAACGAACAGCTGTCCAGGGGGACCCGAACCAGGATCAGGTTCGGTAGTTTGGGCCTCCAGGATGTCCTTCTCGATGGGCCAAGTTACCGCTCCCACCTTGCAATAGGACGGGAGGATGTCTTCGGGAGTTCCGGAATCCTCGGTTGACGAGAATTGTCGAGAGAGGGCGTCTGGCTTGATGTTCCGAGATCCCGGGATATAGGTAATGGAGAACTGAAAACGAGAAAAGAACAGGGACCACCTGGCCTGTCGGGCATTGAGCCTCTTCGCCCCTTGAAGGTAGGCCAGGTTTTTGTGATCCGTCCAAATGATGAAGGGGAGTTCTGATCCCTCCAACCAGTGCCTCCATTCCTCCAAGGCTAACTTGATGGCCAACAACTCACGATCACCCACGTCGTAGTTGGCCTCGGCGGACGAGAGGCGACGGGAGAAGAAGGCACACGGGTGAAGTTTCCCATCGTCGGACGATCTCTGTGAGAGGACTGCCCCAACCCCAGTATCGGATGCGTCGACCTCTACGATGAATTGTTTAGAGGTATCTGGATGGGATAAAATAGGAGCAGTGGAGAAGAGATGTTTAAGCGTGGAAAAAGCAAGTTCAGCCTTATCAGTCCATGAAAATTTTAAGCGGGTTGAGGTTAGTTGTGTGAGGGGAATGGCAATTTTGCTGTAGTTCCTTATGAAGCGTCTGTAAAAGTTGGCAAACCCCAAGAATCTCTGTAACTGTTTCCGATTATCAGGTGTCGGCCAATCCACCACCGCTTGTGTCTTCTCTGGGTCAGACCTCACTTGTCCCCTCTCAAAAATAAAACCCAAGAAAGTGACTGAAGTCTGGTGGAACTCACATTTCTCAGCTTTCACAAACAGCTGATTTTCCAGTAATCTTTGAAGCACTGCTTTGACGTGTTGGGTGTGTTGAGCCTCGTCTTTAGAATAGATTAGTATGTCATCTAGGTAGACGAACACGAAGACTTGGAGAAAATCACGTAGGACGTCGTTGACAAGGGCCTGGAAAACTGCTGGAGCGTTGGTCAAGCCAAAGGGCATGACCAGATATTCAAAATGTCCAAGGGGTGTCTTGAACGCAGTTTTCCACTCGTCCCCCTTACGAATACGGACTAAGTGATAGGCATTACGGAGGTCTAGTTTTGTGAATATAGTAGCACCTTGTAATTGTTCGTAAACGGAATCGATGAGAGGTAGAGGATATTTATTCTTGATAGTGATTTGATTAAGTCCCCGATAATCTATGCATGGACGAAGGGTTTTGTCCTTCTTAGTGACAAAAAAGAACCCAGCTCCAAGTGGAGACGTGGATGGGCGAATAATGCCAGATTTAAGAGAGTCTTCTATATAATCTTTCATGGAGGCTTTCTCAGGACCAGATATGTTAAACAATCTACTAGCGGGTAGCGGAGCTCCAGCCAGTAAATCGATGGCACAATCATAGTGTCTGTGACGTGGCAAGGATAAGGCTAGTTGTTTACTAAAAACCGGTGCTAACGAATGGTAGAGGATAGGGATTTTGGATAAATCAATCTCCTCTTTCTTCACTGGAGGAGGAGAACTGGGAGAAATGGCGGAACGGAGGCATCGTAATGAACATTCCTCACCCCATCTTTCAATCCTATTTTCAGCCCAGTTAATGTGGGGGTTGTGAGTCCTTAACCAAGGGTATCCCAAAATGAGTTGTGAAGTGGGAGAATCAAACACAAAGAACTCACCCATTTCTCTGTGATTGCCTGAGACCACAAAATTTATTTTTTCTGTCTTATATGAAATAGACGAGATGTTCTTTCCAGTGATAGCGGTGACAGATATGGGTGGATCCAACCTTGTTGTGGGAATCTGTAATTCCTCCACGAGGTCCCTGCTGATAAGGCTCTGTTCAGCGCCCGAGTCGACTAGTGCCTGCACAGGGTGATTTTCAGAGGTTAAACAGAGAATGACAGGTAGGGTAAAGTTTTTAGGAGTAAAAGAAGTATTGCCCACCAGTATCTCCTCACTTACTGGCAGGCGTTGGCTTTTACCCGTAACCTGCATGTCTTAATTGTGTGACCTTGTCCTCCACAGTACATACATGCCTTCGCCTCAAGACGTCGCTGTCGCTCCTCTTGAGAGAGTCGGGTCTTTCCGACCTGCATCGGCTCCTCTTCGGAAATCAGTTCGGGAGTAGTGAAGGCGGGGCTTCTGGAAGCGAAAGGCTCACGGGAGTTGAAGTCCGCTTCGAGCAAGCTCTCCCGAACATGGTTATCGATGCGAATAGCCAGAGAAATCACGTCGTTTAAGAGGGAAGGGATCTCACCAGTAATCATTTTGTCCTTAATCTGGCGGTCAAGGGCCCTTATGAACGCACTGCAGAGCGCTCTTTCGTCCCATCCGGACTCTTCGGCGAGGATGCGGAAGTGGATTGAGAATCTCGCCACCGTCTCCTTCCCTTGACGTAAGGAGAATAACTTTTGTGCAGCTTCCTCCTGTTGGAGAGGGTGATCGAACACCTGGAGAAAGTCTTTTAGGAAAGTGGAATATGTTAAATTTTCGACGGAGCGTCGGCGGAGGTAGGCTTGCGCCCATTGTAGTGCCTCGCTCTTCAGAGCGCTAACAATGTAAGTAATGCGTGAAAAATCTGAGTCGTAGGTAATTGGGGCTCTTTTAAATGCAAGTTCGCACTGGAGAATAAAGCCCCCACACTTTCGTGTATTACCTTCAAAAAACTCCGAAGGTCGAACGTCTGGTTCTCTAGGGGAAACTCCAACAGGTTTAGCCAAAGGTTCGGGGGAGTGAAGCTGCGATGTCCTCCCCTTCTGTAGTGAAGCCACCATGCTCCCCAATTCCAGAATGTTGTCTTGGGTGGTTTGCTGTTGAGTGATAATCTGCTGTAATGTTAGAGCAAGATTGTCAAAGTTTCCTAGTGGCCCTAACGGAGCCCTTACTTCCTCAGTCTTGCCTGGGGGGTCCATTGGCTGGGACATACTATCAGGTTTATACAACGTCGACCCCCAATGTAGCAGACCAAGGAAG
>NC_056517.1:464712-468945 GCF_014905685.2 Nematolebias whitei
GGGAGGCCACACCTAGTCTGTATGGTTTACCTAAAATCCACAAACAAGGTGTACCTTTAAGACCTATTGTTAGCATGATTAACTCTGTCACTTACAATGTTTCCAAATATCTGGCGTCTGTACTCATCCCTTTAGTTGGCAGCTCAGAACACCACATACAGAACACCATGGACTTTGTGGATAAGGTGAGGGATGTCATCATGGAGACTGATGAAACAATGGTCTCTTTTGATGTCACATCACTCTTTACGTGCATTCCTGTTGATGATGCAGTAGAGGTGGTCAGTTTAAGATTAAAATCAGACACCACTCTGAGCAGCAGGACCACGCTTTCCACAGAACAACTGTGTCAACTCTTGACACTGTGCCTGCAGTCAACCTACTTCACATATGGGGAGCAATATTATAGGCAGAAACATGGGTGTGCTATGGGGTCTCCAGTTTCTCCTATTGTTGCCAACCTGTACATGGAGGAGGTAGAAAAGAGAGCCTTGACGTCCTTTTCAGGGACACCACCAAGTCATTGGTTCAGGTATGTTGACGACACCTGGGTTAAAATCAAATCTCAGGAAGTCCAACATTTTACTGACCACATCAACTCTGTGGATAAATACATCAAGTTCACACGAGAAGATGTAAAAAATGGCAGGTTGGCTTTCTTGGACTGTGAGGTCTCAGTCTCTGATAGAGGACATTTGCAAACTGAGGTGTACCGCAAACCCACCCACACAGACCAGTATTTGCAGTTTGACTCCCATCACCCTTTGGAGTACAAGTTAGGAGTCATCAGGACTCTGTACCACAGAGCAGACAGCGTCCCCACTAGCTCAGGAGCCAGGCAGAAGGAGAAATCCCACACAAGACAGGCTCTAGAGCAATGTGGATATCCTAACTGGGCCTTCCTGAAAGAAGAAACCCAAACAGGACTCCAGTCAGCATCAGGTGAAAAAAAGGAACCCAGACCCAGACCAGTGGTCATTCCAGATGTTGAGGGAGTATCAGAGAAACTGAGACGTTTATTTTCTAAACATAACGTCCCAGTGGCTTTTAAACCCCAAAATACATTAAAGACTGGTTCATCCCAAAGATCCAGTCCCCCGGCACAAACAGAGTAATGTTGTGTATGTTGTTCAGTGTCAGGAGGGTGATCAGTCTTACATCGGGGAAACTAAACAGCCACTGGCCAAAAGGATGGACCAGGACAGAAGATCAACATCATCAGGCAGGCCAGGACTCTGAGGTCTACACTCATCTCCAGGCCAGAGGTCACTCTTTCAGGGATGAAGATGTTCACATCCTGGACAGAGAGGAACGATGGTTTGAGAGAGGAGTAAAGGAGGCCATCTTTGTGAAAAGAAACCGTCCATCATTAAACAGGGGTGGAGCCTCCAGGTTCAACTGTCCCCCTCTTACAATGCTGTGATTGCTAGTATCACTCAGCCCTCTGTGAACAGTAAACAGCCATCAGGTGCTAATGATCCATTGTTAGGCTAATGGTCCTTCTTGAGCATGTGAGCAGCTGGTTTTGGTTGTCAGCAGCAAAACTGGTTGATCCACTCTGAGAAGGTGCTATTTAAGATACTGAGCTGAATACAGCACCTCAGACTGAGGAAGTCCTCAGGATGAGAGACGAAACGTTTCTACTTTTTGTTGTTGTTTTGCTTTGTTTTGTTTTTTAAACGTTCAGAGGACCAGATTTAACTTTTTTGGATTTTTCTACCTGGATTATTGAGCATGCATCAGGATACTTTCATTTATACCTAATTATACATTAATGAAAGCATTGAATGTGTTATTGAAAAGAAAATAATATATATTTTACTAACGTAATAATATAATTTGTTGTATAATTATCCGTATGTGGGCGTTTTGCTCACTCTTGCTCAAACAATGCATTTGTGAAAGCAAGTTTTGTTAATTTAAAGTAAATGTATATAATGTTTTACTACTGAACTGTTGGCTAATTTGCAGCTTTTCTACTCTAGATGAGATAACATAACCGTTTATGTAGAACAAATGTGTAAAATAAAAGGAGACACAAAAAGAAATTCAGTCCTTGGTTATTATTCAATCCAAACCATGACATTTAATCAACTTTCTGTTATCTTTTAACATAAAAACTATTATCATAGTACAATTACATTATTAACAGTACTGTTAAAGTTAAAATATATATATATTTATATAGGTACACAGCCTGTCAGCACCCACATTACTTCACAAACTGATAGTTATTTTAATGCTCGTCCTTCTTGTCTCTGTACATCAGACCTCGTTCGTCTGCTTTTCCAACCAGTGTCATTTATTGAAAGCTTAAACCATATTATATTTATTATGGTTTTATCGTAGTGCATTTTTGTAGTTAATGTACTTCTTCCTGTATTTTGATCAGAAAACCCTTTA
This sequence comes from Nematolebias whitei, assembly GCF_014905685.2. Lineage (NCBI taxonomy): Eukaryota > Metazoa > Chordata > Actinopteri > Cyprinodontiformes > Rivulidae > Nematolebias > Nematolebias whitei. The sequence continues at coordinate 467,116 of NC_056517.1, forward strand.
TTTCCAATTTCTTCTTAAGATCTTACTGAAGTTGACGTGCTGTATGAGTTTCAGTGGATCCAACTAATAGAGCAGTCACAGATAAAATTCTACCCAATTTATTTTATTTGTCATAAATCTTTACTCTGGTGTTTCAGGTCCAACGGTCCATAATCTAGCTGTAATTCTTTGTCTAAAATTATTTAAATTTTAAGACTTAAGCTTTAGCTGTTTTTATGTCTTTACGCATTTTTTACAGAAAAAAAAAGCCTGCAGAGAAAAGTTGAAAACTTTAGTTTAATATGTATAAAAATTGTACTTACACACTTTAAATGGCTTAGCTGTTGCTTCTTGAAGGGAGTTATTAATGATTGTGTATAAGTGTCTTTAAATGAATCCTATGGAGGTGGACTTGTCACCTTCATCCTGGTCCACACAAATCTCTTCATCATTCCTGAATTCTCCTTCATCTGTCACACATAAATCCAAGGTTTTGATGCATCTTTGTGCCGCTTCCCCCTCCTTTGTCTTTACTTGCTCAGTTGTCACTCACGGCGTGGACCGGCAGCAGAGTTTGCAGATGTTGTGTGGCCAATTCAGAAGATGAGAAATTGTGCAACACAACGCCTGCCTACAGGTTGAAATAATGAGGAACGATCACAAAGGTGGAGGTGGGAGTACAGCAGCAGACGGTCCCACCTGTTCAGTGGTCCTGTCTGTCAGGCTGTCTAACTGTTTATTATGTCTCAGCAGGGCTGGAGGGTAACAGCTGGCATTACAGGATGCAGGGTCAGACACTTCCTGCCTTGAGTATTACTCTTTATCTGGTATGTGAGTCTCTGTTTGTCTTCATAAAATTGTGTTAGCTGAGGAAGAAACTGAAAGAAAAGAAAAATCATCACAATGCCAAGAATGTAATGATGAATTTGGGTTGACCAACAGGTCAGACATCGTCTGTCTCTGTCTATGGAACCAAATCATGGTTTGGCTTTAGACTTTAGGAATGGCATCTGAAACGAATGGATCCGAACAAGCTTTTTAAAATCAGTTGTCTTCGCTTTTCATGGGTCTGCTTGAGTTGTTCCCTGACCACAAGAGGGCAGCGTAAGGGCTTCTGTATCTTTATTTTCCACAGTGTCTCAAGTGTCAGCTTTTGTTCATATTTCCTGAGGGGAACCCAACAGGATGGGTTCAGTGGAGTGGAGCAGAACTGCAGCGTGCTACTGCTCCTCTTTAGTGACACAGCACTTTTAGGTTTCCCTTCAGCATGCAGTGTGAGCGTGGCTCAATCAGTTCTTCCTTTGTCTGTAAAGAAATATACTGTAAAAAGACACATATTGGGATTTATCAGGGTGCTTGAGAAAGTACTTAATGCTCAGCACGACCCATGTGTGTTTACAACCTCTGGCAACAATTAAAGCTGACATTCCTTGCGGTTCTTCTAGGAACGCATTAATACGTATGCATTTGATATGCTCTTTAAGATTTTCTCATAATGAGCTGCTTGTCTATATGCTTTTACCATTACTTTACTAAATGTGTGTAGTTTTACTTTGATGTTACAATGGACATCAAAGAAGGCTTTTGCTGGTGCTGAGGTATAGTTACTTTTCAAACTCTACAAGTTTTTTTAAATTTTATTTTTTTATTCAACATTTATTTATACAGGTTAGTTCCTATTGAGCCTCAGTGACTCAATTAAAAGAGAGACCTGTTACATACAACAAACAGAATAGATGAGGAAAAGAGAAAACGAGGGTGGAGGAAGTAAAAAACATAAATAAATCATGTCTCACACCATGTCCTGGTTCTGGACGAGCTGAAGACGGGGGGGGGGGGGGGGGGGGGGGG
>NC_056517.1:469045-474301 GCF_014905685.2 Nematolebias whitei
GGGGGGGGGGGGCAGAGCTCTTAGGGTGCATTCACACCAGCCCTGCACTTTAGGTCGTTTTCACACCAGATAGTCTGGTAGACTCGGTTCGGATGGGGATCAATATTCATGAGCTTTTGTTACATTTGAGTTGGTGCGTTTGCATTCACACTGCACTGTGCAGTCGAGCCAACCTGTTGAAGCAACCTGTTGAAGCAACCTGTTGAAGCAACCTGTTCCCCCGCTCGCCTGTGGGGGCGCTGCACCAAGAACTACTGAAAGAAACGACATAAAAACCTCTGAAGACACGTCTTCTTCTTCTGTAAATAAAAACAAAAATGAAGTGGCATCAAGTTTTAGTAGTTTTAGGAGTTATATTTTGTCATTTTTCAACAATGGACTCAGCATGAGCAGAAGATGAGACAGAAGACCATGGAGAATATTGTTTGAATATTGAATATTTGGGGTGGGGGTGGGGGGGCGACAGGTAGGAACGATTGACTCAGTGCAATGTGGATGAGAAACACACCAACTGAAAATGTAATCAAATGCTATGAATATTGGTCCCCAATAGAACCGAGTCTACTGGACAATCAGGTTTGAAAACACCCTTAGTTTGCATATCCTCCAGGGGCAATTTGAGGTAAGATGGCCTATCCAAGAACAGCGGGGAGGCCAAATTCAGATAAACTACAGTTGTTTTGGGCAGGCAGACTCTACTGATTTTATGTCTGCCTTCAGTTCTGCTGGTACACTCAATGGCGAATCCAAACAGTCAGATCTGTGGACATACTGCCGGTCTGTTCTTGTTAGCCTTCTTCAAGGTCGAATCCTTCATGATGATGAGTCCTAGGAGCTGCAAGTGGCCCACAATTCTCAGAATTCGCATCCAACTTACGGTTCAGTTCACAAAGCATACTAGTCTGAGAGCTTGAAGCATGGAATAATCCTTCGTATAAGGCTGACAGCTTTACTATTGCCAAAACTGCTGCCTACATCTTCCTTATTAGCCAATAACCCTGGTATCCACCGATTCGAAAAAGCAGAAACCCTGTTATCATAAATCCAATTATGTATGTGTCTACTATGTTCTCAACAAACAGCACAGACAGGAACATCATCTTCCAAACACCCCAGGAATCCATGACATATCCAGCTGTGTGTGTCCCTTCAGGGCATGAGGGTTCTCTTGCGCCTTGTCTTCTGGTAGAAAAAAATGCATTGAGAGACCAGCTGACCAGATCCATAATAATTTTTGATTTGGAAGATGCATAAAGAGAGGCTCTGAGGAGGTTCACAGGAAAAGAGAGCAACAAAGAAGGAGGGAGGGAGAAGTGGATGAAAGTGACCGTCTTTAATGAGAACAAAAGAGAGAAAAAAGTGACAAGTGAAGAAATATAAATGGAGGTCAACAAAGTTCATGCTCGATCATCCAGGTAGCAAATCCAATAATGCTCAATAAGGTCATCTGGACAGTTTCTTTTTTCTAGACATTTTGTCCTCTATCCGAAGGGCTTCATCAGTCTGAGGAGTTCCAAGTAAACTCTACAAAAAAGAAACTGTCCAGATGACCCGACTGAGCATTAATGGATTTGATACCTGGATGATTGAACATGAACTTTGTTGCCTTGAACCACTTTGGCTGTGGCTGCCTGCCTGTGAGGGGTCGACGGGGGACAGGACGGCCCCCAGAATCCATCTTATCTCCAGCAAACTGGTTGGTCCACTTAAGGAGTTTACTGCTTGGTGGTGAAACAATTTACTTGGAACTCCTCAGACTGATGAAGCCCTCCTGATAGAGGGTGAAATGTCTCTACAAAAATGAAACTGTCTAGTTGACCTGACTGAGCATTATTGGATAAATGGAGGTCAAGAACAACCATTCTCCTAATTTAGTAAGTTTTTAGATTTTTTTTAAGCAAACATTAGAAAAATTTGGGTTCAGTCAAGCAAGACAGTAGGACAGACCCAGTCCCACAAATCTAACAGTCTGAATAAACCACTGACCAAAACAGAAATCTAACATCCATTGAATGACACAAAATAGACATTCTAAAAGCCTACAATATATTTTTAATCAAGATATGCCATACTTTGAGCTGGAGAAAGAGCACTGGTATGTTTGTCAAGCCTGCATGTAATAAGTGATTAGGAATTAAAAATTTCATAATTAAACACAATGGCTTTTTTTGGATGATTACTTCCTCTAGTACTGGATGCTGTGCAGCTGGAAGGATTTGATTGAAACTTTTTTTATGTTTAGATGTTTAATATGAAATGTAACCAAGACAACAAGGTGGTTTTTACAACTGGGAGCAGCTGATTAACATCTCAAAGCTCAAATATTACCTCAAATACAGCCCCAAATCCCAAATAAGTTGTAAAGGAGGCACCATGGATGTATCTCCATCAACCTGGTAGAGGTGCTCTAGTGACTGACCGCCCAGATCCTGGAATTTGCAGGAAACATCGCTCATGACAACAAGAAGACCAAGATCATCCCCGACACCTGCAGTTGGCTGTTTGTAATGATGAGAAGCTCAAAAAGCTGCTCAGAGGAGTGGCCATCACTTAGGAACGAGTTCTGCCAAATATTCAGGTGGTCCTGCTGCCCAGTAGGACAATGAGGCCTGCTGGGTGCGGGGGGGCGGATCTGCATCTGCAGCCAGTTTCTTAAGATCCACTGTGGGATTGACTGCTGCAGATCCTTCCTGCCAACAGCCATCAGCATATACAGTACAGGTATAACAACCCTTAATGAAACCAGGATGATGAGTTACTACATTTAATTTCCCTTTGAGATTAATTTTGAATTGAATTGAATTGAATTGAATTGAATTGAATTGAATTGAATTGCAGATTCATGTGTACGGTTCACTAAAATTAGGTAATGGATTTCTTCACAGTATATTTTATTGCAAATTTGGCACTAGATGGGTTCCACATGTATTTACGTGATAAAAGTGACAGGATGAATGATCACACGTTATGATGAGGCCTGCACAAAGTCTTCACATTGCTTTAATCCAGACATGTGACGAACTGCAGCATGGATTAACCACACCTTTGATTCTGGGCACGTCAAGTAAAAACATCAATCTCTGTTCCTGTCACAGGGAAGTTGAAGGCAAACATAACTTTCATTGGCACAGACATATCAGGAAAAACAAGAGGGTTGACATCATTTCCTGAACAACAAACGTTTTTCAAACCATTTCAGCAGTCACTTCACAGTTGGGGTCTTTGTGTTACGTTCACGTACATTCTGTTGTCACAGATCTTGCTGTGGAGAGATCACACTGCACATGTGATCAAGTTGCAGATACTTCTTTGTGTCAGGAAAACTTATCGCTTATCTCAATAAGAAAACAGTCCATATTTGCAAAACATATAATAGTTGTACATACATATAAAAATAAAAGTTGCTTTTTTGAGATTTTGCTGAAAAGTTGCAGAATCCAAAATAAGATTCAATAAAAAATAATGACTTTCTTAGATATATTATTTTTATCGTACCAGAATTTTCTGATTTACTTAAGGTCATATGGATGTGATTACCTAACATTGGACTGAACATTTTGTTCTGAAACCAAAACCTATTGTAGGCTATGATGTGAGAAAAACCTTAATTATTCAACAGTCCAGCAGCACGGTGGCGCAACTGGTAGAGCTGCTGCCTCTCAGCGAGCAGGTCCCTGGTTCAAATCCTGGTCTGGAGGCCTTTCTGGGTGGAGTTTGCATGTTCTCTCCGTGCATGTGTGGGTTTTCCCCAGGTACTCCGGTTTCCTCCCACAGACCAAAAACATGCATGTTAGACTGACTGGTAACTCTAAAATGTCCCTAGGTGAGAGAGTGAATGCTTGTTTGTGTCGTTTGTCTCTATGTGTCCCTGTGATGGACTGGAGACCCATCCAGGGTGTACCCCGCCCCTTGTACAGTGATTGCTGGACATGGGCACTGGTAACCCCCGTGACCCAAAATGGAAGAGGCGGGTAAAATGTAATGGATGGATGGATGGATATTCAACAGTCAACATATTAGTCAACATGTTCTCAATGGTTAAGTCCAGGAAAAAAAAAATAGTAAAATAATTATGCACTGGACATATCAGCTGTCTTTTTGAACTTTATAAGACATTTTGTGCACCGAGTTCTTCAATGTTTTAAGCCCTTTCTAACTTTTAAAAATATATTGATACACTGGATAATGATAAGAAATGTGGGTTGGTGTACTTTGCTGTAGAGAAGTAGTCTTGTGCATTTGATTTTTGGTAATCTTGAACAGCATTTTTTTTGAACGGCAAAGTTATTGGCTGGGACACGAACCAATTAGTGTGCAGTCATGAGAAGGATCAAAACAGAAAAAATAGTTCAAGCTCCTGTCTCTTTTTCCTACGACCACACTGCACACACAATTAGTCTCCTTCTGGAAAGTACAGATGCATCCAAAAGATTAAATAATATTGTGAAAAACTTATATATATTTTTTGTCAATCGTTTCAGAAAGTGAAACATAGATTCATCACACAAAGTGAAATATTAGTAGTCCCTCGCTACTTCACATTTTGACTTGCGCAGACTCGCTCTTTTGCAGTTTTTCAAAGTAAGATTGGCCATGACAAACAACTGGCTGATTGATGGATGAGCCATGGATTGGTTATTTTAAATAAACTATTTTTAAATGATTTAGCATCTACTAAATCATTAAGTGCAGAGAGAAGATGCCTCTGTCATGATCAGGTTAACCCTTTACTGTCCAGCTACATATATTATCATATATACAGGTCCTTCTCCAAAAATTAGCATATTGTGATAAAGGTCATTATTTTCCACAATGTAATGATAAAAATGAAACTTTCATATATTTCAGATTCATTGCACACCAACTGAAATATTTCAGGTCTTTAATTGTTTTAATACTGATGATTATGGCATACAGCTCATGAAAACCCAAAATGCCTGTCCCAAAAAATGAGCATATCATGAAAAGGTTCTCTAAACAAGCTATTAACCTAACCATCTGAATCAACGACGTAACTCTAAACACCTGCAAAAGATTCCTGAGGCTTTTAAAAACTCCCAGCCTTGTTCATTACTCAAAACCACAATCATGGGTAAGACTGCCGACCTGACTGCTGTCCAGAAGGCCATCATTGACACCCTCAAGCAAGAGGGTAAGACACAGAAAGAACTTGCTGAACGAATAGGCTGTTCCCAGAGTGCTGTATCAAGGCACCTCAGTGGGAAGTCTGTGGGAAGGGAAAAGTGTGGCAGAAAA
>NC_056517.1:474401-478470 GCF_014905685.2 Nematolebias whitei
ATGTATATGTATATATATATGTATACATATATATATACATATACATATATATATATAAATGTATATATGTATAATCTTTATTTCTTGTAATTTTGAATATTATGAGTTAGAACTAATAATTTTAAAAAATCAGTGTACCAAAAAATAAGAATATTGTTATGAGGTCTCATACCCTAATCAACTAATTAACTCCTAGCCATGGGCTACAAATGTTGCATTCCTCAAGTCAAACCACTCCTGAACCAGAGATGACATCAGAAGTGTCTTACCTGCTGAGGCGAAAAAGAACTGGACTCTTGCTCAGTGGTCCAATGTCATCTTTTCAGATTCAAGTAAATGTTCGTTTCATTTGGAAATCAAGGTCCTAGAGTCTGGAGGAAGAGTGTAGAGGCCCAGAATCCATGTTGCTTGAAGTCCAGCGTGAAGTTTCCACAGTCAGTGATGGTTTGGGTCCATGTCCTTTGCTGGTGTTGGTCCACTGTGTTTTCTGAAGTCCTCAGAGTCAACGCAGCAGCTACCAGGACATTTTGGAGACTTCATGCTTCTATCTTCTGACGAGCTTTATGGGGATGCTGATTTCATTTTACAGAAGGACTTGGCTCCTGCCCACACTGACAAAGGTACCAAAAGCTGACTGTGGAATATTCTAGTTTTCTGAGACACTGAGTTTTGGTTTTTCACTATTTGTAAGCCATAATCATCAAAAGTTCAAGAAGTAAAGGCTTGAAATATTTCACTCTGTGTAATAAATCTATGTAATTATGAATTTCATTTCTTAAATTATTGACTTTTTAGTTTTACTTTTTCACGATATTCTAAATTTTTGAGAAGTACCTGTACTTTTTCTTTTCACAGGATTGTATGAACAAGAGAATTAAAACAAATGTTCTCAATTTACTTTTTCCCGATTTGTTTAGTAAATATTCATAAAATGTTGATTAACTTTATTAAACCCATATATTTGATGCACCAGTCACGTTTACTGCATTTGTCAGTAAACTGGTTACTGTACCTTCACACAATCAATTTTTATCTGGGTTTTATAAGGAAAAAGCAAAGCAAATGTTGGTATTCTGCCTTTATTTGTCCAGCATTAAAGTAGAAATACTCAAGTTTTTACATTTGACTGCTTCATGTCATTGAAGCTAAAATTGTGCAACATAATATGGCAAACAAACAGCAGTAGGTCAACAATGTGATTGGATCTAAAACAAGTTTTGTAGAAGTGAAAGGTGTTGCACTTCCTCTCTGAATGCATTCAGGCTCATTTAAGATGTGATTGTTTTTTTTTTGTGGGGGGCAAACTCATTTGCATGCCACACAGCATTAGCAATAAACATGAAACCATGGTGACACTGCATCCTGGACCTGCCTTTTTCTTTCTTTCTTCATTTGCTTCCCTTTAAACCCTTTCACTTATTTTCTCTTCTTTATGCATATTTCTACTTTTTGTTGCCCCGTCTTCATCCTTCAGCCTTTGTGTGTGCCACCACTCTCCTTAGCAGTAAGATTTGTGGCTGTTTTGAGCACACTGAGACAGCTCCCAGATAAATCCGTCACCATAGCAACACTTGAGCCAAAATAAACCACATCAACCCATGCTCAAACAGTAGTAATTTGGTCCACTACTCTGGTGCTGTCATTCATTTCAACACACTCCACCTCCTGCCGCTGACAATCTTTTCCTGGACGGTGGTCTCCGCTCTTGGATGGGGGTAGGAATGTGAGGAGAGTGGGCAAGAAGGCCAACGTGTGCAGGGCTGAGCAGCCGGCCGTTAGAATGAGGCAGCGGAAAAGTGTGCTTGTGAGGTTTGAGCGTACACAACCAACAGGTCCCAGGGCAGCACTGTAGCACACGAGCGTCTGTAAAGAAGGGACGCCATGTCTCTCCAATGCCAATCGAACCCACCGAGTCCTACTCTCACCCCGACCTGAGGCAAAGCCACAAAGGAGTGGGCCACTGCAGTCTGTGGAGTGTCCCAGAGCTGAGATTAAACACAACACAGACATGCAGTCCATCTCTACCCCCCATAAAGTCATGAAGCCCAGCACTCCGAACTGGACAGAGAGCAGGGTGAGACCCAGCCACACAGACACTAGTGGCTCCACGAAGGCCATAGAGGACAGCCCCAACAGAAAGAGCACCGCCAGCAGTGAGTGTCTGAGGGGGGAGCTGACAGCTGTAGCGTACCGGTCCAAGTAGACAAAAGAGGGGTTGAAAATTAGAAAGCGAACACGGGAAGTGAGGGATAGACGACGTAGTGTGTCCAGCAGCACTGACATCTCCTCACGCTTGTTCTCTGTTGTCTTGGCGACCAGAAAGATGCGTGAAGCCGCCACGTCAGGCTCCTCCCCCTGGCTGCGCTCAGCAAATATAATATCATCCTCAAAGTGAGCAAACTGCGGCTCACGGAGGAAGGAGTGGCGCAGTGTGTGGGTGAAGTTTTCCCGCAGCTGGTTGGTGGACTCGTTGCGGTCTAACAGATAGTTCAGGTAAGACTCCAGCCAGCTGATTCTCTGGAAGCCTTTGGCGTACTCCAGCAGGTCCTGCTGTACTGAGACATTCCAGTAGGGTGCACTTTCATAGATGTAGAATCCAATCACTGGGGAGTAGGAACTGAAGTAACGCTGCTGGGCACGAGTGTACAGTACTGTTGCTGTATCCATGGCGACTAAAGCGCTGGGGTCAGACCCTTGGGTCACCTGTTGGCAATAGAGGCAATATAAACATCTGTAACCAATCTTGTTAACATTGTAATAGTTAATGTGAATTATGTCATCATTTTGTTGTTTTAATGAGTTTCTTACCTGTAGGAACCCCATCAGTGCAAAGGAGATGTAAACCAGATACAGTAGAACTACAAAGGGCTTAACATAAGTGTTAGTGATCCAGTCCCCATAGCAACGATGCACACACCCCAGTAAAAGGTGTGAATCCTGAGGATGAGAACACATACTTGCTGTGGAATGAGTGTGAGAGTGTGGATGTGTGTTTGTGGAATTAGTCAGATGTCCACGCACACCAGAACTGTTTGGTGTTTGAGTTTCAGTGTGAGTTAAGTTTGAGTTTAACGTCTGAGGGTGGCCAACCCCTTGTGGCAGGTTGGACGATTGCATCTCATCCTGGTAACGAGTATACATCAAACACCGGTACCAAGCCGGTTTAGAGTCCAATCTGTCCTGTTTGGGGACTCTCCGGCAGAAGCAGCCATGTCTGTACCGGGTCTCTAGGTAGCCAGTGAACACCAGACAGGAGCTGTAAAATGACAACATGTAAACATAGCTGATGCTGATGGTGAGGGCAGCGGTGCCACAAAAAAGCCGCACTGCTTCCATGTTGGTGAGTGGCGAGGCGGCCAGGCCCAGCGTCATCAGATGTATCATAGTGGATCCAGAAAAACGCAGCATGACATCTTCAAATACACTTGCCACACGCTCTTTCACATGTTGGTCCTCGCGTGTTCGCCTCCATGATGACAGCATCTCAAAGGAGCCGAAGAGACCGTGGCCTGTCAAGATATGAATCACAAATTAAAATCATTAGAATAAACAATGGTTGAAACTATAACATGCAAAAAAAAACTTAAATGAAATTAAATAAATATGTATCAGCAAACAAAGTAATTTAAATGGTTACAGTTTCAATTTTTTTTATTTTTTCTTAACAAATAAAACTTAAATTTGTTGTGGCAATAAAATACTTATCTTAATGACACACAACTTGACCATGTATCTTTATATTGTCTACACTTTTGGCACATTTTCAACAACATAGCTTGTTCTTATCATAAAGACTAAAATACTAATAAACCACAATGTCCTAAGAACAAGCAGTATTTATACACAAACTAACAACTGTTCAACACAACTGTAAAAAATGTGATCAAATGAAACCAATATGCAGCAATGTGTCTGTATAGTGATTTTGTATGAATGTTAATATGACACAACCAATGTCATGTTCACACTACCGACAAAAGTGAGACAAATAATTTTTTTGTTGTTATGTTTTTTTTTTTTGCCAATATGCAACCCTGATATAATTTTGTATGATAGTTTGAACATGACA
>NC_056517.1:478570-485396 GCF_014905685.2 Nematolebias whitei
TCCAGAAGTTCAGTGAGGATCTATGAATGATCCAATGTTGTCCCAAATGACTGATGATGATAAATAGAATCCACCTGTGTAATCAAGTCTCCGTATAAATGCACCTGCTCTGTGATAGTCTCAGGGTTCTGTTCAAAGCGCAGAGAGCATCGTGAAGACCAAGGAACACACCAGGCAGGTCTGAGATACTGTTGTGGAGAAGTTTAAAGCCAGATTTGGATACAAAAAGATTTCCCAAGCTTTAAACATCCCAAGGAGCACTGTGCAAGCAATCATCTTGAAATGGAAGGAGTATGAGACCACTGCAAATCTACCAAGACCCGGCCGTCCCTCTAAACTTTCATCTGGAACAAGGAGAAGACTGATCAGAGATGCAGCCAAGAGGCCCATGATCACTCTGGATGAACTGCAGAGATCTACAGCTGAGGTGGGAGAGTCTGTCCATAGGACAACAATCAGTCGTACACTGCACAAATCTGGCCTTTATGGAAGAGTGGCAAGAAGAATGCCATTTCTCAAAGATCTCCATAAAAAGTGTTGTTTAAAGTTTGACACCTGGGAGACACACCAAACATGTGGAAGAAGGTGCTCTGGTCACATGAAACCAAAATCCAACTGTTTGGACACAATGCAAAACGATATGTTTGGAGTAAAAACAGCACAGCTCATCACCCTGAACACACCATCCCCACCGTCAAACATGGTGGTGGCAGCATCATGGTTTGGGCCTGCTTTTCATCAGCAGGGACAGGGAAGATGGTCAGAATTGATGGAAGATGGATGGGGCCAAATACAGGACCATTCTGGAAGAAAACCTGTTTGAGTCTGCAAGAGACCTGAGACTTGGACAGAGATTTATCTTCCAACAAGACAATGATCCAAAACATAAAGGCACATCTACAATGGAATGGTTCACAAATAAACGTATCCAGGTGTTGGAATGGCCAAGTCAAAGTCCAGACCTGAATCCAATCGAGAATCTGTGGAAAGAGCTGAAGACTGCTGTTCACAAACGCTCTCCATCCAACCTCACTGAGCTCGAGCTGTTCTGCAGGAAGAATGGGCAGAACTTCAGTGTCTCCATGTGCAATACTGACAGAGACATACCCCAAGAGACTTGCAGCTGGAACTGCAGCAAAAGGCGGCGCTACAAAGTATTAATGCAAGGGGGCCGAATAATATTGCACACCCCACTTTTCAGTTTTTTATTTGTTAAAAGACTTTGACATATCCAATAAATTTCATTCCACTTCACGATTGTCTCCCACTTGTTGTTGATTCTTCACAAAAAAATTAAAATTTTATATTTTTATGTTTGAAGCCTGATATGTGGCAAAAGGTTGAAAAGTTCAAGGGGGCCAAATACTTTCGCAAGGCACTGTATATATAAACAGTAGTCCCTCACTTATCGCATGAGGTTATGTTCCAGACATCCCCGAAATAGGTGAAAATCTGCCAAGTAGGGACATATGTTTATTTTTGTGTTTTTATATATATGAAGGCTTTATGAACCCTTCCCACACTCTTGGCATGTTCTTAATAATGTTCTAAACTCTAAACACTGGAAAAGAGCACAGTATGTCATGATCTCCACTCTCTGCACCTGTCATGCACACTTCAATCACATGCTCATCACCTGTGTCACTCCCAATCCCACTCTTGCTGCACCTGTACACTGCACTTGTTAAGCGCTCCCCAGTCTCTGCCTCCCTGCCACATTGTCTCATTGTCTCGTGTTTTAAGTATCCAACATTCTTGTTCTTGTTCTCATTCCTGACCCACTTCATGACCACGGATTCCTTGCCCTTCGCCTTGCCAAAGACGGTTACTTCTGCCCGTTGGATATCTGGACCTTGACTTCTGCTCTGCCTTCAGACCAATGATTCTAGCTAAAACCCTTGGATAAGTATTGCTTTCTCTGCCTCTCTGTGAATAACCCACACATGCATTTTTGACCACAAATTCAGACCCTGGACTCTACGAGTTGAGCTCGCAGAACCAAGCTCCAGATTCCAAAGAGAGTGTTTGTCGGGCCTTCCAGGTTACGTTCAAATATCACGTGATCCGTTTTTACCTCTGACATCATCGCTGCTTCAGCTTCTCCACCTGTGATCAAGCTCTACAGTGTCACAGCTGACATTCTCCTCCTGACAAAACTTTAAATAAATGTTTTTGTTCACTCCGGTGCTGAACCTCACCCACCAAGGACTCTCTGATCATATCTCCATCTTTCTGGCTCCTGCTTACCTCCCCCCACTGAGACGCTCCAGACCTGTACAAAAGAAAGTTAAAGCTTGGATGCAGAATTATGGGCCCATACTGAAAGACTGTTTTGCATGCACAGACTGGTAGGTCTTCAGATAAGCTGCTGAAAATGAGGGGGGACTAGACCTGGAGGAATACACATCCTCAGTCCTGGGGTACATTAACAAATGTGCTGATGACATCACTACCATCAGATATGTTAAGAGTTAACCAAACAGGAAGCCTTGGCTTAATGCAGAGGTTCGCACACCAATGGAAGCCAGGAACATATGTATTCAGATCTGGAAACTCACAAGAGCTGAGAAGGACAAGGAAAGAGCTGTTTGCTGGTATTAAGAGGACCAAGGTCACATATGCACAGAGGATCCAGGATCAATTCACCTCACAAGACCCACAGACCATGTGGAGGAGCATTAAGTGTACTTTGTATAAAAGATTATAAAGGCAGAAGTGAACAACGCCCTAGAGACCCATCACTGCCTGATGCCCTCCACAAGTTCTACACATGCTTTGAAGACATGAACAGACCACCCAGCATCAGACTCACCTTGCCACTGGAAGAAGAGCTTTTCAGCATAATCTCAGCTGAAGTGAGGAGTACTTTCAGGAGGATTAACCCTCACAAAGCAACGGGCCCAGACAACATCCCCGGGAAGGTGTTGAAAGACTGTGCCGATCAGCTTTGCGAGGTGCTGGCCAACAACTTTAACTCCTCACTTACCCTGGCAACAGTTTCCACCTGCCTAAAGACTGCCACCATCATCCCAGTCTCAAAGAGCTCTACAGTGACTGGTCTGAATGATTACTGGCCAATGGTCTTCACCCCGATAGTCACTAAATGCTTCGAAAAACAGGCCATGACCCACATCAGAACAATCATCAACATCAACGAGGACCCTCACCAGAATGCATACCACAAGAATCAATCTACAGAAGATGCCATCTCCTCTGTGGTCCACATTCCTCTCACCCACCTGGAGCAGAAGAACACCTTCATCCGTATGCTCTTTGTGGACTTCACGGTTGCCTTCAATACCATGATCCCCCAAACCCTGATGGACAAACTACTCACACTAGGACTAAGCCCCTCCATTTGAAACTGGGTTGTAGACTTCTTAACAAACAGACCACAGTCTGTGAGAATCCCCAACTTCTCCTCCTCCACCATAACCCTCAGCAATGGCTCCCCTTATGGCTGTATGCTGAGCCCTCTCCTGTTCACTCTGCTCACATATGACTTGCTCCTATCCATCCAGGCTGTCATATTGTAAAGTTTTACCGATGATACAGCGGTGGTGGGATGCATCACAAACAATGATGAGTCCAGCTACAGGCAGGAGGTGGAAAACCTGGAGAGATGGTACAGGAAGAACAACCTTCACATTAGGACATTAACAGAGTACTCGAGTAATCTACACATCGATTGCTAGGACATCTATCGAGGTTAAAAATGTAACGTCGAGTAACCGTAGTGACGTCATATTATGTGACCACCATATGACCGTAGGGGGCGGTGTTGCACTGTTGCAGGTCACAGAGTATGGTGTAACACCGGGTCCAATCCACCAAACCAGAACCAGCTTCCTCTGACCTTGTTTCACAAACAAAAAGCAAAAAAAATAATCTCTAAACCTATAAAAAAAATCTATAAACATATTAATCTCTAAAACTAAACTTAATGCGCACCACAGCTGGCGGTGGTGCGGGGTGGTCAACACCCCCCCCCCCCCCACACGTTAAGTTTCGTTTTTGACGTGCTACACGTTTCTTTACGTTTGCAGTTTAATAGTAATAACTAATAGTTTAGTTTTTCCTGTGACTTATTTGCAGTATGATAAATGGTAGGAGCATAATATATGCTCCCAATGTTTTGTTGGTCTTTTTTTTTGTAACTAATTACCTTTTTTGCGGTTTTATTTATTTATTTATTTTTGTATCTTGAGATCTATGACGTCATCAAATACTCGAGTTCTACTCAGGTTTTATTATGTTAATGTCGAGTTTAAAAATTATATACTCGTTCAACCCCTACTTCACATCAGTGTGAAGAAGATGAAGGAGATGGTAGTGGATTTCAGACAGAACGAACACACCTACCTACACCCCACCCCGAATATAGGAGGATCTGTGATGGAAGTGGACTCCAGCAACAAGTACTTGGGTGTGCACCTGAACAACAACCTCAGCTGGGGCAACAACACCACCAGCCTGATCAAGAAAGATCATCAGAGACTCTACTTCCTCAGGTGGCTGAGGCGAGCTGGTTTGTGAAGCTCAGTCCTCACCTCCTTCTACAGGTGTGCAGTGGAGAGCATCCTGTGCTCCAGCATCAACGTGTGGCATGGAGGCTGCACAGCTGCAGAAATAAAAGCTTTGCAGAGAGTGTTGAAGGCTGCACAGAAGATGTTGGAGTCAGTCTCCCCACCATCACAGACATCTACACATCCAGTTTCAGGAAGAGGGCCACCTGAATCATGAAGGACCCCACTCACCCAGCGCACACACTTTTTGCCCCGCTCACTTCAGGAAGAAAGTTAAGGAGCATTAAGTGTAGAACCACTAGACTGAGGAACAGCTTCTACCCTGAGGCTGTTAGACTCCATTCATCCATTATCTTTACACACTTCTTCCATTTTGGGTCACGGGTGTCGCTGGTGCTGGCAATCCCTGTGCGAGGGGCGGGGTACACCCTGGACAGGTCGCAAGTCCATCACAGTACCACATAGAGACAAACAAGACAAACAACCATTCACTCTCTCACTCACACCTAGGGATAATTTAGAGTTACCAATCAGTCTAACATGCATGTTTTTGGTCTGTGGGAGGAAACCAGAGTACCTGGAGAAAACCCACGCATGCACGGAGAGAACATGCAAACTCTGCCCAGAAAGGCCCCCGAACTGGGATTTGAACTTGGGTAACCTGCTCGCTGAGAGGCAGCAGCTCGACCAGTTGCGCCACCATGCTGCCCTGCTTTTCGACTCATGAATCTCTAACCAGCAAAATCACTGTGAAAATCACATTATCTTGCTGCTGATCTATTTTATATTGCTTTATTCATCCGTACTCATCTGCTCACACAGACTCATGTTCGTGCTGCTGTTCGGCGTATTGTTTTTATGCTACTAGTGCTTAGTGTGTTTTTAGTTAACATTTTTCTTAGTTCATATTTTAGATCATATTACTGTTTTTCTTTTACACACATTTTAATATTTTTGTTGGATGTAACTTGGAACCTGTGTACACGATTTCGTTCAACCCCATGTACCACATGTGGTGTGTATTACAAAAAAAGAACCTTGAATGCTTGAATCATGATTCCTTGATCATATATATATATATATATATATATATATATATATATAATTTTGTAATATTCAGGTTTTTTATAAGAGGTACTAAATCATATGGACTGGGGAATTCAAGATGGCCGCCGGGCAAGTATGTTTGGGAGTGTCTCTGCAAACAATTAACTGAAAAGTGGACTTAACTTTGGATAAAACAGCTTCAAAAACGACAAAATACTGAAAACTGAGTGGAGAAGGACAGTGAGAAAGGAGGACACAGAGAGAGGAAGGAGGTGAAAGGCAGGCCGTGGAGTTGGCCCCGCCGAGCTGGGGAGCGACGGTGTGGGGCTGCTGTGGAGACCTTCTGCCGGGGTTGTGCCTGCTTTGGAAGGCGGGGGTTCGAGACTGCGGCCGTTGGGTCTGTGTGCAGCTGGAGGCTGGTCTTCGGTGGAGGTTTCTGCAGGCTCCTGGGGCCTTTTGGTCTGTTTTCCATCTGACGTTGGATTCGGGTGCAGTGGCCGCTGGCTACCACCAGAGGGCAGATGTGACTTGGGATCGGGCGTCGGCTTTGCTTGGCTGTGTATACATCTCCAGGTCGTGAGTACACTTAAATATGTCAAGTAAATCCAAACGTGGAAAGAAAGAACATTTGGACGAACTAAGTGTAGAAGACATGGAGGACATTAAAAAGTCTTTGAATTTTATGAGTATGGAACTGGCCAAGCTGACATCAAAACAAGAACTATTAATTGGATTGTTTGAGGAAGTAAAACAACTTAAACTTCAAATAAGCGAAAAGGACAATAAAATAATTGAACTTGAAAAAAGAGTTGACGACATGGAAAGAAATGCGAGACAAGAGAATCTGATTATAACTGGTTTTACAGTAAAACCAAAGTCCTTTGCAAAAGCTGTGAGGGGTTCTGCAACAACAGAAGACGCTTCACAGCAAGAATTACAAACATTGGAAGACCAAGTTGTGTCATTTCTGCAGGACAAAGACTTTAATATTGAAAGTGAGGATGTGTCAATTTGTTACACCTTGCCTGGACAGGATAAAATCAAACCAACAATAGTTGTCAGATTCGTCAGTAGGAAACTCAGAAATAATGTGATGATGCAGGCAAAAAAAACTAAAGGGTACAAAAGTATATATAAATGAACATGTAACAAAAAAGAATGCAACTATTGCACGGGAGGCGAGGTTGTTAAAAAAACAAAAAAGTATAATATCGACATGGACAAGAAATGGACACGTTTGGATAAAAGTACAA
>NC_056517.1:485496-487148 GCF_014905685.2 Nematolebias whitei
CTGTTTTTCTTATACATTTTATTGTTGGATGTAACTGGGACCCTGTGAACATAATTTTGCTCCACCACATGTACCACATGAGGTGCGAATGACAATAAAGAAACTCTGACTCTGACTGATATAATGGCAACTGGTGGTGTATCCATTTCTGGAAGGTTTGTTCCATTTTGTAGAAAAACATTTTAACTTCTTCTTCCTATGTCTTTGGGTCAAGAACTGAGGGGGTAGACTGTAGTTCCATCACTCTTCTGAGTGAGAGTTTAGCATTTTGTAAATGTTTACACAAATTGCATGTCAAAAATCTATAAAGTAAACATATATTTATAGATATTGCTGATTATTCATTATCTTGCCTTTATGCTGCTCTATTCATACCCATATACTCACTACCGACTCAAGTTCAGGCTTCTGTTTAATATACCGTATTATTTTACATTATTAGTATTTAGCGTATATCTTAAATCTTGTTGCGCATCATTTAGCGTTTGCTTAGTGTATATCTTAGATCCTTATATACTGTTTCTTTGTATACTATATATTTTTGCTTTTGTTGGGTGTAACTGGGACCTAGAGTACACAATTTTGTTCCACCTCATGTACCACATGTGATGCGAATGACAATAAAGAAGCTTGAGGTTTAGGTCTTCCTGGAATTCAAGATGATTTATTAATGAATGAATGTTTACCTGTGGGTGGAGAAACTGCTGTCAGGAAAAAACCAAAGACTTGAAGGAAATGAAGTTTCCATTTCCACTCCCCTTCAAAATAAAGGTCACACATCTCCCTAGAAGCATAAGAACAAAGTTTTCATCTTAGTTGACTGTTTTTGGTGTTTGCATATACATGTACAGTATTTGCTCTTCTCTGTGAGCCAGTCAGTTAAACACTTTCATCGATGTGTCAAGGCTCTTTTTTTACATAATTGGAATGCGTTGTGCTCTTCCTCCTTCGTGTAATCTATGTTGCTAGATTTGTTCACAGCATCTCATAGTAACAGCTGCTGTATTGTTCACAGAGTCTCCTTTACAGTAAGATAAAACTAAATCATTCATGCTTTTGTGTGTATGGAGGACAAGACCGTGGGGCAGGGAGGGGAGGACACAATGGTTTGAGTTACACCCTTCACAACATTCACACCTTTCTAAGAGACGAGTTAGTGTTGCAAGAACCTTTAGGTAGCTGCTAAATCCCGGGTCACACATGTATGATTCACATATTACACGTTACACATTACTTTTAAAAGCTCAAGCTATTAGAGATGCATTTGGGCCTAAAAAATCCGACCCGGTCCGACCCGAACCCATATAATTTTTTTTCCGTGCCTGACCCAAAACCAAACAATTAACCCGAAAAAAGATATACTTTTTTTTTATTATTATTAAGCTTTTACTGCTTTTGTAAGCAAATCAGTTTGAGATGATTTGAAAACGTATTTCAAAGTAAGGAAAATATAAGATTTCTTGTTTATCAACAAGAGTCAGCAGATTATTAAAGTTATTATAATATTATAGTTATTATAGTTACTAAAGGTCGGCGGTCATGCGTGACTGATGATCAAATTTGGGTCATCTGCCGTGTGCATCCACTGACGCAGCGGCTGATTCCAGGTAAGCCTCAGGTGTGTCGATGGCAGTGATCCAACAGGATTTTTT
>NC_056517.1:487248-489173 GCF_014905685.2 Nematolebias whitei
GCTGGACTCATCATTGTTTGTGATGCATCCCACCACCGCTGTATCATCTGCAAACTTTACAATGAGACAGCCTGGATGGGTAGCTGCACAATCATATGATCACACACTGTATGCGTAAAGCTAACGGATGAGGAGGAGTAAAAATAACTCCTTCGTAGAAACTTTTCTTTTGAAGTTAAATCAGAAAAAACATACCTAAGACCTTGTTTGATGTACTCGAATGAGTAATGAAATTTATTATAATTTTTTATATTATTTTATATTATTTTTTGTTCATTCCCAATCAAAGCAATCTGGTTAATTTGCTAAATGAGTCCTATATACAGAAAATGGTTCAGATTTTTTGAAACGAGTTTATGTGGACACATTATGAGCAGTCAGTATCTGACATGCTGCAGATAGTTCTTCCATTGATATCAGTTTCAGTTTTCAGGTCTCTCTCATAAATCAGTCCCCGAGGCTAAATGGGATTAACCTGTATAAATAAAGGTTGAATGAGTTTGGAGAATCATTTGGTCAAATTTATTACCAGAACTGATTCACATGTAAATTGTACTGTGAAACAGAATGAGAAGAAAACAACAATTTGTGTTTTTTATTTTTTATTTTATTCAGGACTAGGCTATTTCCTGGGAGACACCAAGGCAGTATTAAATGGCTGTGAAGAGCACTGGACATTTCAGAGCAACACCACCATGCCGCAGCTTTCCCAGATGACTGTGTGTGTGAATATTCGAGTGGTTGTCCCTGGAGCCTGGGTGGCCTTCTCTTATGGCTCAGCATACACACCTAATCCTGATTTAGGCTTGGAGGGAGACTCTCAAGCAATATATGTGTGGCTTCTACAAGTTCGACACCGTTTTCCAACTTATATTTCCCCGACATATTGGCACAGGGTTTGTCTGAGGAGGGACGTGCTGAGAAACATGTTTAGCCTGGAGGTAATAATGTGAACATTTTATATTCACATGTAAAACTCATTTATAATGGTTTTCACTCATTAAAGTAGAAATACAGCACAAAAAGTTATAATGAAAATAAAAATAAACAATTTGTAGCATAATAATTTGTTTTGACTGATTTTGTTTAAAATTTAGCATAAAATGCAAATTTTTAGATCAATAAAAATTGATCCAATGTTGTTGATTAGCAACATAAGTTTATGCTTAAGAACACCAGCAGCTATAATAAAACCTAACTTAACAGGCATAAACACTGTTAGTGCCTCAGTTACACTTCTAGCTTTGACAATTTGGTTATTACTTTTCCTTTTGAGGACATCCATCATAACCTTAAATTATAACTGTTCCACAATTGTTACCTGGCCTGCAGAAAAATGAAAGAAAGAAAAATGTAAAAAGATCATGGCTTAAACATGGATACAGGAGATGACAACTTTTTTCTTCTCTCAGCTGTTCTGTTTTCCGGGGTCTCCACAGCGAGTCATCCTCCTCCATCTCTGTCCTCTGCGTCCTCTGTCCTCACTCCAACTACCTCCATGTCCTCTCTAACTGCATCATATGTCTCCTCTTTGTCTTTTCCCTGGCAACTGCATTTGTAACTAGGGATGCACCGATCCACTTTTTTTTTTTCCGATCCAATCCTGATCTCCAAATCTGGATGTTGGTCGATACAATACGTTTCCAATATCGTCATCATTATTGATTTTATGAGGCTGTAAAAATCTCCTCTCTATAGGCAAGTACAATTTGTAAAAATATATGCATGCATGTCCAAAAAGGCAAGAAAGTTTGATTAATGTTGGATAAGTTTCAAAGTTGGAATTAAATTCTGCTAACACAAAACATGTTTTTTTTCATTCCTAGCTTTAAAGTGGATATTAAAGTGATTAATTTAAGTGTATGTTTGTTTAAATATATTATATATATATCAGGTTCACTACATATATATATATATATATATAT
>NC_056517.1:489273-492972 GCF_014905685.2 Nematolebias whitei
TAAATGGCTTTAAACATCTGCTAAGTTCATGGCATACACCAACACAGACATGTTCCTGTTTTTAGTATTTTACATGGCTTTATAATGTAGCTGTTTTTGTTTTGTTTATTTTAATATAATTTTTTTGTATTTTTCAGTTCATTTGCTTTTTTATGATTGTCTACTGTTGTACTGATAAATATCTCCTGGAGGGTAAACTCTATCTTGACTGCAAGTATGAAGCTGCAAAATCGTTTGTTTTCTACAACTGAAAGTGTTTGGTCATTAATTATGATGAAGTTTAGCAACTTCTCAGTAAATATTCACGCTCCGGGGCTTCAGCGATGTGTTTTTCATGTTCAATCCGGGTCAAGCAGTCTGATTTCACTCAGCTGTGCTCAGTCTGCCCCTCGTCCAACACGGGCAGATTGAGCGGTGCAGACTTGGTGCAGCTGGCCGGGGTCGGGCTGCCTGCTTCGGTTGAGCGAGCGAGAGGAGTGAATCACTGAAGAACGGAGCTCAAATGTCCATCGTAAAACTAACTTTACCACGGTTTAATGTGGCGCTATGGCTCTGCAGACAGTGCACGTTGTTGTCTTGTTTTGTGGTGTTTCTAGTGTAAAATACTTCTACACAGCGGACATGTTTAGATGAAAAGTTGGTTAGCTGTTAGCCACAGTGCTACTGTACGTTTAAGCTGGCTGCAAACTATGAACTGGATTTCCTGAATATGAGGCGGGTCTTATTACTCTGGGTTCATGAGACACGCCGCCGTTCAAGAAATTCATTCCATAGTTTGAAGCCAACATGCAGAGCAGCTGGCAGGGAATCACATGATAAGACATTTTACTTGGAGACAGACATGCATCATGGATCAGAAAAATCTGATATGTAACTTATGCTAGTATCAGAGGCCGATACCGATACTGGATCGGATCAGCTCCATCCCTATTTCTAACATTCTTCTACCAATATACACACTGTTCCTCCTCTGGACATGTCCAAGTTATCCTAGTCTGGCCTCTCTAACTTTATCTCCCAGTTGTTCAACCTGTGCTGTACCTCTGCTGATCTCATTCCTAATCTTATCCAGCCTTGTCACACCTAAGAAGAACATCAACGTCTTCATTTCTGGAACTTCCAGTTCTTTTTCCTGTCTTTTTGTCAATGCCACTGTCTCCAGACCATACAGCATAGCTGGTCTCACCACTGTCTTGTAAACTTTTCCTTTTACCTTTGCTGACATCCTTTTTCCACAAATCACTCCTGAAACTGTTCTCCATCCACTCCATCCTTCCTAAACTCTCTTTACCACACTCACCATTTTCCTGGACAGTGGACCCCAAGTACTTGAAGTCCTGCACCTTTGTGACCTCTGCTCCTTGTATCCTCATTGTTCCCATATCTATAGCTATCGCTGTACGAGAGGCGGAGGACACCCTGGACAGGTCTCCAGTCCATCTTAGGGACACATAGAGACAAACAACCATTCACTCTCTCACTCACACCTAGGGACAATTTAGAGTTACCAATCAGCCTAACATGCATGTTTTTGGTCTGTGGGAGGAAACCGGAGCACCCGGAGAAAACCCACGCATGCACGGAGAGAACATGCAAACTCCACCCAGAAAGATCCCTGGCCGGGGTTTGATCTAGCGGCCTTCTTGCTTAGAGGTGGCAGCTCTACCAACTGAGCCACTGTGCCGCTAAAACAAACAAACAAAAAAATAAATAAATGATGATTAAAAAATACATAGAATTTTTTTTTTTTTTTTAATAGCAACATAACGAATATAAAAACTGTTATTTTCCACATCGAATTATAACATATTGTGTGAATGCTCCAGGTTAATGAGACAGTTGTTGCAGAAAGGACGCTGATCACTCAGGCCATCGTACCCTCCAACTCATTGTGGCTGGGCTGTCGTCACAAAAACCAACTACCAGGAGTTGAGTCGGGAACAGTGGAGCTGTATCTGTTCCGCATATGGGCAGACTTGGGTGTGCATGGGGACTGCGACGATGGGACTGTGATTAGCTGGAACGCACAAAACTGGGCGCTATCCAGTTCCAAAGCCAAAGAAACTGATCTCGATCTCCCTTGTGGTGAGACATATTTGAATAAATATTTTTGACCTCTTGATTCTTATAGATTCATCTATAGATTGAATAACTTTACTCTCAATGTTATTTTTTGCATGAGTAACCTTTTCCATTATTATTCACTGCATTTGTAATAGAATGTAAAAAAAAAAATCTGTTAAATTTGTGTACTATTTTTTTATTTATTTTTTTCCCACTTGTCCTGTCCGGGATTGTGACACTTAGAATTATTGTCTGAAAATTTGTGTACTATCAATGCAAATATAGTATTTTAATGTTAAACAAAGCATTCATGTGTGCAGTACTTTACAGAACTGCGTTTAATTGTGTAACTTATCTTGAATTACTTCAGTTCTTCAGCAGAAAAGCACACCAACTTCTGACTTAAATTTAAATAAATAAATAAACAAGTAAAATGTCAAAATGTTAGTAGTACCAGTAGTACTTACAGAAGATTACACTTTGTTGCCTTGCGGTAATTAATACTACTGTATAATCAGTTAGATATCAAATAGATTTTGTTGCTGAAGAGAAAAACAAGTTGCATAAACAAACAAAAAGAGCTAATTAATGTATCCTAAATTTTGTAAATTTCTTTACATGATTGCCAAAAGTACTTTAGAAAGCTTTTGTTTAAATCTGCTTATGCATTGCTTTCTTGTTTAACACACCAATAATACATGTAACACACAATACTCATCGGTTTATATCTTATGTAACACTATAGTAGAGCATGTTGAATGCATGTTGTCTTTATGTGTTTTTTATTTTTTGTACACCACAAATGGTTGAGACGAGAGGCTAATTTATTCACATCTACTACTAATGTTGTTGACCCAGGTGACTTGCGTAATCTCAATAATGTTTTATGTCTTTGTTGCGATTACATTTGTGATTTATTCTTGTGTGTCTTCATTAAAACATGTTACTGTCAGGAAGAGATTTGTGTTTGACATTATGCAACTAACACAAGACTGTAAATGCAAAGTATTCGTGTTTAACCAAATAGCTTCAACACATCTAAATATCCACTGCTGTGATGTCAAAATGTCCTGTTTGGAGTCAGTTTAAAGACCGAGTGACACAACAGAGCAGAGATTACAGCGGAGAGAAAGTTGAAGTTGATGTGAACATTCAGCAAAAGTGCAAGTCTAATGATTGAATTCACTGTTTCTACAGGACTCAGAGCTGAAAACAATCGCATACTTTCACCTGGTAAGTCTACAATATATGTTTAAATAATCTGTTACAGTACTTCTCCATACTGTGAGTTTTCACTGTATTATTATTATTTTATTGTTGTATATTTGTCACCCACCTTGCTTACTGGATCTCATAGATGCATGGTAAAAGCTGGGCTCTTTAATTTCTAAATATATTGTTTACCAGTACACAATTAAATTATTAATTTCACATAAACCCACATTTTGCTAACTGATGTTATCGCCATGTAACACAAGAAGATTGTATATGTGACTATCTCGCTGTAGAAATGCAAGTTCTGTCAGTTAATTTAGCTCGTTGTGTAACTTGGTCACTTAAATATTTGTGTTATGGCTACATATCTGTTTCATGTTGCTGCTGATCTGTTTCATGTTGCTGCTGATCTGTTTCAAT
>NC_056517.1:493072-493552 GCF_014905685.2 Nematolebias whitei
CATAATTTCGCTCCACCACATGTACCACATGAGGTGCGAATGACAATAAAGAAACTCTGACTCTGACTCTGACATAATCTGAAAAGTGGGGCGTGCAATATTATCGGGCCCCTTTACTTTCAGAGCAGCAAACTCAGTCCAGAAGTTCAGTGAGGATCTATGAATGATCCAATGTTGTCCCAAATGACTGATGATGATCAATAGAATCCACCTGTGTAATCAAGTCTCCGTATAAATGCACCTGCTCTGTGAGAGTCTCAGGGTTCTGTTCAAAGCGCAGAGAGCATCATGAAGACCAAGGAACACACCAGGCAGGTCCGAGATACTGTTGTGGAGAAGTTTAAAGCCGGATTTGGATACAAAAAGATTTCCCAAGCTTTAAACATCCCAAGGAGCACTGTGCAAGCAATCAGATTGAAATGGAAGGAGTATCAGACCACTGCAAATCTACCAAGACCCGGCCGTCCCTCTAAACTTTCA
>NC_056517.1:493652-494163 GCF_014905685.2 Nematolebias whitei
AAATGCACCTGCTCTGTGATAGTCTCAGGGTTCTGTTCAAAGCACAGCAAGCATCATGAAGACCAAGGAACACACCAGGCAGGTCCGAGATACTGTTGTGGAGAAGTTTAAAGCCGGATTTGGATACAAAAAGATTTCCCAAGCTTTAAACATCCCAAGGAGCACTGTGCAAGCAATCAGATTGAAATGGAAGGAGTATCAGACCACTGCAAATCTACCAAGACCCGGCCGTCCCTCTAAACTTTCATCTGGAACAAGGAGAAGACTGATCAGAGATGCAGCCAAGAGGCCCATGATCACTCTGGATGAACTGCAGAGATCTACAGCTGAGGTGGGAGAGTCTGTCCATAGGACAACAATCAGTCGTACACTGCACAAATCTGGCCTTTATGGAAGAGTGGCAAGAAGAATGCCATTTCTCAAAGATATCCATAAAAAGTGTTGTTTAAAGTTTGTCACAAGCACCTGCCTCTGGTCTTGGGGGTCGGGTCTCTGCTGCTTCACAGTTACT
>NC_056517.1:494263-508859 GCF_014905685.2 Nematolebias whitei
CTGTTGTGGAGAAGTTTAAAGCCGGATTTGGATACAAAAAGATTTCCCAAGCTTTAAACATCCCAAGGAGCACTGTGCAAGCAATCAGATTGAAATGGAAGGAGTATGAGACCACTGCAAATCTACCAAGACCCGGCCGTCCCTCTAAACTTTCATCTGGAACAAGGAGAAGACTGATCAGAGATGCAGCCAAGAGGCCCATGATCACTCTGGATGAATTGCAGAGATCTACAGCTGAGGTGGGAGAGTCTGTCCATAGGACAACAATCAGTTGTACACTGCACAAATCTGGCCTTCATGGAAGAGTGGCAAGAAGAAAGCCATTTCTCAAAGATATCCATAAAAAGTGTTGTTTAAAGTTTGTCACCTGGGAGACACCAAACATGTGGAAGAAGGTGCTCTGGTCACATGAAACCAAAATCCAACTGTTTGGCCACAATGCAAAACGATATGTTTGGAGTAAAAACAGCACAGCTCATCACCCTGAACACACCATCCCCACCGTCAAACATGGTGGTGGCAGCATCATGGTTTGGGCCTGCTTTTCA
Source organism: Nematolebias whitei (assembly GCF_014905685.2). NCBI lineage: Eukaryota > Metazoa > Chordata > Actinopteri > Cyprinodontiformes > Rivulidae > Nematolebias > Nematolebias whitei. The sequence goes on from NC_056517.1 coordinate 494,812, forward strand.
TCAGCAGGGACAGGGAAGATGGTCAGAATTGATGGAAGATGGATGGGGCCAAATACAGGACCATTCTGGAAGAAAACCTGTTTGAGTCTGCAAGAGACCTGAGACTTGGACAGAGATTTATCTTCCAACAAGACAATGATCCAAAACATAAAGGCACATCTACAATGGAATGGTTCACAAATAAACGTATCCAGGTGTTGGAATGGCCAAGTCAAAGTCCAGACCTGAATCCAATGGAGAATCTGTGGAAAGAGCTGAAGACTGCTGTTCACAAACGCTCTCCATCCAACCTCACTGAGCTCCAGCTGTTCTGCAGGAAGAATGGGCAGAACTTCAGTGTCTCCATGTGCAAAACTGACAGAGACAAACCCCAAGAGACTTGCAGCTGGAACTGCAGCAAGAGGCGGAGCTACAAAGTATTAACGCAAGGGGGCCCAATAATGCACGCCCCACTTTTCAGTTTTTTATTTGTTAAAAAAGTTTGACACATCCAATAAATTTCATTCCACTTCACGAGTGTGTCCCACTTGTTGATTCTTCACAAAAAATAAAAATTTTATATCTTTATGTTTGAAGCCTGAAATGTGGCAAAAGGTTGAAAAGTTCAAGGGGGCCCAATACTTTTGCAAGGTACTGTAAGTTGATTGTTAGCATCTACGCGTTTGTTTTGCTGCAAAATGTGGTTTGAATTCCTACAGATAAAATCTTATTCTCAGGAATCCAGAGGGAGATGATTGTTTTCAGGAATAAAAGTGTAGTTAAAGCTCTCTGTCTGGGAAAATGTAAAGCAATGTATATATTATCTGTTTGTGCTTAAACTGTGTGGACAAATGACATGTTCTGTCCAAAACTCCTGGTGGAGTGTGTGTGTGATCGGGTCTTATAATTTATCAAGTTGTAGATAGTTTATGAGAGAGTTACTGTGAGAAATTGTGAATAATAATAATAATTTAAAAAAGCAGGTCATTTGCTGTATCTAGTAATTCATTCATTCATTCAACCTTTATTTATACAGGTTAGTCTCATTGAGCCTTGAGGACTCATTTACAAGAGAGACCTGTTCTGAATAAAGAACACAGATGAGGTACAGACAACAATAGAGAATCATATGAAAAGCATATAAAATGAAAAGTAAATATAAGAAATTAAATAAAAACAAAACAAAAACAGCTACATGATAAAGTGATGTAAGATACTAAAAACAGGAACATGTCTGCATTGGTTTTTGCCATGAAGTATGCTGGTGAAGATTCTCAGTCATCCAGGACATGATAAATCCAAAAAGCGTTCAATACAAAAACAACTGGACTTTATTTGTAACAGAAGACGTTTTGCTCCTCATCCGAGGAGGTTTTTTTTCAATTCAAAGAGCAGAGAGTGAGGGGTTCAGGTTATAAGGCTGAGTGAGATAAGACACACACACATATGTAGATTTGACAATTCACACCTCAACACCTTAAAAGTAGGGGTTTCTTAAGGTCTTTGTTCCTCTAATTCACAGATGAGACCCATCTGTTCCCATCAGGTGTGAAAACTGGCTGGAAATCAGTCTTAAAGTTGCATTATATGTTTTTGAAAGTGGAAATCTGAGGCCTCCTCCTCTGTTAAGAGACGTTTTTTCTCTTTTTACATAAATTGTTTCTTTCACCCCCGTCTCCATGAACTTTCTCCCCCTTTTGCCATGAACTTAACAGCTGTTTAAAATCCCTTGGAGAGGTCAAAGTTGAGAGCTTCAGATCCTTTTGCAAGGTGTTCCGGGTTACAGGAGTAGAGTTGTGGAAGGTCCTTTTGCCTAGTTTGGTCTGCACTGAGTGTACACCACATGTAATTATGTCCTGAGAGTGCACAATGTAGCTGCACTCCTGGAGTGACATATAGGAAGAGATGTATGAAGGCAGCAGACCAAGAAGCGATTTAAAGATGAAAATGTACCAGTGGGAAAGTCTACGTGAAGTTAATAATGACAAGTTAACCAGTGAATACTGGGTGCACTGGTGGGTATGATAGTTAAAGCCAGTTATGAACCTTAGCATACTGTAATACAGTGTCCAACATCTGTATTGTGCTTGTAGGAGAATTCATGTAGATAATGTCACCAAAGTCAATGGAGAGGAGGAATGTAGCAGTTACAGGGTGTTTTGTAATGTTCAGAATTAGACTAGATCTATTTATTAAAAAATAAACCCAGTTTTACTTTCAATTTCTTTACCAAGTTTTCAGCATGAAGCTTAAAAGAGAGATATGAATCAACCAAGATACCCAGGTGTTTATAGGAATTGACAAACTCAATAGGAACACCTTTTGTAGATAAAACAGAAGGAAGGACTGCTGGGACCAACTTCCTGTTTGAAAACAACATCCCTTTGGTTTCATCCACATTTAACACAAGTTTGAGACGGAACAAATCTGACTGGTGTCAAGGAAAATCAACACAACTCAGACTTTTCAGCCTATTCACCTGTTCCTTTCATTGGTTCGGAGATACATGGAGAAAAGACACAATTCAATTCAAATAATGAATTGAATTGAGACAATTCATACAAGTCAGAGAGATTCAAGTTAAAAAGTATTACCAACATTTATTAAAGCTTTCAGCTGAAAGGAGACGCTCTTACCCCAAAGCAACAGAGATACAAAAAAAACCCCAAGACGCGTCTGACCGTAGCTTTCAGCTTCCTCTGAATTTAAACACAAAAGCTCCATCCAGAGACATGTCATACATTCTTACAGCTCTTTGTCTAAACTAGTTCAAACTGATGTCTTCATTTCCTGGAAGTCCTTTTAAGGAGTTGTTTTATTATTTTCTTCTGCCATTCCAGTTTACTAGTGATCTTGTCACCAGGTGGGACACACACCAGCAGCTCTCTGTTAGTTCATGTCCCATACACAAAAACTCAAACACATTCTCTGACTTCGTTCAATCTGTACTTGTTAAAACCAAAAGGCAAGCAGATAAGGGATAATATACAGTTGTGATACATCGAGCAATACAGCACAGCAGATAAGAACGTCTTTACATTTCCCCCCTTTTGGTCTCTGAAAGAGACCATTACTCCTAACTATCCATCACTGAATAGGTGTAGCTCTGCATGTCCTAGAAAACCCCATGAGGCAGCTGTTCATTTTAAGGAGGAAAGCAGGACATCACCTCATGCCTCTGTGACGGTGGTCATTTCTGACCCAGACCCCACCTGTACAGGAAAATAAACTTTCTCTCATCTTTCTTGGTAAACACATAATGCAGCATTTTAGCAAAACAGGCAACTTTAAAGCTGGCCAGAACAGTCAGCCTCTTTCAGTAGTGGTACGATGGACACTAAGGATAGTTCCATGTCTCATCCATGGCTGTACATTTGGTAAGAAGAAGGGCACTCACTGCCACCTTTCTCGATTGTAGAGGTGATGAATCTGACCGCCAGTAAACGACAACAGGGCACACAGCAACAGCCACAGACCACCATGATCCCTAAAAATGTAGCCACAGACACTAACAGAGAGATCACTAATGTTTTCCATTTACCAAACATGTTTGAAAACCATTCTTCTAAGGGGTTCTCACTGCCTGAGTGTTTGTGCATGGTCTTACTCAGTCTTCTCAGTCCCTGCAGTGCTCTGGTCACCGATCCGTCCAGGGCAGTGTTGTTAGGGATGAAAGTAGAACATTTTTCTCCAATCATAGCACAGGCTCCCCCCTTTTCAGCTAATACCATGTCCAGTGCCATTCGGTTTTGTATGGCCATCAGAGAGGTAGGTCCTAATTGCTCAGCCAGACCCTCTACAGCATCTCTAGTTAAGTGTGCCAATCAGTTGCCCCCTTTGGAGGGAGACATGGGATAGTCCGTCCCGTAGCTTATATGCGTACGTGGTTGAGTAGTCTGGGGTCCAAAATGGGCCGTTATAGGCGATCGCTGAGCTCCAGGCTGGGCACCAGGCCTCCAGCGCATGCAATTTATCCATACATATTTTTTGGTTAAATGTCGTCACACACAAATAAAGATCATACCCTCTCCTGCTGGCCTGGTGTTCTCCACACGCTATGACACTGCACAGGTCGAACTGGAAGATGGTTGCCTTGTCCAAGATGTAATTCAGCTCGATGACCCCATAGTTGGATATGCAAAAATCTGCACATACTACTGGAAGAAGTAAGATCAGTACCAGAACATTGCAGGTATTCCCCCTTTTATTATCAACTTGAGTGTGGAGATTTCTGTTTTCCGTCTGGGCTGCCTGTTTGAACTGTACCTGTTGGTCTTGAAAAGTTATTTAAATAAATTTATGTTAATATAAAAAGGTCACTTAATGACAGGAAATGTACACAGACTTATAAAACCAAAGGTGGAGGAAAAAAATCATCACATCAGGCATATAATTGGTAAGTGACCTTGTACTAGATGGTTGCTAAAGTTATCAGTTTTCAATCTTATATATCTGTAAAGTAACCCATATTAGTTATACATTAACAAACACACACTATCATTCATACAGCAGACACTCACTCACACTCCAACATCATTCAAGCAACAAATATACATGGCATTTATTCAATTCAATTCAGTTTATTTATATAGCGCCAAATAACAACAAATTTGTCTCAGGGCACTTTACAGAAACATTCACATATCTAAAAGCCAATTAGAAAAGTTCTCTATCTAAGGAGGCCAGCAGACAAGTTGAATCTTATGATGTTATATTTCCCTATGCCTTCCTAACTAAGGTTCTTGTTTGTCCCTCAACTTATAAAAACAAATTTCCATCACTGCCTATTCTAAAAAGCTATCAATCCCTGTCTTTAACCATAACAGCTCCATATGGTCATCTGCAAGTATTCTTCTTCTAGATTATTTCTAGGAATCATCCAAATATAGGTGTTTATTTTAAGGATTATGCCGTATCAGAAGCACAGCCTCAAGCATGAGAGAGAGAGAAAAAAATGTTGCTCAGGGATGTATTGCTGACCAGTCTGTTTTCAACTACAGACCTAAGGAGGCTATAATAAACAGAAACCCAAGGTCATCAACTTCTTTCTAGGAGTTAGCAAAAAACTCCCTACAGGCACCCAAAAACCCAGTAGAGTTTTCTTCGAACTGTCACATGACCACACCTCTTGACGCTTTCCAGACGTCCAAGTTTTAACGCGTTTCTAGTAAACAGCGATGGGCAATTACACCTGGAACATCTTTCGGACTGAGCACGCTTCTTGTAAAGATTTTAATGTCAGCAAAAATGACATCACAATTTTTACATGGGGCTTTAAACCTTCAGCCACGTTGGATCCTTGGCATTTCATCGACAAACAAACAACAGTTTTTATACAGGTATTTAAATCAATTGGACAAAGCTTAAATTTTAGAGAAAAAATATTTAGTCAGCATGCAGGTCCGGTCTTACTTTTTCCAGTGTGGTCACAAGCTTTTCACACTGGTGCGGTTCTCCTTCAGAGATGCAGTCCACCATGTTTATTCCTTCATGTGTGAAAGTGATGTTACTGGCTTCTAGTATTTTAGATAACCTGTGTTGTCTTAAAGTGGTCATAGTAAAGCATTGAGAATTTACATATGCCACTACACTGTGTGTGGTTAATACCACTAGGGCGTGTCCCATAACAATGTGTGCTGTTTTTTAAATTAATTTTGCAATCCCTGCTGCGTGTTGTGTGCATGGTGGTTGCCGTTTTTCTATATTATCCATCATTGTTGATAAGTACTGTAGTATCTTTCTCTCACCCCCTTTGTTCTGGAACAAAATGCCATTTATGGCTAGTTTTGTTACAGAAACATCTAAAAAAGAAGGGTAGGTGGTAATCAGGTAATGTGAGTTCTGCTGCAGATGATGTGTTGTTTGAATTTTATGAAGGCTTCTTGAGCTTATTGTGTCCATATTAGAATGTTCTTCAAGTTTCTCATGCCTTGCTTGTTGACCAAATCCCTCAGGGGTTATGTCAAATCTGTGTATTCAGGAATATACCCTCTGCTGTACCCTGTTAGGCCCAAAAAAGAAAGCATGTATTTTACACGTGTCGGTTTGGGGTATGTCAAGATACTCTGTTTATGAGTTTTGGACATGCTAGTGGTTCCTGCAGAGATTATTCATCCCAGGAAGGAGACCTGTTTTCTGCCAATCTGGAATTTATTTTTACTAACCTTAAAGCCATTTTTGTGTGGATGTTCCAACACCAACCTAGTTGCTTCTATGCAGGTGTCAGGCGTGGGTGCTGCCAACAACAGGTCGTCTACATATTGGATCAGTCTGGTGTCTCTGGGGAAAGGGCAAGACTGTAGTACATATTTTAACACCTGATTAAAGATACCTGGAGACAGAGCAAATCCTTGTGGGAGTCGAGTGTACCGTCACTGCTGTCCTTTTTATGTAAATGAGAATAAATCTCTGCAGTTTTATACCAGTGGTGTGTGTAGTGAACTAAGCCTCAGGTCAAATCTGGCCTTCCTGGGACAAGAACTGTATTTCATTGATTTGAGTCCAGAAACACAAGATTAAGTTCATCCAGAGACTTTCTAAGTGTCCTGCACTGATCAATTGAAAGAACACTCTCTTTTTATTATCATTACTATTTTACAAATGTTTGATAATCAAAGTGTGTTTAGTTCAAACCATTTTTAAATGTTGAAGTGAACTAATCATTTTTAATCAACTGTGAAACAGTATTAGTGATTTTTAATCCTCATTCAAAGTAGAAATCAAATTGGAATGTGTTACGGAGTAATTCATGCATTTTCTGATCTTCTGTCTGAAATGAGCAAGTTGTGATGTCGGTCAGAGGTCGAAGACAAGTTGTTGGAACGAACTGTCATGTTTTTAAATCCTCTCAGACGTAAATAGAGAAGCGGGCACCTGTTTTCACCCAACTCGTCCAAACATTTCTCTCGTCTGTCTCTAAAACATTTTCAATCTGTTCCAAAACATTTTCTGTTTTTCTGACTTCTAGTGACCTCTTACGTCACAAAAACACACCCCTGTCTGGTCGATTTGACCAATCAGGAACCTCCCAAATGAACCGGAAATAGAACTCTTTAAATGTTGGTACTTCCTAGTTCAAACGGGCTTCAGTCGTTTGCAGCTCCAGTCGAGTGCAGTCGAGTTCAGTTCTGGGAGCAGAACCGAACGGAAGAAGTGCTGGGGAGAACAGAAGTCCAGACATGATCCAGAGCTCTTCCGAGTCTTGTGGGAATTATGCAATCTTCCACATCTGAGTGGAACTTCTGAAGGACTCCACTCATGTGAGTCCACTCGTGAGGTGAACTGTTGTTGATGAAGTCCCGCCACCACTCCGGACGGTTCTCTGCCATCCTACGGAGACGCTGGACCGGTAGCGTTAACTGGAACTCCGTATCCGCTGATTCATCGTCAGAGAGGTATCGAGTTTACTACCGAGCGTACCGAGGAAAGCTGGGTTTGAATGGAGGGTGCCGTTCTGTTCAACACTTTCACTCACACACCATTTCCCTCCCTCTAAACTTCATCTTTCCATCTTTAAACTCTTCTATCTGCTAGAAATCATTCCAGATACTTTTAGAAATGTCTGTTGTATAGCTTGAAGTGAAGAAAACCATCGCCGTATGGGTTTCTAATTGTACAGCTTGCTAACTAAGCCATGTTGTTATTTTCAATTTTGCCAAATTAATGTAAATGTTTGATGTTAAACTTGATTCTATTAATAAATGACCACGTTCATCTTGATGGGTCAAAGAAAATTAACGTCTCACGTTACATTTTTATTAAATTCAATGCACAATATTATTCAGTCCAGAAAAATGAATGAATCTGTTTAATTTATGAATATATCACAGTATATGTTCATCTACATGTGTATGGTCCAGAGATGAGATAGAGACATAAGGATTTGGAACAGGTACTGTGGGTGTTTTTAATATTGCATTAATGGCTTTTAGATCGTGTGCCGTTCGATATTTACCGGTTCCTTTTTTTTTTTTTTTTACAGGCAAGATGGGTGTGTTCCATTCGGACTGCAAGGGTTTTAAAATTCCTGCAGTCTGCAATTCCATCTTCTGCTTGTTGTTTATGTGGGTATTGTGGGACCCAAATGGGTGTATCTGTGTTTACCGGAAAGGTGATTGGGCTGCACTGTGTCTTCCCCACGTCCGTGGGAGAGATGGCCCATAATCCTTCAGGTATGGAGGCCAACATTGCTGTGGCAGAATGATGACCAGTCTTCCCTCTCTCGTGGTCACGAGCCAACAACTCGTGTTCCAGCATCACCTGTTTTTCTGTGTGAGAGGAGATTCTATATGTGTCACAAGAATTTGAAAAGTACAGACCTGGTGGGAACCCAGTCTGTAGCTGCCAGAGAACATTTAACCATTCCTCCCAGTTCCTTTGCTTCATGCTCGACATGGATAGAGAGAGATATGTGAGGCACAGCTTCATCACTCATTTGATACCACAGTAATTGTTCATGAGTTAACTCCACCTCCGTTGCCACCCCAGCCGGGGCCACATAAATGTTTTGTGTGTGAATTGTCCAAATCTTACCCTCCAATTGAGCTGTAAACTTCTCTTGATACCAGTCTGCGTGGCTCCTGTCATAGAAGAGTGTGACATGCGGGGGGTCGGTAGGAGAGACATAGGCGCGTAGACTCAGGATCCAAGGCTTCCATTGTTGGAACAGCTTCAGCAGTGGACTAGACACTTCAGCAGTCATGCGGCCCCAGTAGATATCAGCATGTTCAGGAGCCACTGGTTGTATCAAGTACTGTCCATCTGTGCACAGTTCACCACATCGCAAATAGGGGCCATCTGGGAATTTAACTATCACCCCTTGTGCCCCGCAGAGTACAGTTGCCCCCAACTTTATCAGTAAGTCTCTTCCCATCAAGTTGACTGGTGTTGCAGGTGAACATACAAATGGATGTTGCAATTTTTGTGTTCCTATCTGAAATGGCAACAGTACAGTCAAGGGCAGATGTTGCTCTGTCCCTGAGAACCCCATTAATGACAGTCTTTGTGGATAGGTAGTTGACAGAAGCTGTGGTGATTGTAGAGTAGGTGGCTTCTGTGTACACCAAGAAGTTAATTTCTTGTCCTCCCACTTTCACCAGGAGCATAGGGTCTGCTGTGCCCATGCTACCCTGTTGGTTCTCAGGGATGTGTCAGTAAGTACTAGGAGTGGGAAAGTCTTCCCACTGCGGATACTGTCCTCCTGTGTTCAGAGTGAGTATTGCTGCTGGGTTGTGTGGCAGCATACCTGGTTGTCCACTGGGTGGTGCTTGTCCTTGTGGTGGAGCTCGGCAATCTCTGGCCCAATGGCCTGGTCTTCCACAGTTGTAGCAGATGTCAGGAGCGGCTCCTCCATATCCACCTCTTCCCCTTTGTCCCTGCCCCATGCCTCTCTGTCCTCGGCCACCACCAGCACGCCAGCCCCCACCGCGACCGAAGCCAACAGACTTGTATTGATTTTGATAGAAAGGAGGAGGAGGAGGAGGGAGAGGGTGTGCAAGATAGGGAAAAGGAGAAGGAGGAGGAGCTACTCCTCCAGGATATTGATTAGTATAGTGTACCCCAGCAGGAGAAGGCGTTGGCTGTGGAGCCGCTACAGCCATCACATTCTCTGTCCTCTCTTTCTTCTTTGTTGCTTTTTGTCTAGCTTCCTGCAGCTGTAATTTAAGCAATTGATTTTCTAATTCAGCTTTCTCATTATTTTTCTTTTTTTGTTCTTCTCGTATTGTTTGTAGGTGGTGTATTAGATGTCTTTCCCACATATTGTAGTTGCACCCAGGGAGAGCTGGATTCTGTCTCATCAGTTCTGCCACAGATGTGGGCACTCCCTTCAGGACTGCCTCTCTAAATAATTTAATTAAATTAGAGGGCGTTCCTTTAGGATTTACTGTTGTGTGTCTCATCCACTTTTCAGCCGCCAGGGTAATATAATCTTTGTGATGGACTTGAGGTTCCCGCTCAAACTTGGGAATAGCTGCGGGAGTGGATAATGGGTACTGGTCTCTGATTGTACATCCTAACTCTGTTATTACTCGACTCAGTGGGACCTCGTTGCCCAGTTTACTGGTGCGTGCTACTGTTTCTATTTCTCTGGCCACCAGGGGTATCACACACCGTCCCAGGATTGCTCTAAAGTCTCCTAGGGCCAGGGACATTCCACTGGTGATGCCACTTAGTTCGAAAACCACAATATGCCTCCTGCAGAGATGCTTGGGAGTTTGTCAACCAGAGCATCTCTGTCTCCCACTGGGAAGGGCACATATTTCTGGGGACCCCTGGATGATTGTAATAACGGAAACATGTATTCAGCCTCATCAAGTTTTTTTAATCTAAATTTCTTGTTGTCATTGTGTGGGTTCTACCAGAGGGATGGGCTGTTTGTGAGCACTCAACTTCTCGTAAATGGCCTAATGTGGTTCTTAGTTTGTCATTTTTGTGATCTGTTTCCTCCTCTGTTATCAATCGGAAATTCTCCTTCTCTTCCTGTTCGGGTATCAAATGTCCTCTAGCGGTCATTGATACTCTGACTGGTTGTTTTCCTTGTGTATCCTGCAGCTCATGCTCTAATCTCTCCATTCTGCGCTCAAATTGTTCAATCATTTCTTTGCTGTGAGCCATCGCTTTTTCTAAAGTTTCTTTTACATGTTCTTCTATTTTATTCACCTCCGTTCTTTCCTGAGCCCATGCTGTAATTTAGGCTGGACTGACTGCCACCCCCGTTCCTCTGTTTATGAGTGGAAGAGGTGCAAAAACCTTTGTTTTGAGCCATGGAGGTGCTGAACAGGTCAGGCTTTTCAGGCTGGTCCTCCAACAGTCCACGTGATGGTGCTGCTGCTTGTCTAAATGGGTTGGTGTTAGTATTTTCTAAAACCAGCATCCCCTGTGTTGGTTCAATGGATGGGTACAGCCCCCTGGGGGGGGTTCTTCCCTGTTAATGGAGGTCCCTCCCTTTGAGGCTGTCTGTTCCTGCCCCGGATACAGGGGCAGAGACAACTTCACTTGCTGTGTGGCTGCTCTACCCTTCACTTCCGGTGTTGCCTGCTCCAGAGTGTGTTTTAATCCCTTGTCATGACGCAATTAATTTTTCACACTTTCTCAACTGTTTCTCTGCTTCTTATTCTTTCTGCATATTTTTGTTACTTCCTGTCTCAGCGTTCGCAGTTGTTTCAGTAAAAATCCTCCTAAAGGTTTGTATGGACTCAGTGGGACTTCCTGTTTTACTATGCCTGAGTCATCTTCTCTTTTTATTTTTTCTGATTTTTTTTTCTTTGTCAAGTCGTCAGGTATGTCACTTGTTTGTCGATCTGAGTTTCAAGAGGGAGCCAGGGTCCCTGAAGCGTCAATGTCTGTGTCAAATTCACCGTTCATTTTGTCATGTTGTCTGTATAGCGTTATGTTTTACACAAAATTATTAATTTTCTCACTCGGTGGTGAGAAAACTCAAGCTCGCTCGGCGACGAAGCAATTAAACCACCAAAATCACACTGCAAAGATCTTCTCCTCAAACACACACACACTTTTGCTGTGCATCTTTAACTCACTTCAGTCATCCGATCTCGTTTTGGACAGATTTCAGTTTGTTTCTCACAAAAAAATACACCTTTCTTCAATAATCCTCAGAATCTGTCATCACCATTTAAGTTTCTCTAACAGTTCAAAAAAATACACTTCAATAATCATTGGAAACTGTCATCACCATTTAAGTTTCTCTGACAGTTAAAAAAAATACTTCAGTAATCATCAGAATCTGTCATCACCACTTAAGTATCTCTGACAGTTCTCACACATGTGTGGTCAACTCTTGTTCTTATTTGTGGGCAGTCACGTTCCACAGGAAAACTCAATCCAACCTGGCTACCTTCCCCCGCATCCGAGAAGAAGTTTGGGGCGCCACTCCCGACTGACAGAAGTCCACAACTTCGTTGACTCACACAGGGTTCCTAGACCCCAGGCCAGGTCCCCGACCTGCCTCTTAATCACAACTTGTATTTTCTAATCCTCCCACAAGCTTACAACTGATATATTACTAAAAAAAACAAAAAAACATTTACACTCAATCTCTACTGACAAAACCATTTTATAACACAATCACTCAGTGCAATGCCACAGAGAGGATAAATATAGTTCCTCTTACCTGTTTGCCGGCCTGTGGAACCGCACTGAAGAACCGTGTTGATGTCCAATTCTCTGGTTACCAATCGTCCTTCTTCAGTATCCCGGGTTTTCAGCACCAAAATTGTCAAGGAAAATCAACACAACAACTCAGACATTTCAGCCTATTCACCTGTTCCTCTCATTGGTTCGGAGATACATGGAGAAAAGACACAATAATCAGTCAGAGAGATTCAAGTTAAAAAGTATTACCAACATTTATTAAAGCTTTCAGCTGAAAGGAGACACTCTTACCCCAAAGCAACAGAGATACAAAAAAAAACCCAAGACGCGTCTGACCGGAGCTTTCAGCTTCCTCTGTATTTAAACACAAAAGCTCCACCCAGAGATGTGTCACACGTTCTCACAGTTCTTTGTCTAAACTAGTTGAAACTGATGTCTTCATTTCTTGGAAGTCCTTTTATGGAGTTGTTTTATTATTTTCTTCTGCCGTTCCAGTTTACTAGTGATCTTGTCATCAGGTGGGACACACACCAGCAGCTTTCTGTTAGTTCATGTCCCGTACACAAAAACGCAAATACATTCTCTGACTTCTTTCAATCTGTACTTGTTGATACCAAAAGGCAGGCAAATCCAGAAGCCAAGCAGATACAGATAAGGGATAAGATACAGTTGTGATACATCTAACAATACAGCACAGCAGATAAGAACTTCTTTACACTGGACAATGTGGAAAGCAGACTGTAATAGCTGGAAAACCTTAGCAACTGTTTTAGCTCGACAATAAACTACTGCGTCGTCGGCATAGAAATGTAAGGATGCATCAGGAATGATCTGACCTACGTTACTCATGTAGATTGTAAAGAGGGTGGTTCCTAAGACTGAACCTTGTGGTACACCGGTGTTAACAGTTAGATAACTGGAAGAAGTACCATTATGTTGAACGCATTGCCTCCGTTCTGAGAGATAATTGGAGAACCAGCCAATAGTGTTATCAGAAACCTATTTCTGAGAGCTTACGACTTAATATGTCATTGCCCACAGTGTCAAAAGCTTTTGACAGGTCTAGATAAAGTGCAGCACAATAATCCTTAGCATCCAGTGCTTCAACAACATCATTAAAAAACTTGTGACACTGGCTCTGTGATGATGTGAATGGCTAGCCTTAAGAAATAAGAAGGAAGGTCCTCAGGGCCTGTAGATTTTCTAGAGTCTAGGCCTTTTAATAATTTATTAGCATCACTAACAGGAAACAGTGAAAATGAAAAGTTATGGTTTACTAAAGATTGACTTGTAGGAGAAGTGTGATTTGTAGATGTTTAGCTTAAAGGAGATGTGACTAGTTTTCCATTAGTAACAGTAGCAAACAAACTAGAAGCAATGACTGATTAATAACTAATGGCTGTTTTGATGAGAATAAATGGTAAACGGGCACCTTTTATTTAGGTTTTAAACTTACAAATATCACTAACTGTATTTATATTTATAACAACAACAACAAAAAACAACAACACTATAACCAGTTCCAAGAGTTGGTAAATAATAAATATACATATCCACCTCAGACATTATGTCTTTAAATCATAACAACCCCGCCCTCTGACACCAGTCCAGCCAATTAGGTCTTAACAAGCACCGACACACATCCAATCACAACTCTGACTGTCAAACGTAGCACACCTGGAGGATTGTTTACAACAGGTTAGTCTACATACAATAGATATTTATTATATATTTCTGCAGGCATGTAACATAGACTCTATGTGGCATTGTGTTGTTTTATGCAAAGAACAAAATGTCCTTTTTTACAATATTCTGTTTTTTTATCTTGCAGGATCACCTCTGTTGAACTGTAGCATCAGTCAATTATGTTCCAATCAAAGTAAGAATTACTCCCTTGTGTTAACTACTGTTTTACACACACACACACACACACACACACACACACACACACACACACA
>NC_056517.1:508959-516124 GCF_014905685.2 Nematolebias whitei
TTTTTTTTTTGTTTTAGATGCTTATTTTTGGATGTTCTTGAGTGTGGAGTCTAAGGAAAGCAATACGAGCAAACAGGAAGTCCACAATTTGGTGAGAGTGGAAAGTTATGCTGTTTGATTTTGATAAGATTGTGTACACCTTTCAGTGTCACTTTGCACTGAATGATGCATTTAATTGCTTTAAATGTCACATTGTTACAGGCAGGTGTTTGTGGACCAGGATTAGCTTGAAACAGCACCACACTCTTACCTGCTGATGCAACTCAGAGGAATTTTCTTGTGATTTGACATTCACTACATTGCAAAACAACAAGAACAACAACAACAACAACAACAACAACAAAAACTTCTGCTTACACTATTTGCGCTTTCAAATAATACAAAGTTGAAATAAGAAAAAGTTCTGTGTTGACTGAAACACTAAAGGGTGCCAAGTAGACATGGTATAAAGGATTAGCTTAGTATCATTGGGAGCTTTGGAAATAATTTCATTTATACAAATGACTGATGTAATAAGGAATAATTAGGTTCCCTGTTTGTGTCAAAGCTGAAAACTACTTTGTGGATAATTATAAACCTAAATATTCTGAGAGGTCCATTTAGGTTTGATAAAGGATCAAAAATTGCCCTCCAGTTTTGCACCCATTGCTATTTTTAGATTGCCTCAAATGTTTGTCGATTTGACTAAAAGATTTCAACAATTCATTAAAACTCGTAGGGGAACCATAAATTACTTACACATTCACCTCTTTTCCAAATCACTTCTTAACCGTTTCCCCCCAAACAACTCATTTTGACACAATTCAATTCAATTTATTTATATAGCACCAAGTCACAACAGAAGTCATCTCAGAGCACTGAACAGAAACATTTATGTACATAAGAAGTAAGTACATTCAGTATACAGTACTTGTAAAAATACTACCCCAAAACTGATGCTGTCAACAAAAGAACTGTGATGTATGCTGAAGCTTGCAACTCCTTCAGACAGTTCACAGGTGTCATGGTTGGTCTCTCTCACTCTTTTCCTTCTTGCCAGGTCACTCAGTCTGTAAAGACAGCTTGCACTTAGTAGTTACACATCTTCCATATTTATTTCATTTCTTGATGATGGGTTTTACAGAACTTAGGGCATGTTCAGGGCTTTGGAATTATTTATGTATTCATCCTGATATCTACTTTTCACAAATAGTTTCCGAGTTGAACAGGCACAGTCCCTTTCTATTGCACTTTTTTGGCATTAAAGTACTTAAAAAAATTACTTTATCATTGCAGATGTTTGTATTTGTTTATTTTTTTTATCTATCTCATAAAGGTCAATTTATACTGACCACGATTAATGTACAAAAATGATAAAACATTTAAGTGGTTGAACATGTTTATATCTGGAACTGTACCTGCTTTTTAAGATCAAATGTTTGGAAACCACCTTATTAAACAACTCATTTTT
The DNA here is from genome assembly GCF_014905685.2 of Nematolebias whitei. Classification (NCBI taxonomy): domain Eukaryota; kingdom Metazoa; phylum Chordata; class Actinopteri; order Cyprinodontiformes; family Rivulidae; genus Nematolebias; species Nematolebias whitei. The sequence goes on from NC_056517.1 coordinate 510,410, forward strand.
CTTTTTCTTTGTCTGTGGTTTCAGGAAGTAACATTATATACTATAGTTTTATTTACCTTGTAGATGAAATCCAATACAGACAGCTGATTTATAGTAGGTGACCCAGAAAACTGGACTAAAAGATTTGTCTTTCTTCTTTTTGTTAAAGTCTGGTCATCATTCTATTCAAAACACAGTGCAGAGCTAAAATGTTTTAATATATTTTTTCAACATTCTGATTCAGTAAAGAGAAAATAAATTTCCTATGAAATATATTCTTTATCTAAATGAAATCAGGATTATGTATTGTGCAAAATATATGTTTTAGGTCTAATTGAGGCTCAGCAACTGTATAGTATGTCTTTTTGTTGGGAACAATGCCTAGTGTCTCATTTCTTACCAGTTATATTCAATTCAACCTTTATTTATACAGATACATCACATTGAGCCTCAAATACTCTTTTACAAGTGAGACATGTTTAGACAGACAAAAAAGTTGTGAAAGTAACAATATGCAGGATTTGGAGGCAAAAACACAAACAAACATCCTAACAGGCTCTTTCAATGGCCAAAAAGAGCTAGAATGAAACTGAAAAGAAAAAAAAAACCTGCACACATAAGTACATGATGATGTAGACATTCTGCAGGGGAAGGGAAGACATCAAGAGCAGTGAGCGTGTCCAAGGAGGCACTGTAAGAGTTCTGATAAGAATGGAATAATTAGCCAGTTCCCTCTGGTGAGATCCATAAACATTCTTGGGGTGTACCAATGTTGGCCAAGAACACTGCCAGTGAGAATCCAAGAGTCCTGAAATGATGACACATTAAGCTGGTTCCCTGATTGATCCATGGACTTCCTCAGTGGGAAGGGAGGGCACAGAGCGTCTGATTACTGAGCCTTTAGGCAAATTGCGATAAGGTGACTGCCAAGGCCAGCCGGGGGAGCCAAATTTAGATAAACATTTGTTATGGAGACAGGCAGAATTTTACTGATTTATATCTGCCTTGAGTCTTTGCGGTCTCACAATGATTCCGAAATGTCCAAATTAAGTGGACACATGGCTGGTCCGTGCCTGAGAATATTCTCCGAGATCTGATCTATCCTACCAGCAAGTCCTAGTTTGCTAAACAATTGAGTCTGGGTGCTTGAGACACGGAGCAAACCATCACATAAGGCCGGCAGCCTGACCAGGGTCAAATTATCTGCAGCTGTCTTCTTTGTATGTTGATAAACCAGGAGCCAGTCGATTCCAAAAAGCAAAGAAACTATTATCATAAATCAAATTATATATGCATCTTTGACATCTTTGTCTGACAGCAGAGATAAACACATTCCATTCCACTTCCCCCAGGAATCAAAGACATATCCAGCTGTGTGCGTATCCTCAGGGCATTTCGTCTTGCCTGAAGCTTGTCTCATTGTTGAGAAAATTTTTATCAGTTGCAATGAGAGACCAACTGACCACATCCATAGCAAAAGTACGGTTTGGAAAATATTTAGAGAAAGGCTCAGAAGCAATTTCATAGACAGGACACAGCAGCATAGCAAAGTGGAGAGAGGAGAGGAGGGGAAAGGCATCCGCCCTTGACAAGAGCAAGTGGTGAATTGTATATAATGAAGAAGACAAGAACTATCTGGGGCACATTTTCTGCAAAGAAAACCACATTTTGCCAAGATGGCCATGTTCAGTCGAGCTGCAGCTTCACAGGCTCCCACTGAACTTGATCTTTTTATTATGTTCCTGTTGCTTTTGTTTTAACTTAGTTTGTTTGCACCTACACTGCACATCCATGGTATGGGTATGACCGCGACAAACTTGTGGCATTTTCTGTGTCGCTCTCTTGCCATTGTACCATTCTGCCATCATGGTTCAGTCCTTCTAACTTCAGGCTCTGGCCAGTCATGGCAGCCGTCTCCATTATCCTCCATCTGCCTGCACAGACTGAACTCTATGGACCCATTTGGTTCCGCAGAGTAACCTTGAATGTCCTCCATCTGCCATACCTAGTTCTGGAGGGCAGTCTGCGAGGCAGCTGCTACAGTCCTTACTATCATCATGCTGCTGACGGGACCTGCTAATGCTGCTAACAAGACCACACCGCGACCGAACCACACTGCCAACACTACCATGGTGCCAACTGGACTATGTTGCTAAGAGAAACGTCATTGCTAACTGAACCTCATTGCTAACAGCACCATGCTGCTAACTGACCATGTTGCTAAGATAACCTCACTGTTCGAACCACCTGCAAATAGGACCATGCTGCTGTAGATTTATTTATTTTTCACTTTTAGCGCCTTGTTATCATATTTTTATTGCATGCTTTGAATAAATCCCAGTTTATGTTAGTTTTGGGGTTGGCTCCGAGCCCAAGTCCGCTCGCATTAGTGTGTAACCTATGGCTGAACAGAACCTATGACAATCGTGCTGCTGTTGTTCGGTGTATTGTTTTGCACTATTAATGACTAGCGTATCTTAGATCTTTTAGTTTACCGATGGGCATTGGTTTAGCGTATACCTTAGTTGATGTCACAATCCTCAATATTTAGACCCATATGCAGGCAGGCGAGCAAGGTAGGAGTTTAAAATAAAAATAATTTATTTTAAACAACAAAACAAAAAGGCTGACGTGGCAGCAAGAACTTACAAACTGAGATCAGGGAGGTAAACAGGACGGGTCCAGATTCAGGCAGATAATCAGACAACAGGAACAGAGGAGGACTGTGACGTCTGTACAAGACAGAGCAATGACCGGACGAAGAGTGGACGAGAGAAAGGCTTTTTATAAGACAGAGGGAGAGTGAGTAATGAGAGCACCTGGCCAGGTGGCTGATGAGACAGGTGTGAATGATTAAGACTGAGCAGTGAGTGGAAAGTGACAGAAAACAGAATCAGAATTACACAAAATTATAAAGAGCCAAATGACAAACACAATAAGCAGAAAAGGGGAAGACAGAAATACCAGCCAGCTAAAGGACAGACTGTGATAGTTGATATCTTAGATCTTTATTTACTGTTTCTTTTTACACTTTATATTTTTGCTATTGTTGGGTGTAACTGGGACTTGAGTACACAATTTTGTTCCACCTCGTATACCACATGGGATGTGAATGACAATACCTTGAATCCATGAATCCTTGAGTTATTTATGCTATTCACACAAAAAAAAAAGAAAAAGAAAGTTGACTGATTTATAAAATTTTGCCTACTAACCGTTCCCACCATGTTATTGCACCAAGATTCCTAGCTACAGAAGCAATGCAACGAAACATAAAGTCTTGCTCTTCTACAGTTTCAATGAACAAATCTGACTTTATATTCTACACAACATCTCAGTATTTGTCTTTCCATCATTTACTCAGGTGTCAGAAGTGTTTGCTTGTAACAGAAATCTCAATGATGGTGTAGATGAAGTGCACAGCTTTAAAGATTTCTGTCGTGCTGATGGAAAACTTCAGGTCAGCATTTTCAACAATCTATTGTAAAGTGTTCCACTTTTCAAAAATGTCATATTCCTGTTACGCAAACAAATATGTGTCTCTCTTTTCCGTTGTCCTTTCAGGTTGTTGAGGTGTCTTGTAGAGGAAATATTTCTGTGAACCTAAGGTAACAGCAAGTCCATACTACAGTATTTATTTTAACTTCTATCTTAACACCGGATGATGTTTTCTTGTAAAAATGTGAGCATTTTATTTGCAGCCAAACAGCATGCAGTGTGCTGCTGTTGCTCAGCCGTGCGGTGTCAGCGTGTGACCTGCAGAGTGTTGGAGAGTCTGCACTGCAGCAAGCTGCAGGATCAATGAAAGCGACAATCATCGGGAATATTGAGAGAGTCGGTGAGCACTCACTCAGTTATGTAGGAGCTAGATTTTCAAAAGTATGAAGCTTCCACTGAAGAAGAACTGGCTCAGTGCTGATACAGTTTCACAGCACAGAGAGAAACCCAACATCACATTTTCTATGAATTTCAGACAGTTGTCATTGCAGCTACCACATGTAATTCTTACAAATATCATCTCATTATTATTATTATTATTATTTTATCATGTCCTTTAGTAATTTAGGATCTTAATAAAGTATGTTCCTAAGTTGATCTATGCCTAAATTTTAGTGAATAAACTTTTAGGAAATGTAAAAGAGTCACGCTCAAACAAAATGCCAAAGCTGACTCTTCAAAAAAACATGCTGAAGAAAAATCTGAGTAGAAGTTAAGCATCAAACAAACAGAGAGGCACTGTGTGAAAACTATATTTTCATAAAGGGAAAAAATATTTAAAATAAACTTGAACCGTAAGTGGTATGTTGGAGAAATGGCAAGTAAAAAAAAAAAAAACACCCCAAAAAACACACAACTTTACAGTAAAATAAATAAATAAATTGATTAATCAATGAATTAATTAAATAGACGTTCATTATTTTGGAGCGTTAATAATTTATCAAACTGAATAACTTTATAAGTTTCAAGAAATTCAGATATTTCTTTGAAGTTCCTCAAATTTCCTTGAATATTAGTTTTGGTTATCTCTGTCCCCAATTTAAAAAGAGCAAAGTGTTTCCCACGATGCACTCTTTTACGATACGACAATTCTTCGTGTGTAAACCTTCACTTTAGCTCACGGATAATTCTGTGGACCACAAGCTGTTGGCAACCTCAGGAGTTAAGATGAGATGGACCTACAAACCAGCTTGTTCATGATTCAGAAATCTCTGAAGGTGCTGGAAAAAAGTGCATTGTTACACAATATTTAAAAACAAAAACAAACAACAACAACAAATTACAGGGATTTTCTGCTTATTGGTACAGAGCCAAACTTTGCACATCGTACACATAAATGAGTCTGAAACCAAGTTTAGCAGATGCACATCTGGTCCTACATCTGGAAAGACGTAAGTTTTATAAACGCGTGGCTCATATATCAAATTGTGCGTCATCATTTCATTCTTCATACTATTTCAGTTTTCATCTAAATTATGTAAAAATAAATAAATACAAAGTAGAGAAAATAAATTGTTAATGAAAACCTCAAAAGACGAAACTTAAACTCAATTCAGTTCAGTTTATTTATAAAGCACCAAATCACAACCAAGTTGTCTCAGGGACTTTACAGGAACATTCACATAAAAGCCAGTTAGTAAAGTTCTCTATCTAATGAATCCAGCAGACAAGATGAATCTTGGCTTCGTTGCAGTCTCCCATCCTGAGCAAGCACAGTGGAGACAGTGGAAAGAAAAATTCCCTTTAACAGGAAGAAACCTCCAACAGAACCAGGATCAGGACAAGAGACCATCTGCTATGACCTTTGAGAGGACAGGAAGGAGAGACAGACCAACACAGAATGGTAGGTCCAGATATAGGTCCAGGTCCAGGTATAAGTCCAGGTCCAGGTATAGGTCCAGGTCCAGATATAGGTCCAGGTCCAGATATAGGTCCAGGTCCAAATATAGGTCCAGGTCCGGATATAGGTCCAGGTCCGGATATAGGTGCAGGTCCAGATATAGGTCCAGGTCCAGATATAGGTGCAGGTCCAGATATAGGTCCAGGTCCAGGTATAGGTACAGGACCAGATATAGGTCCAGGTCCAGATATAGGTCCAGGTCCGGATATAGGTCCAGGTCCAGATATAGGTCCAGGTCCAGATATAGGTGCAGGTCCAGATATAGGTCCAGGTCCAGATATAGGTCCAGGTCCAGATATAGGTCCAGGTCCAGATATAGGTCCAGGTGTATCTGAAAG
>NC_056517.1:516224-523929 GCF_014905685.2 Nematolebias whitei
GACAGAGATTGGAAGTTGGTTCCACAAGAGAGGAGCCTGAGAACTGAAAGATCTGCCTCCCATTCTGTTTTTGTAAATTATAACTTAAAAATAACTTTAAAAATCCTTTTTAAATGGCTATTTAAAAGTCAAAAGTGATTTATTTTTGTATTGTTCTTTTTTTGACACTTTTCTCAAAATTAGCATATGTAAGTGGTGACCATAAAAGTAGATTAATAAAAAAAAAAAATAAAATAAATAAAAACATAAAAATGAACTGAAATAGAAAGAAATGCAAAATTATTTCCCAACAACAGCAACTTTTTTTTATTTTTTTTTAACCTCCCCAACTCATTGTCTTGTTCATGTCAGGTCCAAGTCTCTGTGAGGGTGTGTCGCCCTCTAGAGGCAGCTTTGTGAGGTGCACATCCACAAATTCCTTGGATGATATCTGTCAGTCAAACAGGACCTTTGAGCTTGCGTGGTGAGCGTCACCTCTTGTTTTTTTCTTTACACTGTTTACAGCTCTACACTTCATTTTATCCATCTTTATTTTTCAGCTCTCTGTTTGATCCAAACTCTGAGCCAGTGCCACACCCGAGGACAAACATCTGCCCCCGTATGCACCCTATACACTTTTACTCTTAACACAATTACGTTTTGATGCTTCTGATGTTTGTCACCACATTATTCTGTTCATCAGGCCCTGCACCTCGCCACTGTGACTGCACCGCTTCCTGTGATCCTGCAAGTAGGCAAAACTAGGGAGGAGAGACTGTGCAGATGTTGTGTGAATGCATATTGTTCTATATATCAGAATTAATCATATTTTTCTTTCTATCTTTCATTTATTTAGGTCAGTTTTATGCCATAAGAATCAATATTACTAGTGAGACTGTTCAACTTGACAACATAAAAAAACTGGTATGTGCAAACCATTGTGATTTAATTACACATCATAAATATCTACTAAATACACACTATCTTACTTTATTTGACAGTTACTAGAACCTTTCTTATGTTGGACACCATCAAAGTAAGTCACTGAACACCACAATGAAAGGAACTGTGTTTTAAGTCTTAGTTAAAAAGAAAAACTCATTATCAGCTTGTTGAGGTTTACATTTGACTGAATACATCTAGAAGAAATACAACGATAGAATCACCATATTTATTTTAATGATGTCCCAGGTGCAGTGATTATTGGGAGATTTCAAACAATTACAAGGTAAATATTTTTGTAGAAAATTTGTATGTATGTTTGAAATATGGAAGAATGATCCTTTTCTTAAAGTCAACATTAATGAACCCTGTTTCTTAAATGATATTTTTACATTTAGGGTGCTCACCTGGAATGCCGTGGGACAAAGGAACGGTAAATATTTTAGATTTTGCCTTAACAGGCAAACAACTTACAAGAGGTGTAACTATCTGTGTCTTTATACCAAACCATCAAAGCCCAGACATCAGGGATGGGTACAGAGAAACCATTGAGGAACACTCCAGATCTCAACATTTATATGTATTTTTAATTTTTTAACACCATAGCAATCCCTTTAATTGCTTTTCAGTAACTGCCACAATGAAAATGATGTAGAGGAAGTTCAAATCTAAATCTGTGGTTCCTATAGTTGTTGTCAAGATCCCACTCTGGATATTGAAACATCAAGTGAGGGCTCTTATGAAAATCTATAGAAACCAAATATACTAGGGAAAATCATAACCTTAGCACCACAGTAGCAAACATCTCAAAAAGTGTTAATATTACTGGGCTCATTCTGCGTTTGTATGATGTAATTTATTTAAACATATTGAAGTCAAGACTGACAGATCAGATGGAATAAATCAGACACTAACCTGGTAGATGAGTGCAATGGGCAGGTGCTGTATTGTTTGAAATAAAGTAACACTTTTTTCTGTTGTTGTTCAGGTTGAACAACTGCATTGTGATACTGGAAATGTCTGGACCCGTCGATGACTGTTCCTTCAACAACTTTGTGCACCGGATCATTGATGAGAACACTTTCATCACAATTGACAGCCCACTTACACGCATCAGTTAGTCTGCATTTTTTTTTCTCTCGCTAATATATACTTTAATATGTGGTAAAATATGTCAACATATGTTTTTAATATCATTGCTAAAATGTTTCTCTTTGTTTTGCCAGTGGTGTGTGGACCTCCTGACTTGTCTGTCCATAGCCTCTTGGCATCCAAACTAACCTGGGTTGACTCTGATCGGCTGCCCTCAGATATTTGCCATCCTGACCCGGTCCTGTTTGAATGGTATCAAGTCACACAAGCCACAGATAAAATAAAATTAAATGATTCACGGTTTTAATAAAATCACAGCTGTGCAGTTTTTAACGTACTGCAGATAAGTGCAGTAAGCAGTAAAAACATCATACTGTTTTAGTACTACAACAAATAACTAACATTAATTGGTTTGTGCTATACTTGAACCTATTTGCTTTTATTTTGTAGCATCCCTTTGTGTTTTTGTGAAAATGCAGTAGTCCCTCATTTATCACGGGTGTTAGGGACCACACACACACACGCAATAAGTGAAGTCCAAGTTCAAGTTCAGTTCAAGTTCAGTACGCTTTGTCATGACACGTGTCAGGCTGTAATCACACTCATCACATGGTACTCACAATCTCCATCCTTAAATAAAATAAATACATTTCAATACTGTAACATTTAAAATAATCAATCCATACAGCATGGGTTATTTATTTAAAATGTAGCAGTATTTAAATTTAAATTGTCAAGAAGAGAAGTGCAGCAGGACATCAAAGGGATGACTCACAGCTTCAGCTCTGCAGCACAGAGCAGAAATGTACTTCTTGATCATTTACACTTCAACAACTGAACAAAGAAGTTCTAAAATAATAAAAAATAACTTTTAAATTTTGTGATTATGATGATTTTTAGGATGTGACATACTTTGAATTTTAAGTTGGAAGACAAAAGGTCGATCAGTGCATCTGGACAACAAAGGGTTAACTTTTCACAAAGCTGCACCAGGACAAATGTGTGCGTGGTCGAGAAGGAAATCAGCTGATATGCTGCAGAAGGGAGCGTTCCCTTCCACTTATTGGCTTCATACAGGGTGCAAAATCCATCCATCCATCAATAATCTTTTATCCACTTCTTCCATTTTGGGTCACGGAGGTCGCTGGTGTCCATGTCCAGCAATCACTGTGCGAGGGGCGGGGGACAACCTGGACAAGTCGCAAGTCCATCACAGGGACACATAGAGACAAACGAGACAAACAACCATTCACTCTCTCACTCACACCTAGGGACAATTTAGAGTTACCAATCAGCCTAACATGCATGTTTTTGGTCTGTGGGAGGAAACTGGAGTACCCGGAGAAAACCCACGCATGCACGGAGAGAACATGCAAACTCCACACAGAAAGGCCCCTGGACCGGGATTTGAACCAAGGACCTGCTCGCTGAGAGGCAGCAGCTCTACTAATTGTGCCACCGTGCTGCCCTGGTGCAAAATCATTTAAAATCATTTCACCACTTTCTCTCGACGAGATCGGATGCTTCTCTCCCTCCCTCTCCGCTTTGCTGCCCTGTCTGTCTGTGAAATTGCTGTGAGACTCTCTTGCATTTCTTCCGAACCACAATTACGGACTTGATTTGATCAGTTGGTCCCTCAACACAATTTACAACATTTATTCGAAGAGAAGACAGGCTTTAGGTGAGCCGATATGCCCTGTTGGCACGCACGCAGCTGGATATCTCGTCGATTTGGAAGACTTGATGATGTGTCTATCTCTGCTGCCATCAGTGGATTTTAAGGACGCATATTTTAATTGGGTTTTTGATAACTGGTTCCTGCTATTTTGGATTCGGCTGTGTAGGGACACATCGAGGTTTTTCTACCATCAGCTTTTATTCTTTTGATACTTTGAAAGTAAGATTGACTCTCATTCCAGAGCTGGACAGTAAGGAACCATGTTACCAAAAAAAAAAAAAAAGAAGAATAAAAATCTGTTGTTGTAATTAGTTGCACACCTGGTATTATGATTTCAGCACAGCTAAAAGGCCCTTTGTATGAGAACCTTTCCATCTGACCTTTGAAGTATAACATCTAAAGCTTATACTTATCTCTTCCTAAAGGGAGGATTCATCCTACAGTCTTAGTGTGAGAAAGACCCCATTGTTCTCAAGGACTCTTTTTCCATCCCACGGTAGAAATCATTTCTGAGTTCAACTTAACACAAGTGAATGTTTTGATGTAAAACTGGTATTCAGAGGTTTCAACTGTGTTTGCATTAGTCTTATGAAAATGTTTATGGATGAAAAAAAAACTGCTTAGAAGTTTTGATTATCCTGTTATATTGAGAATTTACCAAAGCAGAGTAATTAGCCATTTGAGCATGCATCAGGATATTAGCCATTTAATATTTTTATTGAGATTATTAAAGTTCAAACAGTAACTTGGAACGAAGGTTCACCCTTCTGTTGTGATTGGCTCGACCATCAATATTGTAACGCCCTCTTACACCCACATTGAAACAGTGTCAACTCGCCCACGGCTCAAATTAAATAAACCAAAAATCAGCTCTAAAAATATAAACCATAAAAATCTGATTCAAATAAACACAATTACTCTATCAGAGCAAAATCATAAAATCATTAATTGTGGATTATTGAACATCAGATCTGTTTCCTCTAAATCCCTGTTAGTTAATGAACTGATAACTGATCATCATATTGATTTATTGTGTCTGACAGAAACTTGGCTACAACAGGAGTATTTTGTTGGTATAAATGAATCCACTCCTGTTAATTATTTAAATGTTCATGTTCCTAGAACAACTGGCCGAGGTGGAGGAGTAGCTTCTATTTTTCAGTCAGGATTATTGATTAATGCCAAACCAGTTATTAGTTATGATTCTTTTGAATCGCTGTCCCTCAGTCTTTCTCATCCAAAATGGAAATCAGAAAAGCCACTTTTACTAGTTGTTATATATCGTCCACCAGGAGCTTACTCTCAGTTTTTATCTGAATTCTCAGAATTCTTAACTGACTTATTATTAAATACTGATAAAATCATCATAATGGGTGATTTCAATATTCATGTGGATGTTGAAAGTGATAGTTTAAGCATAGCCTTTAATAATTTAATAGACTCATTTGGTTTTACCCAAAACGTCCGCACATCTACTCATTCTTATCATCACACTCTTGATTTAGTTCTGACCTATGGTGTAGAGATTAAGGACTTGGTAATAGTTCCTCAAAATCCTGTTCTGTCCAACCATTTTTTAATAACTTTGAGTTTACATTAAATGACTACACAGTCACTGAGAGTAAATTTCATCTCAGCAGGTGCTTATCAGAAAATGCTGTAACCAAATTGAAACAATCTCTTCCATCAATGTTTTCCTCTGTCTTGCAGAGTAATGCATCAGAGAACAGAGACTTAGATCATCTAGTTGATCATCTTACAACTTCAATGCAAACTTCACTTGATAAAATTGCTCCACTGAAAAAGAAAGTAATCAATCAGAGGATACTTGCTCCTTGGTTCAATTCTGAGTTACGTACTTTAAAGCAGCATCTAGAAACCAGGAGAGAAAATGGCGCTCTACTAATGTTGAAGAATTTTATTTAACTTGGAAAGATAGTCTGCTAACATATAAAAAAGCTCTCCGTAAAGCTAGAACTTTATATTACTCATCTTTAATAGAGGAGAATAAAAATAACCCCAGGTTTCTGTTTAGTACTATTGCTAGACTAATTAAAAGTCCCATTTCTGTTGAACCATGTATCCCTACAACTATAAGTAGTGATGACTTCATGAGATTCTTTATAAATAAAAATTATTTCAATTAGAGAGAAAATTCAAACCATCCTTCCTTCTACTCTCTCTAGTCCCCTGTCAAATGAGGCAACTTTAAAAAATTCACTAGAGCCTGATTTATGTTTGGACAGTTTTTGTCCTGTTGAGCTCTGAATTGTCAAAAATAATAACCTCATCCAAACCATCCACATGCCTGCTAGATCCCATCCACATGCCTGCTAGATCCCATCCCAACCAGACTGTTTAAAGAGGTATTCCCCCTAATTAATGTCCACATTTTGGATCTACTTAATTTGTCTTTAATGGATGGTTATGAACCACAGAGCTTTAAGGTTGCTGTAATTAAACCTTTACTTAAGAAGTCTGATCTTGATTCAGGAATTCTGGCCAACTATAGACCTATATCTAATCTAACTTTCATCTCAAAAATTCTAGAGAAAATAGTTGCAGGTCAGTTACGTGATCATCTACAAAGAAATAATCTGTTTGAAGAGTTTCAGTCAGGGTTTAGAGCTCATCATAGCACAGAAACAGCACTAGTAAAAGTAACTAATGATATTCTCATGGCCTCAGACAATGGACTAGTGTCTCTACTGGTCCTGTTAGACCTCAGTGCTGCATTTGATACAGTTGATCACAATATTTTACTACAGAGGCTTGAATATGATATTGGGATTACAGGAACTGTAACGAGTCTGTATGGATCGGCACAACACTTGACTCAGGACAATATTAAAATAAAATGTTTTATTTTTATTATAGGCATTCGTCTGAAGGATCTGAGCCTCAGTTCTGGTCCAATCTATGAAGACAGACAGGTTAGTGACTGCAAAAAGGTTCTGGGAGCTGAGAGGTGGTGTGCACGTCACTAACCTTCTGTGGCAGGAGCAGGGCTGAGACAGAGAACGTTGGAGGGCTGGGCAGGAAACAGAATCCAGGGACGTAGCAGGGGTCGAGAGCCAGGAGCTGTGTGAACAGGCAAAAGGATGATCTGTAGTCGTGGTCGAAGAGGAGAGCGAGGTTGTACCATGTAGGCCGAGAGCGTGGTATCCAGACAGGGGCAAAGACAAAGCAAGGAGTCAAGAGGGAAGCTGTGGTCAAAAACAAAGAGACTAGAACGAACGAATGCTGGATACTTTACTGGCTGTGAGGCTTTCAATAATCTGGCACTGAGGAGAGTGAGAGTGGAGCTTAAGTAGTGAGCTGAACAGGTGTGGCAGGTGAGTGGTGATTGCAGAGACAGGGTGCAGCAGATGAGTGCAGATTGCTGAGAGAGAGTGACAGGAGCAGAAAATGGGTGATAGGCAGTGCAGGACCAAACAGGATGAAATAAACAGAAAACTGAGGCAGGAAAAAACGTGAATGATCTTAAAGCAGGGGCTGTGATATGAAGAGCAGAGGCTTAGGCAGATGGGGGGGCAGCGGGGGCCGCTGACCGTGACATAGCCCCCCCTTTAAGGTCCGGCATCCTAACGGACCACCAAAGAGAACGAACTAACAAGGACCGGGCGGGTGGAAGGGGCACTGGAGGTGGGCAAAAAGGCAGGTTGGAGGTCCGAAGGGACCTCCAGAGAAGCCCCAATTCTCTGGTGGACGACCTGGCCACTGTCCAAAAAGTGGCAAAGTCCAGGTCAGATGGCCGTGTAAGCCTTGCTGGGGCCAGATCAAAGGTAAGACCAGGACCAGTGCTGCACCAGGCAGGAGGATCAGAGCTGCAGCCCACATGGATGTCCTAGAGGCCGCTTCGGCCGACGTGGGGGTCCTGGAGGCTGCTTCGGCCGACGTGGAGGGCTGTGGGTCAGCTGCAGCAGACGTGGAGGCCTGGAGGGGAGCCGCAGCAGACGTGGAGGCCTGGAGGGGAGCCGCAGCAGACGTGGAGGCCTGGAGGGGAGCCGCAGC
>NC_056517.1:523939-524004 GCF_014905685.2 Nematolebias whitei
TGGAGGGGAGCCGCAGCAGACGTGGAGGCCTGGAGGGGAGCCGCAGCCGACGTGGAGGCCTGGAG
>NC_056517.1:524104-541012 GCF_014905685.2 Nematolebias whitei
TCAACAGAGTCCTGGTAACCCGCGGTGGTTGAATTATACTCTCCAATTGGTAGGAAAAGCTTATCCTCTTTCTCTGCTGGTGTCTGATGCCCATGATAAGAAGTTGTCCAGTCTAAAAAAATTATTATCATTATTAATTAGAATTAAGTTTTCCTAAATTGACAGATTACATCTGTCTACTTCATTTAGTTAAATTTATAGATGATAATTTACTCTGCTTTTAAACCTCATAATTCACCATATTAAAATTAGAAGATAATTATTTAACCTATTTTTGTGTTGTCAAATTAAAGCCATCATTAATTTCTTCAGCTGTACTCATGATTTGATTTTGACTACTTATATTCACCAAAATTGATAATAAACCTCACAAAATTGTACTTTGACTCAAAGTGTTTTTATTATATATGACATTTGAATTTAATATGAAAAGAACTCACTAAAAAAGGGTAAAATTCGAGTCTGATTTAAAAATTCTTGCTTCAGAACAGGAAAGCAAGTGGTGCCACTTCAGAATGAAATTACTAATAAAAACTCAACAATCTGAGGACCCTTTCTTCTACATAACTTGGTGTCCCGTGTGAGGCCGTATTCTAAATTAAATTGTCATATAATTATTACGCTAAAAACATTGTGGTGGAAACAGTAGAGCTGAGTAATTTTGTCAGCAATTATAACAGGTACTTTTAGACTGAAAAGCTCACGGCAAGCGAGCTACATTGTTTCTGGGTCAAACCCCATCTTTCAAAGAAACTAAAAGGTTTTACAACTCTGCTGAACTGTTGGACTTTTCAAAGAAATGGTAATATTGGACTTTCTGTTTTTGTTTGGACACGATTAGGTGGTTAGTGGACGCACGGATCGTCTTTCCATGTCGTACAAGATTGTTTGAGGAACTTCGAAAAGCTAAATTCCTGGATTTAATTTGTGTGCATGCATTATTCTACATTGTCGAAATCAGCTGACGAGAAAAGGAGATTTCTGACGCCTGCGAGTCCCAGGATTAGAACCCTTTTCTCTCAGGATATTTCAGTTTACCGCGAGTCCCAGTAGTAAACTTTGAATTATATCCTGACGCTCCGTGTTAGCGTCTTTCGGACTAGCTACCCAAGAGCTAACCCCTGAGTTTATAAAACATAGACTCAGGCAGGAAATTGTTAACTTTCCTTAGCGGGTCCGCCGCGACCTGCTTCCCAAGGTGAAGTTGTCCAGGACCTACGGTTAGAGAAAACTCTGTTCTGAAACGGTTGCTCAGCAACCAGTGTTGTTCAAAAATGGTGAAAATATACCGTTCGGATTTGTTACTCTTTGACTAAAGTCACGGAGAGTGTGTTAAAACTTAACCTGTGTTTTGTTGTGGAGAAAAACGCCTCAGTAGTGGTTGTTTTAACTTGGTTGTGGTTTGTGCTTTAACTTGGTTTTGAAGCTGTGTAAATTAACTTCTGTGCTGCATTCAAGTACCACACTCGTCTCACGGCTGTGTGGATGAATTGCTCTGGAACGCATGTGCAGTGAAGCAAGATTTGAAAAGCTGTGTTTTGCTGTGTAATGCTGCTGGTTGATGGAAAATGCTGTGTTTAAACTGTTGCTCTGTTTTAGTTGACTACTAAAAGGTAAAAACACTACCCCATCCTACTTCTTTGGTCAAGAGAAGACCTCCTCTGGTCGCCATTTGGAGAAGCGCAGTTTATAAGCAGAAGGGGAGGTCGAATTTCATCACAGACCACCCTCCTTTCCTAAAACACCGCCTTGTCCCAGCCCTTAAAACCGACTGCCCTCCAGTGGTCAAACCAAATTTTACACCTCATGATTTCTAATTTTTCAACTTTTCATCTTTTCAAAACTTTAAATTACACAAACTAGTGAACAGTTAATTCTTACACCAAACAGGTTAAGACTGAGTTGATTTCATCCTGCTTTGAATATATCTTAAACATCTATCAGCATATACACACCCATCCATCCATCCATCCATCCATTATCTTTACCCGTTTATTCCATTTTGGGTCACGGGGATCGCTGGTGCTCATGTCCATCAATCACTGTGCGAGGGGCGGGGTACACCCTGGACAGGTCTCCAGTCCATCACAGGGACACATAGAGACAAACGAGACAAACAACCATTCACTCTCTCACTCACACCTAGGGACAATTTAGAGTTACCAATCAGCCTAACATGCATGTTTTTGGTCTGTGGGAGGAAACCGGAGTACCCGGAGAAAACCCACGCATGCACGGAGAGAACATGCAAACTCCACCCAGAAAGGCCCCTGGACCGGGGTTTGAACCAGGGACCTGCTCGCTGAGAGGCAGCAGCTCTACCAGTTGCGCCACCGTGCTGCCCAAACTCAAACAATAAAAGTTAAATTCTTTAACCAATTAACTAGCTATTCAATACAGATAACCCACACAAATTAAGACACAGTTAAAGCTAACACTAACCAAAATTTGTTAATTTGTATACATAAAGATCATGGCTGGAAGCCATTCAGACATTTTGACCGACATGAGTAATTCTGAAGAGTTTATCCCAGAAGACCCATTTATTTTATTGACACAAGCCCTAGAAGATCTAACCACAGAAACAAATCCTAATTATCTGGACCAAATTAAAAACCAGTGCTCTAATGAACTAGAACGGATCACAGTTGAGTTAGCAACGGATGTGGTGATTCACACACCCAAAGGTCATGAGGTCACTAAAGCTCTAGGAAGCTTGGCAATACTTGTGGCCAGATGACTGGAACTAACCCATAACTTGGTTATCCAAGCTGCGGACACTCTCAAAAAGAAAAAGAAAAATATAGGTCAATTAAAAGAAGCAAACAAATCTCTTCAAACACAATATGATAACATGGTCCTCAATGAGAACCAAATGAAAACAGAAGTGTCAGATTTAACAAAAAACTTGGACCTCCTCAGTCACGCACACACAGATGTAAAAGACGAACTCGCATCCAACCAACAAATATTGACATGGCCCTTCAACAAGCTTACACTGATCTGGACCGTATAAAGACAGAGAACAAAACTCATGTAGAACAATTACGTAATAAAGACAAACTGATACAACAATTACAAAATAAACTTTCCAGAACCCAGAAACGTGCTACAATGTTTACCGATAAAATATTGGAGTTACTAGTAAAGAGCAGAAATAAAAAAGTTTTTTTATGTAGAGACTTCAATATTGATTTAGGAAATAAAACTGATTCAAATAACATCAGTACATTCATAAATTCAATGTATAGTTCAAATTTGTATCCGTTAATATCAAATGCAACAAGAATCACAACTCAAAGTGCAACAATAATTGATAATATCTTCACAAATATAACAGATGGTGATATGGTGAGTGGTATTTTGATGACTGACATTAGTGATCATTTACCAGTGTTCACTATTTATAAAAACGATGTCAGTATATCAAAAACACTTATAAGAAAGAATAAAATAATAAACACATCCAAAAAAGCATTAGATAAATTTAAAGATGACTTAGCTAAACAAAATTGGGTAGAAGTGTATACAGACGATGTGAACAAATCTTATGATAAGTTTATGAAGATTCTTGAAGTATTGTATAAAAAAAATTGTGTGCAAAAAAATTATCTAAAGAAAAATACAGTTGATCATCCATGGATGACTAAAGGATTGAGAAACGCATGTAAAAAAAAGAATTATCTGTATTCTTGTTTCCTGAAATCCAGAACTCAAGAGGCTGAAGATAAATATAAAAAGTATAAAAACAAATTAGTAGGGATTATAAGGAAACATAAGAGAGAATATTATAGTGAATTATTACACAAATGTAGTGGTGACATGAGGGCAACATGGCGAGTAATGAACAATGTTATAAAAAAACACAAGGATAATATGGGACTTTCACAACATTTTGTGGAAAATAATGTGGAAATTCAGGATGAAAATGAAATCGTTAATGGATTTAATCATTATTTTGTAAATGTTGGGTCTAATCTTGCAGCTTCAATTCCTAAAGTGGATAAAAACGTGAGTTATTTAATCAATGGTTGTGTAAACAGTCTGTTTCTAGATGGAACTGATAAAGAAGAAATAATGAAAGTAGTTAAAAAAAATTACTGACAAAAGATCTAAAGATTGTGAAGACATGGATATGATGGTTGTGAAAGAAATAATGGGTCATGTTATTGAGCCATTCACATATATCTGTAATTTATCATTTTCAAAAGGAATATTCCCTGACAGAATGAAAATAGCTAAGGTAGTTCCTCTTTTTAAAAATGGTGAAAAATGTATATTTAGCAACTATAGACCTATATCTTTGTTGCCACAATTTTCAAAAATTCTTGAAAAATTATTTGTGTCCAGATTAGATAAATTTCTTGATAAACATAATATTTTAAGTAATAGTCAGTATGGTTTTAGATAAAAAAAAATTCAACATCCTTGGCTCTTATGGAGTTGACAGAACAAGTTACTACAGCGATAGATCAAAAACAACACTGTATAAGCATATTTGTGGATTTAACAAAAAGCATTTGACACAATTGACCACACCATTCTACTTGAAAAATTGAAACAGTATGGTATTAGAGGTCCAGCTCTACAGTGGATATCTAGTTATCTGAGGGACAGAAAACAGTTTGTACAGATTGATGATGTAAGCTCTAATCTATGCAGTGTCTCATGTGGAGTACCTCAAGGTTCAGTTTTTGGACATAAGTTGTTTATTTTATACGTAAATGATTTAATTGAGGTGTCTGGTATCCTGAAAGGTGTTTTATTTGCTGATGATACCACATTCTTTTGTTCGGGTAAAAACTTGCAACAGATGTTTGAGTTAATGAAGATGGAGTTTGTTAAAATACAAACTTGGTTTAAATTAAACAAATTATCATTGAATGTTGCTAAAACTAATTTTATGATATTTAATTAAAAAAAAAAGATAACTGTGGATTTTCCTTTCAAACTTGATGGTGTTGAGATATGTAGAGTGAATGAGGTAAGGTTTTTGGGTGTAATTATTGATGATAAACTGTCATGGAAACAACACATAAATTTTGTAAAAACTAAAATATCTAAGTCCATGGCAGTACTGTATAAAGTAAGGGATCTTTTGAATGATAATGCTTTGTGTTTGCTGTACAATACTTTTATAGTCCCGCATTTAATTTACTGTGTTGATGTTTGGGGAACAGCTTGTAAAACTATAACTAAGCCTATTTTTGTGTTACAGAAAAGAGCTATAAGAATTATAACTAGAAAACATTACTGTCATCCTACAACTACTTTATTTTATAAATTGAAATTACTTAAGTCTTATGATCTGGTGGATTATAATATTCTCTTACTTATGTATAAAGCTCAGAATTATATACTACCCTCGAACATTCAAGCATATTTTGTTAAAAGGAAAAGTTGTTATACTCTAAAGGGAACAGATATATTTGTGAAACCAAAGTATAGGACTAGTTTAAGGGGTAGGTCTACTTCAGTACAGGGAATAGGTTTTTGGAATAGTTTGGATGATGATGTAAAAAAAATCAAAGTCAATGTTTATATTCAAGAAAAAGATTAAGAACATATTGTTGAATAGATACATGTAGATTTAAGTTAGTTAATATCAAACGAAATATAAATGGAAAAATTGTGAACAGTTATGTAATTTTGTTGTATTATTTATAGATGATTATTGATTGAATTGATTGTTTGAATTGATTTTGTTTAAGAAGTGGCAGAAATAATAAGATTTTTTTTCTTCTTCTGCTGTCTTTCATTTTATGTTTTGTATTTTACTCTCTTGTTTTGAAATTGTTATTGTGTTTTTAATTTGAAATGAATAAATACATTAAAATAAAAAAAAATAAATAAAAACAAGCTCAACCACTCAGGAACTCCCTGACACAGGTGCAGAACCTCCTCAGGTGAGTTCACCACCTCCTCCTCGGGTGAGCGTGACCCCTCCTCGAGTTTACCCAACACATGTTGATGACTTGGGCCAGACAAGTAGATCAGCAGGGGAGTATGCCTTTAAGCCCAACTCCCCCATGGTAACCTGGACTTACCCTCCAGTTACACCAACAGTCACTAGACGTGACCCCCCCTCCAGACCAAAGAGTAAACCGAGCCCGGCATGGTCCGTCCGACAGAGAATTGGACAAAATTGCTAAAAACATCAGCTGCTTTGACCCCTCAGCAAGTGGTCAACATGACACCAGAGCTTATCTTGATGACCTTGACTTCCACCTTCAAAGATTTCCTGACACTACCGTCCGGGACTACATCTACCTGATTAAGCTGACAGCCAGTAGGGAGGTCAATAAGTTTGTCGACCATCAACCGACTCACGTACAGACTAGTCTCTTCTTGCGTCAAGCTCTACAGAAAGAGTTCTCTGACCTTGGCTTACAGTCTGGACTGGCATCAGCCCTTACAGTCAGAAAAGGCAGACACGAACCATCAAACAACTACTATTGCCGGCTTCTCCGTGCTTATTTTTGTTTGCGAAATGAACCTCAGATGGAAGAAGACACTAATTTTCTAACTCTATTTGTCCAAAATCTCCATCCATCTGTTAGCCATCAGCTAGGCATAATGGCTGACCCTTGGACTGCCACGATTCAGCAGCTTCACGACTGGGCCACTTTAGCATTCCAGAAGCTAAAACAGGCCAGACTGGCTGACCAAACGCTGTCCTAATGATGAATACAAGTTCTTTGCCATTAGAACTTGAAGGAACTGGTGCAAAATTCTGACTCGCACCGAGATAAATGTGCACCTCCAACACCCAAATCCAGTGAGACACAACAGTATTTCGGGCCTGACAATCCTTGTTAGGGTAAAGGCCCAAGTAAACATCCAGACTCTTTAAAGAACCAAAACTATCCACATCCTGACTACCGAAACTACAACAGAGATTATCAGGGGGTTAGACACTCCCCAAAATATAACCGCAGATTCACAAATCATGACCAACCCTCAAAGCAGACCCACCAGTTTCAGAACTGTCGTGCTCAACCTGAAAAAGAACCAGTCTCACCGCATGTGCGACATCCTGAAAAAGTAAGGGAGTCAACCAAGCCTCAAGAAGACCTCAGCGATCTAAACCCAAAAGATAGGCAGATTGTCATGCATATACTGGAAGAAATACGCAAAGACAATAAACAGAACAAGGCTGACCTTCTACCAATAATGTATCTTGTTCCTGAATTTAACAGTCCAACTGTTGCCACTCTACCTTTGGAACCCCAAGTCATAAGGGAAGAGACTCAATCTTCAACTGCAGATCGCAGCTCTTCCCCTACTGCTGAAGTATAGACCTCTGATCTTGACCTTTATGGTTCAGAATCAGAAACTGACCAGTCACACATACCAAGTGCTGTCTCAAATGAATGTTGATGACCCTTCATTTGAGAATGATGACTCTAGGATTCCAGTGGAACCTCCAGTGCAACAGTTCTTGTGTAACCTAACTGAAAAAGGAGTCGAAAGAAAGTTATATCTTTCCCTGACCCTTGAACAGGTTATGACACATGATGCTCTTCTGGACACTGGGGCAGACATAACACTAATGTCTGCCACACTGTTTGAGAAACTGCGATCAGTGGCAAATCGGGCCGGCAGAGATCTTATCCTCCAACCATGTGCCTTAGATGTGAAGCCGTACACCCTCGATGAAACCACTCTGTCCAGAGTAGCCCTGATTCAACTTTAGATTGGACCAATGATGATCATACACCTCGTGTATGTATCACACCTTGAGTCCATCCCTTTCTTAGTAGGCCAAGATCTTTTAAACCAATTTCAGCCTTTGATTGACTTCAAAAACCTTAGAGTATAGGCAAAGGTACGCCAACCGGTCCCCATCACTCTTCCACCAGAAAGAGTATGGAATTATTTTTTTTTTTTTTGGAATAACCTCTCACTTGGAATAACCTGGATTAATTTTCTATTGGAACTATTCCTTTTGACTTTGTATGGAATAACGTTAATTAATTTCTCCTTTCCTACCTTGGAGTTACTGACTTTGACTTTTGGAATGTATCTCAACACTTGTTGGAACCCATCTGATGTATGGATGCTGTTTGTTGCTATTCACCAACCATGGATCGGGTTGTAAATCGCAAAGTGGGGGATATGTAGGGACACATCGAGGTTTTTCTACTATCAACTTTTATTCTTTTGATACTTTGAAAGTAAGACTGACTCTCATTACAAAGCTGGACAGTAAGGAACCATGTTACAAAAAAGAATAATAACAATATGTTTTTGTAATTAATTGCACACCTGGGATTATGATTTCAGCAAAGCTAAAAGGCCCTTTCTATGAGAACCTTTCCATCTGACCATTGAAATATAACATCTAAAGCTTATGCTTATCTCTTCCTAAAGGGAGGATTCATCCTATAGTCTTAGTGTGACAAAGACCCCATTGTTCTCAAGGACTCTTTTCTATCCCACGGTAGAAATCATTTCTGAGTTCTCCTTAACACAAGTGAATGTTTTGATGTAAAACTGGTATTCAAAGTTTCAACTGTGTTTGCATAAGTCTAATGAAAATGTTTATGGATGAAAAAAAACTGCTTAGAAGTTTTGATTATCCTGTTATATTGAGAATTTACCAAAGCAGAATAAATTAGTCATTTAATATTTTTATTGAGGTTATTAAAGTTCAAACAGTAACTTGGAACGAAGGTCCATCCTTCTGTTGTGATTGGCTCGACCATCAATATTGTAACGCCCTCTAAGTCAAAGAAATTTATTTTTCTGACATTTGGCTTAGAGCAGTCTGGAAGAAGCTTTGAAGAAGTAAGGTCAAACAATTGGAAACTTATGCCAGAAGATCCTTGTCACCAGAAGGAGAAAACGCAGCCCTCCGGTAGCTCATCAACTGACCCCATCGGGAGCCTAACTGTCGACTATATTTCAGCTGATGTCCAGGGTCGAGGGAAATCCCACCTTTGATGCTTTAACTCATCTCAACAGAGTCCTGGTAACCCGCGGTGGTTGAATTATACTCTCCAATCTGTAGGAAAAGCTGATCCTCTTTCTCTGCTGGTGTCTGATGCCCAAGATAAGAAGTTGTCCAGTCTAAAAAAATCAATCATTATTAATTAGAATTAAGTTTTCCTAAATTGACAGATTACATCTGTCTACTCCATTTAATTAAATTTATAGATGATAATTTACTCTGCTTTTAAACCTCATAATTCACCATATTAAAGTTAGAAGATAATTATCTAACATCATCTTGTGTTGTCAAATTAAAGCCATCATTCATTTTTCAGCTGTACTCATGATTTGATTTTGACCACTTATACCAAAACTGATAATAAACCTCACAAAATTGTACTTTGACTCAAAGTGTTTTCATTATATATGACATTTGAATTTAATACGAAAATAACTCACTAAAAAAGGGTAAAATTCAAGTCTGATTTAAAAAGTTCTTGCTTCAGAACAGGAAAGCAAGTGGTATAGAATAAATAATAAAATTACTAATAAAACTCAACAATCTGAGGACCCTTTCTTCTACAGCTGGTTGCTGGTTTTTAATCTACAATCAAGGAAGTCATCGGCAGCAAATTTGGACCGGATCATGCTGCTTGCCTTTTTGATGGCTTGGTTCGTGTCTCGAGTACCCGGACTCAAATGCTTTGGGCTGAATGGATCAGATCTTGGGGATTTTACTCAGTCACGTTCCAGTGGTGTGGCCATGTTAAATTGGACATTTCGGAACCGAGTTGACCAACACAGACTCAAGGTAGATGTCATTAAGTCCTGCCTGTCCCGAAAACAACTGTGTGTTTATCTAAATTTTGGTTCCCATGGCTGGTCTTGAAGGTCATCTTATCTGAATTCACCTGGAGAACATGTGATCTGACACTCACCACCCCCTCCCTGAGGAATTTCCAACTGATAACCAAATGAACCAGCTGAATAAACTTTGTGTCATCATTTCAGGACTCTTGGATTCTCATAGATGTTATCCTTGGCCATTCCTCTACATCCCCTCGAGAATGTTTATGGATCTCACCGCAAGACATTGACTGATTACAGTGACCTTGAGAGCATCTATAAGCATTGTTGACTGCTCTCGTCTCCAATTGCAGAATGTCTACGTAAATATGTGCTTGTTCGTGCGAGGTATTTTTTTAATATTAGAGGTTTTTTTTAGGAAAAAAAAGTTTTTTTATTAGAGGCCATGTTCCGTGCCTCTATTGTCGAGGCGGCATACCGGAGAAGCGGCCGCAGGGTTGTCGGTGCCTGTCGCAGTGGCAAACCTCTAACCCGGTGGTGGACACCATCGGTGAGGGATGCTGTCAGGTTAAAGAATGAGTCCTATTGGGCCTTTTTGGCCTGTGGGACCCCAGAAGCAGCTGATGGATACCAGCAGTCCAAGCGACATGCGGCTCGGGTGGTTGCTGAGGCAATAACTCGAGCATGGGAGGAGTTCGGAGAGGCCATGGAGAATGACTGCTGCACGGCTTTGAGGCGATTTTGGTCCACTATCTGGCATCTCAGGGAGAGAAAGCAGTACACCACCAACACTGTTTATAGTGGGAGTGGTGTGCTGCTGACCTCAACTCAGGATGTTGTGGGTCAGTGGGCAGAATACTTTGAAGACCTCCTCAATCCCACCGGCACGTCTTCCACTGAGGAAGCGGAGCCTGGGGACTCTGGGTCAGGCCCTCCAATATCTGGTGCTAAGGTCACTGAGGTGATTAAAAATCTCCTCTGTGGCAGGGCCCCAGAGGTGGATGAGATTCGCCTGGAGTTCCTTAAGGCTCTGGATGTTGTAGGGTTGTGTTGGCTTACGCAACTCTGCAATATTGCGTGGACATCAGTGGAAGTTCCCCTGCATTGGCAGACCGGGGTGCTGGTCCCCCTTTTCAAAAAGGAGGACCGTAGAGTGTGTTCCAACTACAGGGGAATCACGCTCTTAAGCCTCCCTGATAAGGTCTATTCTGAGGTTCTGGAGAGGAGGGTCCATCGGATAGTCAAACCTCGAATTCAGGAGGAGCAGTACGGTTTTTGTCCTGGCCGTGGAACACTGGACCAGCTCTACACTCTCAGCAGGGTCCTGGAAGGTGCGTGGGAGATTGCCCAACTGGTCTACATGTGCTTTGTGGACTTGGAGAAGGCGTTCGACCGCGTCCCTCGGGAAACGCTGTGGAGGGTACTCTGGGAGTATGGGGTACCGGGCCCTTTGATATGGGCTGTTAGGTCCCTGTACGACCGGTGTCAGAGCCTGGTCCGCATTGCCGGCAGCAAGTCGGGCTTGTTCCCGGTGAGAGTTGGACTCCGCCAAGGTTGTCCTTTGTCACCAATTCTGTTCATAACTTTTATGGACAGAATTTCTAGGTGCAGCCAAGGTGTTGAGGGGATCCGTTTTGGTGGCCTTAGGATTGCGTCTCTGCTTTTTGCAGATGATGTGGTCCTATTGGCTTCATCAGATCGTGATCTACAGCTTTCGCTGGAGCGGTTTGCAGCCGAATGTGACGCGGCCGGGATGAGGATCTGTTCCTCCAAATCCGAGGCCATGGTCTTGAGCCGGAAAAGGGTAGAGTGCCCTCTCCGGGTCAGGGAGGAGGTCCTACCCCAAGTGGAGAAGTTCAAGTATCTTGGGGTCTTGTTCACGAATGAGGGAAAAATGGAGCGTGAGATCAATAGGCGGATAGGTGCAGCTTCTGCAGTGAAGCAGGCACTGTACAGGTCTGTCCTGGTGAAGAGAGAGCTGAGTCAAAAGGCAAATCTCTCAATTTACCGATCGATCTACGTTCCTACCCTCATCTATGGTCATGAGCTTTGGGTTGTGACCGAAAGAACGAGATCTTGGATACAAGCGGCTGAAATGAGTTTTCTCTGCAAGGTGTCTGGGCTCTCCCTTAGAGATAGGGTGAGAAGCTCGATCATCTAGGAGGGACTCAGAGTAGAGCTGCTGCTTCTCCACGTTGAGAGGAGCCAGTTGAGGTGGCTTTGACATCTTTTTAGGATGCCTCCTGGACGCCTCCCTGGTGAGGTGTTCCAGACATGTCCCACTGGAAGGAGGCCCAGAGGAAGACCCAGGACACGCTGGAGGGACTATGTTTCTCGGCTGGCATGAGAATGCCTCGGGATTCCCCCGGAGGAGCTGAACCAAGTGGCCGGGGAGAGGGAAGTCTGGGCCTCCCTTCTTAGGCTGCTACCCCCGCGACGCGACCCCGGATAAGCGGAAGAAAATGGATGGATGGATGGATGGATGTTTTTTTTTCTCAGGCAAGAAAAAAAAGTTTGATAGGATTATTTTTCACCTCCAACTTCTACATGTTTCCAGTGAACCACTGTTTTTTGTCTGTCCAAACAGGTCTCACTTGTAAATGAGTCTTCGAGGCTCAATGTGATTTATCTGTTTAAATAAAGGTTGAATGAAAAAAAAGTTTAATAAAAAAAAAACAATTTATTTTAAATAAACAACCCATGGCTCATCCATCAATCAGCCAACTGTGTCATGTCCAATCTTATTTTGAAAATCCACAATTTAGCAAACCCGTGAAAAACGAACCGCAAAGCAGCGAGGGACTACTGTACTGCACATTTTATTCATTTAGTGTAGTAATGTATGTGCATGTGTGTGTGTATCAAAATACATTTTATAGTAAAATAATATGATAAATGTTAAATGGACTGATTTATATAGTGTTGTTCTATTTTATCAAGAGACTCAAAGCACTTTACAACACAATCGGTGCCCTCATTTACCCATTCATACAGCACTCTACTATGTCTGTACAAAGACTAATCAGTGCTTTTAGAACACATTCATACACAGATGGGGCACATATCAGAGGCAATAAGGGGTTCAGTGTCTTGCCCAGGGACACTTTGGCATGCAAATGCTGGTGGAATCGAACCCCCAACTCTCCCACTGGAGGCCGACTGCTCTAGCCACTCAGTCACGGCCCCCCTCAAATACATTAACAACAATCATACTTGTTGCAACAGTCAAGTCAAGACACATTTATTTATATAGCACATTTAAAACAGTAACTGTTATCAAAGTACTTACCAAAAAAGATCACAGCATCAAATTTTAATAACAACATATTACAGCAATAAAAGCATAAAAACATTAAATATAATGAGAAACAATGAAATACTAAATCAAATCACCCTGCGTTAAATGTCAGGGAATAAAAGCAAAATGGATGAACACAATCATCAACAACGAAATACCAAATGAGATCACACTGTGTTAAATGCCAATGAGTACAGATGTGTTTTGAGGAGAGATTTAAAAATAGAGACTGAGGTGGCCTGTCGAATGTTGATGGGCAGATTATTCCAGAGTTTAGGGCCCATGACTGAAAACGCCCGATCTCCTCTGAGCTTCAGCCAGGTTTTTGGTATGGCCAAAAGCAGCTGGTCTGATGATCTCAAGGCCTGAGAAGGAGTATAAGGATGAAGAAGGTCGGAGAGGTGTGAGGCCATTAACACACTTAAATGTCAGCAGAAGAATCTTAAAATCAACTCTGACACACACAGGAAGCCAGTGAAGAGAAGACAGAACTGGAGTAATGTGCTCAAACCTGCGAGTTCCTGTTAGTAGCCGAGCTGCAGCATTTTGGACAAGCTGGAGACGTGAGAGAGAGACCTGACTGACCTCAGCATAAAGCGAGTTACAGTAGTCCAGCCGGGTTGTAATAAATGCATGGACTAGTTTTTCAAGGTCGGATCTGGACAGGACGGACTTGAGCTTAGCTATCTGCCTTAACTGAAAGAAGCTTTTTTGAAGAACAGAATTTATCTGCTTATTAAACTTAAAGTCAGAGTCTAAAACTATCCCGAGATTGGTAACAGACTGTTTTAGATGTGGCTGAAGGGAGTCCAGGTTTGCAGGATCAGTGACAGTGGCAGAGCTAGGGTTAAATACAATGATCTCAGTCTTATGATCATTAAAACTCAAAAAGTTCGCAGCCATCCAAGTCTTGATGTCAGAATAGAGGGAGTGGTGGTGCAGAGGTTAGAGAAGGTGGGCCTGTGATCAGAAGCTTGCGGGTTCAATTCCCGGTACAGACAATATCAAAATGTGGGTGGGAAAGGTGAAGCATCCACACCTGCCTCCGCCCTCATTTGCCCCAGTCTGGGCCCTTGATCAAGGCTCTTAACCCCCGCCATCTGCTACCCCAGACACCCTAGATAGCAGTTCTGTGCTCCACACAGAGGGCTGCGGTAGCTCGGTGTCTGTGGTTGCGTCATCTGGTGTAAAAATAATTGCCAAGTCTTCGTGCAACTTAGTTCGCTGTAGTGACACCTGAAGAAGGGAGCAGCCGGAATAAAAAATAATTCTTGTTGCAGTAGAAGTATCTTGACACCATTTAGTCAAGTCAAGTCAAGTCAGATTTATTTATAGAGCACATATAAAACAGAAACTGTTACCAAAGTGCTTAACAAAAATATCACATCATCAAATAAAAAGTAGCAAGATATATTTACAGCACATGGAATAAAAACATAAAACCGAAAACACAATTAGAAACATTTTATATACCTATTTATGATCAAAACAACTATGGCAAAATTAGTGTAACAACAAAATCTTACAAATTAATTAATTGTATTTCCACACGCTTCCATCACGGTCTCACATCGAATGCAGATACAAACAAAATAAAATAAAATAAAAATAACTACAATTTTCCAGTTTTTATTATTCTGCTTGTCTGTAGAGCCAATTATTTAGTAATTTAATGTTTTAAATACATGTACACATTTTAATATTTTTCTATAGATAATATATTTTCTTTTATAGAAATTGTTTTATAACATTGCTCTAAAATATTCTAATGTCTCCTGCTTTTCATTTGTTATTTCAGTGATGCTAACGAGACAGTTGCTGTTCTCCTGGCTGACCGTTGCTCTCCAGAGCAACAAACTTTACACCCAACACAAGCCGCCACTCAGACAAACGGCGTCACTGCTGCTCCTAAATCTACACTGCCGTCTGTGACCTACACAACTGAAGACTCTCATCCAGCTGTGACACACACACATTTAACCAGTTTACAGTCTGAAACAGAAAAGCCAGTCTTCCAAACAAGCTCACAGCATTTAACTGGAACTGTTCCCAACCAAACTAAAGAAACAAGTACAACCCTACCAAACAACAACCCAACTTCGCACAGCATTACCACTGATACAAACAATAAGAAATCACAAAACGGTTCAACAAATGCTAACATTTCTAAAACCACCCTGTCTCCTAAACACACAGAAGGATTCAACATAACCACAGCTGAAGAACTCACAGTCCCTAGTCGCACAATAATAAATAATGTAACTATGACAAGTGTGTTTACATCCAATGAAACACCAAAGTACAATTTACATACAGTTACACTCTCCCCCAGTCACACAATGGTGTACAATACAACTGCAGTAGCCACTAACCACACACCATCCACTAACATTAACAAAGGTGTTTATGACATATCCACAGAAAACAGTGACATGCTTAACAAGAATGTATTCACAAGTAATACAAGAAATACATTTCCTGAAAATTATACAAACACACCAAATGTAACACCACAAAACATCAATCCCACAGAAGTGTACCATGAAACCACAAACAAAAACAATCACATTGATTCCATTTACACAAGCCTTTACACTGCTTCCACTCTAAGCAAAGACTATAATGTGACTACACTTAGTCACCATTACACAGCCATAAACAATACAACACCTAGCAACAACTTTACAACAGCATATAATAAAAAAATAACCAGCGACAATTTTACAACTGTGAGCAATGCTACAATATCTAGCAGCATTTACACAACAAGGTACAATGCAACAACAGTTAACAAGAATTACACAACTATAACAGGCAGTCAAATTCATACAACATACAATGCAATAACAAAGAGCAATAATTTCACAACACAAACAGAAACAACTCACATTCATACAGCACACAGCGTTTCACAACCAAGTAGCAATGACACAACAATGTACAATGCAACACAATCCAGCAGCATTCATACTTCAACGTACAATACCACAAAACCTAGCATTAATACCATAACAATTTACACAGAAACAAAACTACGCAACAGTCACACAACTGTAAGCAATGAAATACCAACGACCAAAAATCCCATAACAGTAAATGATGCAACAACCCTAAACAACATTCACACTACAACATACAATGCCACAACACCCAACAACTTTCACATTACAACATACAATGCTACAAGCCCTAACAACATTCAAACTACAAGATACAATTCTACAACACCCAACAATATTTACATTAAAACATACAACGCTACAACCCCCGACAACATTCTCACTACAACATCCAATACTACAATTTCCAACAACATTGACACCACAACATACAATGCAACAACTCCAAACAGCATTCACACTACAACATACAATGCTACAACAAAAAACATTTACACTACAAAATTGAATGCTACATCCCAAAGCAACATTCTCAAAACAACATACAATGCTACAACCCCCAATAACATTCACAATACAATATCCAAAGCTACAATTTCCAACAACATTCATACTACAACATACAATGCTACAAGCCCCAACAACATTAATACTACAACACACAATGCTACAACCTCTAACAACATCCATACTACAACATACAATGCTACAACACCCAGCAACATTAACACTTCAACATACAATGCTACAACCCCTAACAGCATTCACACTACAACACACAATGCTACAACCTCTAACAACATCAATACTAAAACATATAATGCTACAACATCCAACAACTTTCACATTACAACATACAATGCACCAACCCCCAGCAACATCCTCACTACAACATACAACAGTACAACCCCCAACAACATTCACACTACAACATACAATGCTACAACCCTCAACAACATTAACACTACA
>NC_056517.1:541022-554693 GCF_014905685.2 Nematolebias whitei
CTACAACATACAATGCCACAAACCCTAATAACATTCACACTACAACATACAATGCTACAATCCCTAACAACATTCACACTACAACATACAATGCTACAATCCCCAACAGCATTCACACTACAACATACAATGCTACTAACACAAGCAACATTCACCCTACAACATACAATGCTACAATCCCTAACAACATTCACACTACAACATACAATGCTACAATCCCCAACAGCATTCACACTACAACATACAATGCTACTAACACAAGCAACATCCACACTACAACATACAATGCTACAACCCTCAACAACATTCACACTACAACATACAATGCTACAACCCTCAACAACATTCACACTACAACATACAATGCTACTAACACAAGCAACATTCACACTACAACATACAATGCTACAATCCCTAACAACATTCACACTACAACATACAATGCTACAATCCCCAACAGCATTCACACTACAACATACAATGCTACTAACACAAGCAACATTCACACTACAACGTACAATGCTACAACCCTCAACAACATTCACACTACAACGTACAATTCTACTGCCCCCAGTAACATTCACACTACAACATACAATGATTCAACACACAGCAACATTAACATAAACACATACAATTCTACAACACCAAGTGGCATTCACACTATAGCATTCAACGCTACAAAACCCAACAACATATACAACATTAGTACACCCAATAGCAGATACATTACAACATATAATGCAACATTATTCAGTAACAATCTTACAACAGCAGAGTTTAATGTTAAAACACCAAGCAATGATTACAGATCAATATATAATGCAACGATTCCAAGTAATATTTACTCAAACACATACAACGCTTCAACACCAAATAGTGATAACAAAATAACATTTAATGCAACTTTAACGAGCAACAATCATACAGCAGCAATGTCCAATAACAAAACAACTATGAACAGTCACAAAATAACATATAATGCTACAATGTCCAACAATATTCACACTACAACATCCATTGCTCCAACACTCTACAGCATTCATTCAGAATTATTGAATGCAACAACACCCAACAATATTTACACCCCACTGAACTCTGCAGCAAGTCTTCAAACCAAAAATAACACATATAATGTAACAACTAGCAACATTCATACAACAATATATCACAGTACAATTACCAGCAGTAATTACAGTACAACATATAATGCAAAAACCAACAGCATCAGTCACACAACTGTGTACAATACTACAGCACATAGTAGCATTCACACAAACTCTTCCAATACTACAGCTACCACCAATATTTACACAGCAATGGTTATTGCAACAACACACACAAACAATTATACAACAGGTTACGATTTAACAAATCCCAGTGCAATTTACACAACAGTAGACAATCTTCCAATGTCCACCGATAATTACAGTGCAACACACGGTGCAATACCTCTCCACAGCAGTAAAACAGCAACACACAATCCTACAACATCCAATGGCATTCACACAAACACTTACAATAATATTACACCCACCACAAATAACACAACAACCAACAATGAAACAATGCTCAACATTTATACAACAGCATACAATGCAACAACACCTAGCTACATTTATACAGCATTGTTTAATGCTACAACATCCCCCCCAAAATACACAAGTCTGTACAATGCAACTACACACAGTGCAAATGACACAGCACTGTCCAATGATACAATGGGCAGCAGCATTCACACCACAACATCCATAGCAACACCTAATAAAAATTACACAACCTTTGACAAGGCAGCAATGCTCAGCAAAAATGACACAGCAGTGTACAATGCTACCATGCCCAGCAACAATTACACAACAGTAAACAACACAACAACAGTCAGGAACAATTATCCAACACTGCACAATGCTACAACACCAAGTAACTCATATAACATATACGTAACAGTAAACGTTACAACAACACCCATCAAGAATCACACATCCATATACAATGCAATATTGCCTCTCAACAATTACACAGCAGCATATATTGCTGCAACACCCAGTCACAATTACACAACAGTGCACAATGCAAGAACACCCAGCAAAATTTTCACAACAGCATACAATTTCACTACACCTACCAACATTCACAGAACTTTGTACGACAATACAACAACTAGAAGCAGTTATATGACACTGCATAATGTAACAACAACAAGGAAACATGACATAACAATGTTCAATGCTACAACGCACGGCAGCAATTACACAACAGTGAGCAATGTAACTGTAACTGTCACCAAATATACAGCAATACACAATGCCACAGCACCTACTTTACTCAAAACCAATCACACAGCAACTTATAGTACTTCAACACCAAGAAACAATTACACTGCCATGTACAGCGCAGCCATGCACTCCAACAATTACACATCACTGACTGTACCCCCTACCACTAAATCTCAAAATAAAACAACTTCATTCCAAACAACAACAGCACCAATTGGGGAGCCACAATACAATATAACTGTTAGTGCAAGCACATCGATTTCTGCTGCCGCAAATTCAAGTGAGACTGCATACATGAAAAACTCAACTGTGGAACATACAACTTCTTCTGGTGACAATGCAACTAAACCCACAACAGAAACTTCACTAAAAGGTCACACTGCAAACTACACCAATATTACTGTGATTGACATGACAACAGGAAACAAAAACTCTACCAGCAGCATCCAAACAACCAAAACCCAAGGCAACCTAACAACTTCAGCTAATGCTTTCCTTGTTTCTGCTACAACTGCAACTACTGCAACAACCACCCATAGCAAAGATGATAAAAAAAGCATTACTGCTGAAATGTATTCTACCATATCTACACTCCAAACTGCCACTCGCACCACCACAAGCACCACAATATCCAGTAAGTGAAATTTATCATTTGTTTTCTTTTTTATATATATATATATATATATATATATATATATATATATATATATATATATATATATATATATAACTACACTGGACAACTCAGGAATGTTTTTTTGACCCTAAGATATTCAGACTGATACTTACTAATTACCTAACATATTAATCAATCTTTTTGAAGGTACTGGAACTACAGCCACTGCAGGAGAAACAACTACAAGCAAAGAAGATGATGATGAATTTGCAAATGAGCTATTGAATAAAACTCAAAATGCATATCAGCTTAATTCATCTCAGGTAAAATAACAACTGTACTTAAGTAGTGTGACAATTCTTTCCTTTGGATTTACATTATACATTCTAATATGATGACTGTTTCAGGTGTCAAATTTTGTAGATGGACTGGCAAAACTTCTAGACCGTCCCTCTGTTTCTCAGTCACTTGGACTAAAAATCATCAGTGTTATCAGTAACCTGATGAATGGGAATCCATCAGCTCTTTCTGGATCAGCAAACAGGTTTTGCAAACCTACCCTTCCAAGAAAATATCAACATGCACTGAAATAAGATTCCCTCCACATAATGTTTGTACTGTATTCTATTTCTTAAAAGGTTAATTCATTTGGTGGACACTCTAGGTGTTAAGTTGGAGGTCACAGGGGCCAAGGGGATCCTGTCCTCAGCTTCATTGATTCTGGCAGTCAGGACAGTGAATGGGACCAACTTTCCAACAACGTCTGTGGACATTTTTAGCACTGATAATGTCCAGGTAACTCAGAGATTTGTCTGGAATTAAGCAATTATATTACAGCATATCCTCAAGTTAATATCTCATTTTAAATTACAAGTATTCATGTTCTTATACTATCTGTTTCTAACACATGTAAATTCTAACAGAAGTAGCAGCATTTAGCTTCCCTCCTTGGAACTTTGGGTAGGTATCCTTCTAGCCTTACTGACAAAGAATAGGCGGCATTTGTTTACTTGTCTTGCTTTTTCTGTGAATTAAACTAATACTGAGAAGGAGCAGATCATAAAACCAGTAGAACAGCTAGAATAATACAAATGAAGAAACCAGTCACACTCATAATCTCCTGGTTTTTACTGTACAGTTAAGAGACCAGATAAATGGATTGTACTTATATAGCACCTTTCTATCTTATCAAGATAGTGAAAGTGCTTTACACTACCTTCTGTGTCCTCATTTACCCATTCATACAGCACTCTACTAGAGCTTTAGAAAGACTAATCAGTGCTTTTAGAACACATTCATTTTCAGTGAGACACACATAGGAGGCAATGAGGGGTTCAGTCTGTTGCCCAGGGACACTTCAGCATGTGACTGCTGGTGGAATCAAACCCTCCACTCTCCCATTGAAGGACGACGACTATATGCACTCAGCCACAACTGTCCTGGTAATAGCATAACAGCATAATATAGGTATGCTGGGTAGGTAGGTACAGCATAAGAGACCACAGCATCCCTAACACACAGTCTTTAGAGGCCTTGCTTTTACATACCATACCATACCATTTTATTTATAAAGTACTTAAAACAGCGACAAGTCCAACCAAAGTGCTGTACAGACAGAACAACAGTTAACACACAAAGCAATATACAAAATTAAGTAAATCAGAATATAGACATAAAAACGATGCAGACAATGACAACTAACCTGTGTGAAGCAAACAGGTTCAAAAAACAGATCATCTGGTGTTGAAAGCTACTGAATAGTAGTGAGTTTTTAAACGGGATTTGAAAACCGAGAGGGAGGGGGCCTGTCTGACAAACAGAGGTAACTCGTTCCAGAGTCTTGGTCCTGCTACAGAGAAGGCCCTGTCACCTCTGCGCTTAAGACGAGTTCCTGGAACTGTGAGGAGCAACTGGTCTGCTGACCTCAGGGAGCGTGGTGGGACATACGGCTGTAGCAAATTAGAGATGGGGGGTGCGAAACTGTTCAGCGATTTGTAGACATACATGAGTATTTTGAACTGGATTCGAAAGTGAAACGGTAACCAGTACAGTGAGGCTAAAACTGGTGTAGTGTGCTCTCTTTTGCCTATACTGGTTAAAAATCGGGCTGCTGCATTCTGGACCAGTTGTAGTCGTGAAATGGAGGTCTGACTGATACCAAACAGGAGTGAATTGCAGTAATCAAGCCTAGATGTAATGAATGCATGTATTACTGTCTCCAGGTTCTTTTTGGACAATATGGGCTTCAGTTTAGACAGCCGGCTCAGTTGGAAGAAACATGATTTAACAATCATGTTTACGTGATTGTTAAGTTTCAGGGAAGGGTCCATTATCACGCCCAGATTAGTGATTCTTTGTTTTTCTGACAGGGTTAGAGCAGAGAGGTCGATAGAGTGGTTTGTGTTTGTGCCGTTGGGAGGGAACAACATGACTTCAGACTTCTTTTCATTGAAACTTAAGAAATTCAAAGCCATCCAGTCCCTGATGTCAGCCAGGCAGTCAAGCAGAGGTTGAATAGAGCATGTACCATTGTGTCTTAGGGGGAAGTAAATTTGACAGTCATCGGCATAGAAGTGTAAAGGCATGTTGTGTTTCTGGAAAATAGCACCAAGTGGCAGCAGGTATAAAGAAATTAGGAGGGGACCCAGGATGGACCCCTGCGGAACCACCCATTTAAGCTCTGCCGCTGCAGAACTAAAATCCAACCTAGCAATGAGGATCTCATGGTCGATGGTGTCAAAGGCGGCTGTGAGGTCCAATAGGACAAGCAGCACAGAATCACCAGTATCTGTGATTAAGAAAATGTCATTAAAAACCTTCAGCAGGGCAGTTTCAGTGCTGTGGAGAGGTTTAAAGCCAGATTGGAAAAGCTCTAAGATGGCATGACCCTCCAGGAAGCACTTCAACTGGGACTCAACTATTTTCTCCAGTAGTTTAGAAACAAATGGGAGTTTGGAGACAGGCCGGAAGTTGGAAATGACTGATGGGTCAAGGTTTGTTTTTTTCAGGAGAGGCTGGACAGCAGAAAGTTTAAAGGTTTTTGGCACCATGCCAGTGGATAAACTACTATTTACAATAGCAAGTATGGACGGACCTAGAGTTGGAAAAACCTCCTTTAGTAGTCAAGGGGGGACCACATCAAAGGGGGAACCAGAAGGTTTCAAGCTGCACATGACCTGCTCTAGAGAAGATAGAGTGATGGGTTCAAAATGATCAAAAGGAGCTACAGGTTGAGGTGGGATGGATGGGTCATGAGTTGGAGGGGAAATGAGAGCCCTGGTGGTCGCAATTTTTTCCAAAAAGAAATGTAGGAAGTTATCGCACAGCTCAGTCGAGGCTTCCAGAGGTGATGGTTCAGTGAGGTGGAGAACAGAGTTTAGGGTGGAGAAGAGGACACGTGGGTTATGAGAGTTTGAGGTTATGATATCAAAAAAGTATTTGGATTTAGCAGCTTTCACTGCTTTCTGATAACAGCGCCAACTCTCTTTAAGTATTTGAAAAGAGACCTGCAGCCTGTCTTTCCTCCACTTGCGCTCCGCCCTCCTGCACTTCTGCCTAACGGTCTTGGTGACGTCACTCAGCCAAGGTTCTGCTCTGAGTTTTGATTTTCTAGTTTTAACAGGAGCGACATGATCCAGAGTCTTTAAGCAGTTGAACTGGGATGTCAGCTCCTCAGTGGTGGCGAGAAACACTGGGGGCTGAATTATCATTTCAGAGTTATAAACGTCTGTGAAATGTGCGGCAGTGAAGTGCTTAATGGTCCGGCTGCGACGTGCAGGAGCGCACGGCTTAGGAGTTAGATGGGGGAGGGTGAATTCAAACTGGACTGGCATGTGGTCTGTATCACCAATTTCAAGATTACTAACAGTCATATCATGAGTTAAAACAAGGTCCAGTGTATGTCCGTGCTCTTGGGTGCGACTGTTTACATGCTGAGTTAAATTAAATGAGTCCAATAAATTTAAAAAGTCCTTAACCAAGGGCTTCTCAGGACAGCACACGTGCAAATTAAAGTCCCCAAAAATGAAAACATGATTATATTTTGGTGTGATTTCAGCCAAGAAATCAGAAAACTCATTTATGAAATCCTTAGATCGAGGTGATCGGTAGACGAGTGTGCATAAAGTCGAAGGTGACTGGCCGATTTCAAAGACGCTCAGCTCAAATCTGGTGCGGGAAACTGGTATGGACAATTGTTTACAGTTAAAAGTTGGTTTGAATATTGTTAATAATCCACTACCACGCAGGCCTGATGGCCGTGGGGCATTAAAATACAAACAGTTCGGTGGCAATAATTCCGTCAAGGTGCTGGACTCACCCGGAGACATCCAAGTCTCTGTGACGCAGAGAAAGTCCAAATCGTGCTCTTGAAAATAGTCCCTGAGGATAAAAGTTTTGTTGGTAACAGATCTTGCGTTGACCAAACACATCCAGATACTGTCCGAAGTGGACCCAGCAGTGGTGGAGGGAGCGTGTGCCAGTGGCCTCAGATTTTCAATAACAGCCCTTCTGGGTCGGCCCGTGTGCCGCACCAGCCGACAACTCCCGTTGTTTACCTGGTCCAGGCACGCGGGAAGCTGGCGATGGAAACCATGACCACCAGCTGAAGAGGAAGATGCAGCGCACAGGGCTTTAAGCTTTACCTGCCGCCCAGCACGTTTTCCCCGGCGTCTGGAGCGATCTCTCCGAGCAGGCAGGTTAGAAGCGCAGCGGAGGTAAACAGGCACGTCCGCCAGCAGCGGGGGAAGGAGGGGGGTCCAGAGGTACGCTCATAATGATCCAAATTAGCGACATCGGCAGCAAAAAAAAACAAAGATCCAGAAGCTGTTGTCGGTCATACACCAGCAGCGAGTTTATGTCCCAGATGAAAAACGAACAAAACACAAATAATCCGAACACCATCAGCAGAAGTGGATTGCAAGCCATGTACACGGTGCGCCATCTTACCAGATCTTACAGTGGAGCACTGTCATGTTCGAATAGAAAAGTACTGTCCCCAAATCTGGAATGACAACAAGGAACTAAATGTTTTAGTTTGCTAAAGCCTTAAGAATTCCCATCACTGAAAATATGAGGCCAATCCCAGACGGTGACTGTATCACCTGATTTCACAGGTGTGGCCAAATACTTTTGGTCGTATAGTGTACTTCTGAGTAACTTTATTGTGTTCTTTTATTTTTTTATTTTTCCTCAGCTACCTGATCTCAGCAGGTCTTGGTTAAAGAGTTCAGGCTCTACTGTGGGCTCGGTGTACTTACCTTCCTCTCTTACAGTGGGTCTAACTCATGCTGAACAGAGGTGGGCCAGCAGAGTCCAGTTCACATTCTACACCAAAAATTCATTATTTAAGGTACATTTCTACAGCTGAAATATCAATTACTTGTTATTTAAGAACTAAAAAAGTGGGATTTTATTTCACTCAGTTACATAGGTCATTTATTAATTTTGGTTTCAGATTAGATCATAGACATAGATGACAAAGTCCTTAGATAAGAAGAGCCGATTACAACAAACCCTCAGTTTGATATCTCATTTTAAATTACAAGTATTCATGTTATTATACTATTTGTTTCAAATCAATGTAAATTCTAACAGAAGTAACAGAATTTAGCTTCCCTCCTTGGGACTTTGGGTAGGTAGCCTTCTGGCCTTACTGACTAAGAATTTAATGTTATATTTTTATTTTTTACATTTTGCAGGATGCATCTTTAGACAACCAAACAGTTGTCAGTCCAGTTCTGGGGTCCAGCGTGTCCAACCTCTCAATTAGCAATCTAAGGGAAAACATCAAGTTCACAATCAGAAACAACATTCCTGTAAAAGTGAGTGTTTGTTATACTAACACTTAGGATCTGTTCTGTTACAAAACAGCAAGTGTTTTAGAGATTTGCCCTAAACAGCTTTATCTTATGTTATATATATCTACATGTTTCTGTTGCTGTTATGTTTTCATCAGATATTCAACCATAATTATGAAGTTGAAGTGGCATATTCAAACTGTTTATTTTAGTTTAAGTTGCAAATAGACTTTACTGAATATCAATTTGTGCATTCAAACATGTGTATCTTGGTTAAAACCAAACCTTTTCTCAAATTATGCAAGCTAGGGTTCCAAAATAAATTGCCATATTGATGCACTCTGCGAAAAAGCAGAGGCAACAATTTTATATGTTTTTGGGTTTTTTTGCTAAACCTCTAACACTTATTTGTAGTGCAGGTCCACACATGCAAATATAAACTCATAACAGAAAAAAGTGAAATATTATTAATAATAATAATAATAATAATAATTAACATATTTCCACCTTTTATTTTGGTAAACTCTTCAGATTCACCTTGCATGTGCAATCAGCAAATATATTTTGATCCTTTCTTTTTCTTGGTTTGTAGGCAAGCAACAGATCCTGTGTATTCTGGGATTTCTCCTTGAACAGTAAGTGTAAACATGTGGGTCTGTTAGGGTTTATATGTTTGTCTTCCAGGACCTAATGATTTTGATTATTTTGATTTTTTTCATTATTATTTGGATTTCCCATCCTGTTTTTTGAAGACATTTTGCGTCTCATCTGAGAAACTTTTCAACTCAAATGTAAAGTTTTAGAATTTCAAACTGCAAAATTAAAAAAAGTTAAATATCTAAAAGGCACAGATTGGTCTTAAGCAAGTAGGTATTAATGTCAAAACTGCATTGTAGATTCTGAAAATTTAAAAAAGGAGTCTCTTCCACTGTTAATTGGTGTTTTTTCTAGTCTTTATTGCTGGTGCCTTTTAGTTTTAATTTAAAAAGCTTCCCGGATGAGAAGAAAAACAAAATTATAACTTTTTGAATTTTAGCTCTAAGGTTGGCCTCAATGTCTTCAAATACTTTTCTAACATTGCGTTTCTTCTTTTTAGGGGGCAGAGGAGGCTGGAGATCTGACGGATGCTTTGTTGTCAGCGCCACTCCTGAGTACACAAACTGCAGCTGCAACCACCTGACGTCTTTTGCAATTCTTCTGGTATTTATTCTGCATGTTTGATGCTGTGAGAAAAAAAAAAGTAGAAATGTCAGTAAGTCTTCTCCTGATCAGAATTACAACTTTTTTTTTTTTAAGAACTGAAAT
The DNA here is from genome assembly GCF_014905685.2 of Nematolebias whitei. Lineage (NCBI taxonomy): Eukaryota > Metazoa > Chordata > Actinopteri > Cyprinodontiformes > Rivulidae > Nematolebias > Nematolebias whitei. The sequence goes on from NC_056517.1 coordinate 551,018, forward strand.
TATTGAAAGTAAGGACGAGCAATCTGATATATTTTAATTAATATTAAAAAATTTTGTTTACATTTGTGTTTAATAAATTGTGTTTGTCTCCACTTCAACACAGGATTTGTCCAGGCATGAAGTAGATGATCAAAAGCAAGAACAAATTTTGACTTTCATCACCTACGTTGGCTGTGGAATTTCTTGTATTTTTCTAGCTTTGACCCTGGTGACATATCTCTTATTTAAGTACGTTCCAACTATATACCTTGTAATCTACCTGATTCTGATTTGCACAATACAGTGTTACATTTTGATTTAAGTTGGTATTTTAAGGTTTGATATATAAAAACTGCTAATTTTAAAATGCACAAAATGAGCCAACATGTCGGCCTTTCCTTCTGGATATAATAGTAAATGTTTCAATCCTTGCAGAAAGCTGCTCAGAGATATTCCAGCTAAGATCCTGGTCCAGCTCTGCATGTCCATCCTCCTCCTCAACCTGGTCTTCCTGATGAATGGATGGCTGTCCACATACTCATCTGTGGGTCTGTGTATCAGCACCGCCTTCTTCCTGCACTACTTCCTGTTGACAACATTCACCTGGGCGGGGCTTGAGGCCTTGCACATGTACCTGAGCATTGTGCGAGTGTTCACACCTTACCTGAGCAGATACATGCTGAAGTTCTCACTGATGGGCTGGGGTACGAACCTTCTTACAAAAATACTAAACGTGGACTCTAATCTGTAGTCTAATCTAATTTAGTATTTTTTTTATTGTTTGAATTTTATTGTTTGCAGGTATTCCTCTGATTGTGGTGATCGTTGTCATAGCGGTGGATAAGAACAATTATGGATTGGTTACATATGCAAGATACATTGATGGAACGACCGATGACTTGTAAGATGCTCAGCATTTAGCTGTTTTATTTTTTTTTCCAAATCAAGTTTATTTAAAAAGCACCAAGTCACAACAGAAGTTGTGTCAGGGTCCTGTACAGAAACATTCACATACAAAAAAAAACCCCACATTAGTAAAGTTATAGCCAAGGACTTCGATAAAAACAAGAACAACAACAACAACAACAACAAAATATGTGAGACAGGATTATTGATGCTTGTTTCTTCCTCAGTTACATTTAAAGGAACTTTTGTAAATATCTGCTGCCTCTTGCTCAATTACTGCCAGAGATGCATATCATCTCTCAAGTCTTTGCATTGAAAGGTGGGTAAATGAAAATAGATATTTGAATAAAATCAAATGTCAAAACATAGCGATGAACTGTAAACTAGCTAAGCCTGTCACGATAACAAATTTTGCTGGGTGATTAATTGTCTCAGAAATTATTGCGATAAACGATAATATTGTTTGAAATTTGACAATAATTTGTGATTATTGTAAAATTTAAGAAGAAATGTTGGTTAATTTTTGTGTGTAGTATCTTTTTTGACCACCAGATGGCAGTATAAGACTGTTTGAACCGAAGGATGGATAGTGATGGAGAGAGCAGCGTGTCTTTTAAAGAAAAATGGGAGGGAGGCCCCTTGACATGAAATGGGCTGACTCTCCTTCCTTTTTTCGGTTCTCAAAATGGCGGATGCTCAGTGTGGTTTGAGCTCTTTAGCGTAGCATTTTTCACAGAAAGCTGTTAATAAAAATAAATAAATCAGTAAACAAGTTCTCTGCTTCTTTTTGCAGAGAAAAACAACTTTTTACACAAAGGCACGGGTTTCAACCGTAAATCTTGGAGCTTCGACAAGACAGATTTTTTCCCGAGGTCGGCCTGTTATCTTAGCTCATAGCTTAGCTTCTCAGCTTAGCTGCCTTTAACGATCCAAAAACGCAATTTTGAATGGTTAAAATGGATTTTAAAGAGAAATGGAGGGGTCAGTGAAGAGCATCGGTGTTGAGCCTTTTGTCATCCAGTGTCTTCAGTAGAAAGAGAGAGACACGAAGAAGCGATAAAGCCGATAAATGAAAATGAGGTCAATAACTTTCATTTTTCATGTGATTCATTGTTTTATTGTTTATTGCGACAGATCTAAAACTAGCTTCTTCACCAACCCTAACAACTGTGTGAAAATGAATTAAAAGTTATTATTGTTATGGGGCGCAAAGTTGTAACGCCACAGATTACTTCAGCAGGCACCCAGTGTGAGCAACACCACATAAATAAAAATGCTTAACCAAAAAGATTATATATTAGTTGCACAAATCTTTAAAGATGATTTACTGAAAAAATAAATCAGTTTTATCAACACATCATAATGAATAATTAATTAGCTGAATTTATAAATGTGTCTTTTCTCTGTCGTCCCCTTGTAGCTGCTGGCTGCGTGACGACATTGCCTTCTACGTGGGTGTGGTCGCCTACTTCCTCATGGTCTTTGTTCTGTGTCTGGTGGTCTTCATTGTTGTTATGGTTCAGCTGAACAGAATTAAGAAACAGAATCCTCACAACTACACTCCAAAGAGGGGCTTGGTCACAGACATGCGCAGCATCATCAGTCTAGTGATCCTGCTCGGCCTCACCTGGGGGTTTGCACTGTTTGCCTGGGGGGACCTCTATCTACCCTTTGTTTATCTTTTCTCCATATTTAACTCTCTGCAAGGTCAGAAATGATTAAAATAATTACACTTCAAAATTAGAGATTTTAGTAAGCATGAGTTTATAATGGACTAATTATATATTTTTAATTATACTAACAATAAATCTTTTTCTCTTTGTTTAACTGTTCGGTGTAGGTTTCTTTGTCTTTGTTTTTCACTGCGCTGTAAAGGAAAATGTTCGCAGGCAGTGGAGAACATACCTCTGTTGTGGAAAGCTGCGACTAGCTGAAAACTCAGGTGGGTACAAAAAAAAAAAAGATTTAAGATTAAACTGTTTTAATTTTGTCAGATGATTTGACTTCTTCCAAAGTGAGGATACTTTTGTCCCCAATTTTCTTACAACCTATGCTCTTTGATGAGCAAACCAACCACAGCCACCCGTCATTAATCTTTTTCTGACCTGGGCTACAACTGATTCCTGTCCGTTTTCTTTACCCGCTTTAACTTTCTGGGTCTTGAAGAGCTGGTGCCAGAAGTCACTGTTTGATAGTCGGGGGACACCCTGAACAAGTCACAAGTCCATCCCAGAGACACATAAAGAAAAACAACCATCCACACTTTCACCCTCACATAAGGACAAATTACTTACCAATTAGCTAAACATGCGTGATTTTTATGAGGAAACCATAGTTATCAGAAAAATACATATGTATTCAAGGAGAACATGCAAATATATCCAAAAAAGCCTCAGGCTATGATGCAAACCTGCATCCTTTTCACTGAGAAACGATAGCTCTAATCACGGTGATGCACTTCCTATAATCTATTGTTTGTAACAGGGATGCACCGATCCACATTTTTAAAACTTCCGATCCGATCCCGATACCTAAATCTGGATATCGGCCGATACAGATCCTATTCCGATATCATCATCATTATAGATTTTATATGAGGCTGTAATAATTTCCTCTCAAGTACAATTTGTACAAATCTATGCATGCATGTCCAAAAAGGCAATTTGAGGTAAGTTTTATTAATGATGGATAAGTTTCAAAGTTAGTCAAGTCAAGTCAAGTCAGATTTATTTATAGAGCACATTTAAAACAGAAACTGTTACCAAAGTGCTTAACAAAAATATCACATCAT
>NC_056517.1:564693-580158 GCF_014905685.2 Nematolebias whitei
CTCCTACAGCACATCTCACCACTGTCCTGCTGTCCTCATACATGTCTTGTACCAGTCTAACATAATTTTCTGCCACTCCAGATTTCCTCATGCAATACCTCCTCCCTCAGCACTCTGTCATGCTTTTTCTAAATCCACAAAGATACAATGGAGTTCTTTCTGACCCTCTCTGTACTTCTCCATCAGCATTCTCAAAGCAAATATGGCATATGTGGTGCTTTTTCTTGGCATGAAACCATACTGCTGCTCACAGATAGTCACCTCTCATCTAAGTTTTGCTTCCACAACTCTCCCCCAGATCTTCATCGTGTGGCTCATCAACTTAATTCCCCTCTAGTTGCTACAACTCTGTACATCACCCTTGTTCTTAAAAATTGGCACCAGCAAAGTTCTTCTCCATTCCTGAGGCATTTTCTTACCCTCAAATATGCCATTGAATATATGAGTCAAAAACCTCACTGCCATCTCTCTAAGACATTTCTGAACCTCCACTGGTATGTCATCAGGTCCTACTGCCTTCCCCTTCTTCATTCTTTTCAGAGCTTTCCGGACTTCACCCTCACTAATCTTTCCCACTTCCTGGTCCACAGTTTCTGTGACCTCTACTCTTCTTTTGCTTTCATTCTCCTCATTCATTAGCTCCTCAAAGTACTCCTTCCATCTTCCCGTTACACTCTCCTCACTTGTTAGAACATTACCATTCCTATCTTTAATAAGCCTAACCTGCTACACATCCTTTCCAGCATGATCCCTCTGTCTTGCCAATCGGTACAAGTCCTTCTTGCCCTCTTTAGTGTCTAGTCTCCCATACAAATCATCGTACGCCCTCTGCTTTGCCTAAGCTACTTCCCTCTTTGTTCTACGTCCCATCTCCTTATATTCCAGTCTCCTCTCTTCAGTCCTCTCACAGTCATATTTCTTCTTGGCTAATCTCTTTTATTGAATGGCGTCCTGCACTTCACTATTCCACCACCAGGTTTCCTTATCATCCATTCTCTGTCCAGATGACACACCAAGTACCTTCCTACCTGTCTCTCTAATTACTGTTGCTGTAGTAGCCCAGTCATTTGGAAGCTCTTTCTCCAGAGCTTTTAACAGCTCCTCTCTGAATTTCTCACAACATTCTTCATTCTTCAGCTTCCACCATTTGGTCTTCTTCTTTGATTTTACTCTTTTTCTCTTTTTCACAACAACAGTCATTCTACACACAACCATCCGATGCTGTCTGGCCACGCTCTCCCCTGCCACAACCTTACATTCCCCAATCTCCCTCAGGTTTCATCTTCTACACAGTATGTAGTCGATCTGCGTACTCCTTCTTCCACTCTTATAGGTCACTCTATGTTCCTCCTTCTTTTGGAAATAGGTATTGACTGTAGCCATTTCCATTCTCTTGGCAAAATCCACCACCATCTGTCCTTCCTGGTTTCTTTCCTTGACACCAAACCTACCCATCACTTCCTCATCCCCTCTGTTTCCTTCATCAACATGTCCATTCAGGTCTGCTCCGATAACCACTCTCTCCTCCCTTGGAATACTCACTTCATTTCCTTGGAATCACTTAATCCAGATCTTTCCAAACTGTATCTTTCTCCTCTTCATCACATCCAACCTGTGGAGCATAACCACTGATGATGTTTAGCATCAGACCTTCTACTTCTACCTTCAGACACATCACTCTATCTGACACTCTTTTCACCCCTACTACATTCTTTGCCAACTACTCCTTCAGGACCACACCTACTCCATTTATCTTTCTATCCACACCGTGGTAAAACAGTTTGAACCCTGCTCCAATGCTGCAAGCCTTTCTGCCCTTCCACTTAGTCTCTTGGACACATAAAACATCTACCTTTCTTCTCTGCATCATGTCAGCCAGCTCTCTATCTTTGCCTGTCATTGTCCCCACATTTAGAGTTGCAACCCTCAGTCCTACATTCTTCACTTTCCTCTTCTCCCTCTGTCTCCTGACACGTTTACCTCCTCGTGGTCTTCGACTAACAATAGCACAATTTCCGGCGGCACCGTTTGTCAACAGCACCGGTGGCAGTCACTGTTAACCCAGGCCTCGACCGATCCGGTATGGTTTCGTTTTGATGAACTCACATTATGTTTTTTCCAAAAGTGTTTTACATTGGATGCCATTCCTGACACAAACCTCACCATTTACCCAAGCTTGGGACTGGCACAAGAGATACACTGGCTTGTGCTCCCTAGTGGCTGGTTTGGTTCATGAGACACGCTGCCGTTCAGGAAATCCATTCCATATTTTGAAGCCAACATGCAGAGCAGATTGCAGGGAATCTCGAGGTTTCAACAGACACAAACATGCATGATGAATCGGAAATCTCTGCAGGTTGGATTGGAAAAATTCGATACGTAACTTGTGCTGGTATCCAAGGCCGATACCGGATTGGATCGGCCCCATCCCTAGTTTGTAATTTATTAATATTAATATAAAAGCAATGATAAATGGTATGTGCATATATAACACATTTCTATCAAATCAAGATACTCAAAGCACTTTACAATACAAAGTGTACCCTCATTTACCTCCACACACACATTCATACAGCACTCTATTACATCTGTACAAAGCTAATATAATAAATCCTTCTATAGAGAATAACCAGTGCTTTATCACATTCATACATTGATGGGACACACATCAGAGGCAATGAGGAGTTCAGTGTATTGCCCAGTGACACCTCAACATGTGACTGCTGGTGAAATCAAGCCCCCAAATCTCCCAATGGACGATGACCGCTTTAACCACTCAGCCACAGCTGCCTTATAAATATTTATTTATAATCACCAACATGAACATTATAGTTGCCTGGATGATGCAGTAGGCAGCACGTCAGTCTCATGAAGGTCATGAGTTCAACACTCACACAGAGCATGTGTACTATTTCAACCAGTAATCTCATTATGCTACCACAAAATGTGACCATTACAAAGCAGCATGGTGGTGCAGTTGTTAGAGCTGCTGCATCTTAGCGAGAAGGTCGCCCAGGTTCAAATCCCATCCGGGGACCTTTCTGGGTGGAGTTTGCATGTTCTATCCATGCATGCATGGGTTTTCTCTGGGTACTCTGGTTTCCTCTCAAAGGCCAAAAACATGCATGTTAGGCTGATTGGTAACTCTAAATTGTCCCTAGGTGTGATTGAGAGAGTGAATGGTTGTTTGTCTCGTTTGTCTCTATGTGTCCTTGTGATGGACTGGAGACCTGTCCAGGGTGTACCCCTCCTCTCGCACAGTGACTGCTAGATATGGGCACCAGTGAACCCTGTGACCCAAAAAGGAAAAAGTGGGTAAAAGATAATCGATGGAAGAATGAAGGTTGAAAAATGTCAGGTAGAATTTCAGGGATCTCTTAATTTTTAATATCTTATTTAAATAAACATCTAATGTCCTCACAAATGACAAAACAAATACATCCTAAACAATTACTTCCTTCTTTTCTGTGAAAGTGATAGTTTGAAAGTCCATTTAGCAAAAATGTGGGTGTCTGCTTTTTATCCATCCATCCATTTTCTTCCGCTTATCCGGGGTCGGGTCGCGGGGGTAGCAGCCTAAGTAGGGAAGCCCAGACTTCCCTCTCCCCAGCCACTTGGGCCAACTCTTCCGGGGGAATCCCACTTGGGGAAGGACCTCCTCCCTGACCCAGAGAGGGCACTCTACCCTTGTCCGGCTCAAGACCATGGCCTCGGATTTGGAGGAACTGATGCTTTTTATCCTATGGATTAATTTAACGCCACAACCCTTCTTCAATCATAGCATTTGAATTATTTAATTAGACTTATGTAGTGAACTAGACCGAACTCCAAGGAGCAGCAGCGACTGCACCAACGGTTTGGATAAACCAGGATTACACAGACAAAGGTAAACATAAGAAGAAATGTCGGCCAAAACCTACAAGGTTCCTGTGTAACCTTATCAGAAAGGGGGTCACTAAAAAAGCTTACCTGTCAATCACACTTTAAGGGGTCCTCACACTTGAAGCCCTACTGGACGGTGGGGCCGACATAACTATTATGTCAGCCAAACTGTTCGAGGAGCTCAGGACCGCCACTAACTGTGTTCACAGGGAAATACCTCTCATAGAACGTGCTATAGAACTGCAGGGCCTCGCAGAGACGAGGACAACCCTAATAGCTATAGCCATGGTTCACATGCAGGTTGGCGAGATGACACTATACCACCTGGTACATGTGTCTATGATTGACTCATTCCCATTTTTGATTGGCCAGGATTTTATAAATCGCTTTGACGCGATTATAGATTATGGTGAACAAACAATGTGGGCCAGAGTGAGCAAACCCCGGCCAATACTCATGCCTCCTGAGACGGTCACAGACTGCCCAACAGCAGGCACCGCAGAAGGCACCGGGGACTTCTCAGCAGAGAACACAGTCCCGGTAAGTAATCCTTTAAAAGCATGTGAAACTGAAGAGACCCAACTGGTGGACCCAACTCTGACCGAACAAGAAAGCCTCCTCTGCGAGCTGAGACAGTCAGAGCCCACCGGATACTACCTACCATTGGTAGTTAAAGGTGTAGAGATCCAAGGATCCCACACCGAAGATTCTGTACTGTCGCTGTGGACAGATAAATCAGCTATTAACCAAGCTTTCTACGAAACATTGGTTAGAAAACATTTGGGTCCAGTTCTGATCGAGAAAGCTTTCCGCTTTCCATTGTATCCCAACAGTTCACGAGTGATGACTGCGAAAGGAGTCATTAACCTGAAACTGATCTGGAACCAACGGGAACTGGTCCACCCATTCCTCGTAGTCCCAGACTTACCACATGCAACCTACATAGGCTCTGACATCTTGGTAAGATTAGGTGTCCGAGCGCACACCAGCCACAATGTACTGTGGTCACTACAACCAGCCACAAAGGATCATCCTGTGTTAAACACAGCAAACCTTACGGCTGGACAGACCATTCCAGAGGTCTGCCAGGTTGCTAACAACCAAAACACCTCAGTACCACCTCAGGTAACAAACCTAATGGTACGAGTCCACATTGTGGCGAGAAAAGCTATTATCAAAATAAAGGTCGAGAAAAGCTATTAGCCTTAAACAGGCGTACTTTCAACCATCTCCTACGTTTTTCAAACTAGGACTGTCCATTCGGGGGTTCTGGAGAGGAGGGTCCGTCGGATAGTCGAACCTCGGATTCAGGAGGAACAGTGCGATTTTCGTCCTGGCCGTGGAGCACTGGACCAGCTCTACACTCTCAGCAGGGTCCTGGAGGGTGCGTGGGAGTTTGCCCAACCAGTCTACATGTGCTTTGTGGACTTGGAGAAGGCGTTCGACCGCGTCCCTCGGGGGGCCCTGTGGAGGGTACTCTGGGAGTATGGGGTACTGGGCCCTTTGATACGGGCTGTTAGGTCCCTGTATGACCGGTGTCAGAGCCTGGTCCGCATTGCCGGCAGTAAGTCGGGCTTGTTCCCGGTAAGAGTTGGACTCCGCCAAGGTTGCCCTTTGTCACCGATTCTGTTCATAACTTTTATGGACAGAATTTCTAGGTGCAGCCAAGGTGTTGAGGGGATCCATTTTGGTGGCCTTAGGATTGCATCTCTGCTTTTTGCAGATGATGTGGTCTTATTGGCTTCATCAGATCGTGATCTACAGCTTTCGCTGGAGCGGTTCGCAGCTGAATGTGATGCGGCCGGGATGAAGATCAGTCCCTCCAAATCCGAGGCCATGGTCTTGAGCCGGAAAAGGGTAGAGTGCCCTCTCCGGATCAGGGAGGAGGTCCTACCCCAAGTGAAGGAGTTCAAGTATCTTGGGGTCTTGTTCACGAATGAGGGAAAAATGGAGCGTGAGATCGATAGGCAGATAGGTGCAGCATCTGAAGTGAAGTGGGCGCTGTACAGGTCTGTCGTGGTGAAGAGAGAGCTGAGTCAAAAGGCGAAGCTCTCAATTTACCGATCTATCTACGTTCCCACCCTCATCTATGGTCACGAGCTTTGGGTTGTGACCGAAAGAATGAGATCTCGGATACAAGCGGCCGAAATGAGTTTTCTCTGCAGGGTGTCTGGGCTCTCCCTTAGAGACAGGGTGAGAAGCTCGATCATCCGGGAGGGACTCGGAGTAGAGCCGCTGCTTCTCCATATTGAGAGGGGCCAGTTGAGGTTGCTTGGGCATCTGTTTAGGATGCCTTCTGGACGCCTCCCTGGTGAGGTGTTCCGGACACGTCCCACCGGAAGGAGGCCCAGAGGAAGACCCAGGACACGCTGGAGGGACTATGTTTCTCGGCTGGCCTGGGAACGCCTCGGGATTCCCCCGGAAGAGCTGGCCCAAGTGGCTGGGGAGAGGGAAGTCTGGGCCTCCCTACTTAGGCTGCTACTCCCGCGACCCGACCCCGGATAAGCAGAAGAAAATGGATGGATGGATGGACTGTCCATTGAGGCTGCAAGTCAAGTGAGCCTCGACTCCAGAACCACATCTGTTGCTGTGTGCAATACAAGAGGTACTGATCCCAAAAAGCACAAAGCTAGGATGGTTGATCTCCACAGATTTTCATGATTTTGAACTAGGCATTCCATTTCTGGGAGGACTCCCAGACAACCTGGTATCAAGTCAAGAGACTGGTCCAGTTTGGTTCACGAAACCAACACAGGCCATAGCTCTCTTCTCAACAAATGATGTCAATTTAGGACCTCAAACCTAAAGTGTTCTATCTATAGACAGGTCTAACAACACAGAAAGGGACTCACTGGAGCTCCCCAAACGTCTAGAACCCTTAGCAATCTCTTTACAGATTGAACAGGTGGTTGCCCAAGCCAACGCCCTGACGACTGATGAAGAAAGGGACAAACTCCACCAAGTTCTCCTGAAATATGAGAAGTTATTCTCGACTGACTCAATGGATTGTGGGTTGACCTCACTTCACACAGTGAGCATCCCAACTCTTCCCAACTCACCGCCTACATTTGTCAGACAATACAAGATTCCCCTGGCAGCACATCAACCTGTCAAGGAAATCATTGATGACCTTTTAGATAAAGGCATAATCAGACATTGTAATAGCACCTACTCTGCGCCTTTATGGTCAGTTTTGAAACCAAATGGTAAGTGGAGACTTACCATAGACTACAGAAAGCTAAACAAAAAGTTCCTTTATCCAGGTGGCCAATGACCCAGATCCAACAGGAATTGCCCAAGGTCACCGATGGTAAGTACTTTTCCACCTTCAACATCGCCTCTGATTTTTGGACCATTCCTGTGCACGCCGAGGACAAACACAAACTATCTTTCACTTTTGGTAGCCGACAATACACCTTCACCAGGTGTCCCTTTGGCTACGCTAACTCACCAGCTGAGTTCAACATCTTTTTGAACAAAGCATGTCCAGACTCCCATGAACGTGGGACACTGATCTACGTGGATGATGTCCTTTTGAGGCAGCCAACACTGGACTCACACTTGGCTGAGATCGACCACGTTCTGAATCAACTGACTACTGCTGGTGCTAAAATCTCACTGTCAAAATGCCAGTGGTACAGGACCAAGGTGGACTACGTTGGCCTACCAGTAAGTCCAGACGGAGTACAACCACAATTGACTCGCACCCAAGGCCTAGACAATCTCAAAGTCCCCACCAATCTCAGAGAACTACAAAGTTTTCTGGGTGTGTGTAACTACTCACGCCAATTCATAGAGAACTATGCAGACCTTGCAAAACCACTGACTGAACTCTTAAAGAAAGACGTCCCATTTGTCTGGACTGATAACCAACAGCAGGCAATGAACGCTTTCAAGGACAGACTCAAGTCAGCCCCATGTCTAGTCTATCCAGACTACAACAAAGAGTTTCATTTTGGGCTTTTCAGCTCACTGCATGAGTGCAGGTCTGTACCAGATGCACGACAAAGACAAGCGTGTGGTGGTCTACGCCAGTAAGACAATGGCAGGCCCCGACAAAGTTCTCATACTGTGAGAAAGCTCTACTGACCACTGTGGGGGCAGTTAAACACTTCTCCAGTTACATCGGTGGACAAAAAATCATTGTTGAAACACAACAGCAGCCAGTAACTTTCCTGAAAAGCCAACGCATCAGGAATGGTGCGGTGACTAACTCACAGGTAGCCACGTGGCTCATGGCGCTTTAAAGTTTTGACCTAGACATCCGCTACGGACAAAACAAGAAGTCACATTTGGGCACCGACCTGGCACTCTACCAGGAATGTACACAAGATGTACCAGCCACCCAACCGCCAGCTGTGGAAAAACCCTCAGTAAGTGAGGCCCCGAATCACCACTACTTTGATAGCAATATCTGCAAAGATATGACAACACTGTATGTGGATGGCTGTTCATTCAACCACGAAAAAACCTGCAAATCAGGTGTTGGAGGGATCCTCCTCCAAGACCAAGAAGAGGTCACTTTTAGCTATAAATTAGGCTCTCAGTCTTCTCAGTACGCTGAGATAGCAGGAATCCTAATACCCCTCCAGATGGCAGTAGAACACTCCATCCAAATGCTTGTCATCTGCACGGACTCTAATTACGCTCGACTTAGTTTCTTGTGTCATCTCGCTCTGTGGAAACAGAATGGCTTTCTCACAAGCAACAAGAAAGTGGTCAAACACAAAGAGCTTTTCATGGCATGTGATCACTTGGTGACATCACATGACCTACAGGTCTACTGGAAGAAGGTTCCAGGACATTCAAGAGTCCTAGGCAATGACAAGCGGTATAATGACCTTGCAGACTTCCTAGCCAAGGACGGAGCCGTGGACGGCCCTCCATGGTCCTTTGACCCCTCCTGGCTGCTCGCAACTCTGGCAGTACAACCTACAACCAAGGTAATGGCAGTCACACGTGCACAGGCTGCAGCCAAACCGGCTGACAACACAGTCTCTGTACAACCCGTGCTGACTGACCCAGACATCATCCAACTTCAGAAGTTGGATCCTGCGATAAACTCGATGATACTGTACTTGACTGACCCAGACAAAAACACTCCGTCTGAAGTCAACCTGTATTCCAACCCAGACCTTAAAGTCCTCTTTCAGCTACGCAAACAGCTAAAACTAATCAAGTGCATCCTAACTTTTGCTCATGGACCGACATCCTCACCCATGTTCGTGGTCCCCCATGACCACAGGGGGGTGATTTTAGTTCACGTGCATGACCTCCCGTTCTTAGGACACAAGGGAGATAACACCACGCTGAAAGCATTAAAACAAGTTGCTTATTGGCCTGGAATGAAAAAGGATGTCAAGGACTACATAAAAAAGTGCCTGGTCTGTGGCCAGTTTCAGCCATCTAGACCACTCCACAGAGCACCACTGTAAAGTAGAGGCATTGCATTGCCATGGTCTGACCTCCAGATCGATTGGATTGGACCACTTACTAAGAGCACTAGAGGAAATAAATATTTTCTCACGGTAACTTGCGCATTTACTAAATGGGTAGAATGTCTACCAGGTCCTAACAACACAGCACAAACAACTGCTATGTTACTAATGAATCATGTATTTTCAAGGTTTGGACTTCCCCTCAGGGTGAACTCAGACCAAGGTACACACTTCACAGCTGAAGTGAGGAAAGAACTGTGGAAGATGCTAGGCATCAAAGTCAACTTCCATGTTGGCTACCACCCACAAGCCTCAGGCCAAGTGGAGAGAGCAAACAGAACTGTAGTAAGTATTTTGAAGAAATACATAGCCACAAACCACAAGGACTGGGACGTGAAACTCCCTCTGGTCCTCATGGCCATAACGGCCACTCCACACACATCGACTGGCATCTCTCCCTTCGAGATGATGACGGGTCGACAAATGACTCTCCCTCTACACCTGTTATACCAACCAGGCGATGCCACCATGGCAACAGCCTATACCACACAACAATACATGAATGGCTTGGAAAAACACCTTAAAAACACCTTTGCTTTTGCCCAGAGAAACCTGGAAAATCTGCTGAAGGACGAAAGGCGTACTATGACCAAAAGGCCTCTCACGAGCAACTCCAAGTGGGAGATAGGGTCTGGTACTACACGTTTGCCCCCACAACCGGGAAAGGACTGTCCGGGACCGGAACTCTCGCCCACAAACTGATGCCCAGGTGGACTGGACCCCACCTGATAACAGACAAACTGTCTCCAGTTGTCTACCAGATCAAAATCGGCAAAAACCAAAAAGAGCCAATTGTTAAATGGGTACATCGAAACCAGGTCAAACTATAAAAGGCGTTCAATAACTCCACAGGAGACAAAGATCTCACAAAATCAGACCTCGTGGGAAAAAGTGTCATCCAAGCAGAAACTAAATAAATCTAAGCTTAATTAAGTGTTAACAACTCAGACGCGATAACGTGATCGAATCTGACAATCAGAGTGAGGTACACAGTGAAACGTTGTTTTCTAGTTGCTTGATCACTACTGTTGTCGATGTTGAGACATTGTTTATTTGGTTTTGGTATTGTTTCTGAACACCCCCAGCAAGAATGAATTTTGTTTGTATCTAAAAAAGTTAAATCTGGTCCTCTGGACTAATCCTTAAAATGAGTCTCGCCATAGACTCCAAAAACATTTAGGGGGAAGCCAAAAACCCAAAACTCAAGTCGTTCGTCTAAAGGGACAACAGACAATTAAACCAAATTAGATTTTGCCACGTAAATCTAACTTAAACCAAGTTAGGAATGGAAGAATAGTTTGGAATGCCCTTCTATAGGTATAAATCCCTATATATAAATTTTTAGCACGACCCACCCTTTAATTGGTATCTGTAACTGGTCTAAACCATGATAGCTTACACACCAGGTGCATATAGGTTAAGGTCTTATGTAAAATCCCACTCATAAGCCCAACTAAAACCACATAAATGCATGAACACATAAGAACCAGAATGGCATCCACTGGGAACCACCAGCAGCAACCTTCGCTGAAGGGACCTACAACTCCAACGTGGGTCTCCAAACTCCATCCAGTGGTCGCCTCTTCAGTTCAATCGAGGGAACCCCTCTACATGCTGATCAATCAACACCTCCAATCATTGTGGATTTATCGTTGTGGATTATATAACATTTTCCAATGGATTACAGACTTTGTTTCCAAGGGGTTAAAGCTTTGCTGCAATGGAATTACCAACAACATTATGGAATTACCAAAACCGTTGTGGAATTACTTTCTTTGACTTTTGTTTTCCTCTTGCTGGATTACATCAAGATCAAGGACATTCGGAGATGTAAGTTCATGTTGGAATTCATCCCCATGGACTGGTGATGATTTCCAAAGGGGAGACTGTAGTGAACTAGACCTCCTACATCAATCTGTCTCTGAAGTCCTTCAGGGGACAGGAAGTGTTATTTCATTGATTTAAATCCAGAACACAAATTATCTCATCAATAGACTATTTCATTGTATCCTGAATTAATCAATTGAAAGAACACTCTTCTTTTTTATATTATCATTACTATTTTACAGTATCTTGATAATCAAAAGTGTGGTCAGTTCATACCATTTCTAATGTTGAAGTAAACTACTCATTTAAATAAACTGTGAAACAGTATTAATGCTTTTTAAACCTCATTAGACTTAGATCATACAAGTTAAATGTCTATTTACAAAGTAATTGTGCATTTTACTCTTCTGTCTGAATGAGGAGTGGATTTGATGTCGGTCAAAAGTCAGAGAACAAGTTATGAGAACGAAGTGCCTTGTTTTAAAACTCTCAGACAGTAAATAAGAAACTGGCGCGCCTGCAAGTCTGTCACTTCTTCAAAATATTTTCCTGTCTGTACTAACCGTTCTTAAAAACATTTCTGCTGTCTATGACTGCTAATAACCCTCTGACATCACTAAAACTCCACCCCTGCTAGTTGTGGTAACCAATCAGGAAGTACCAAGTAACAGGAAGTGGATGCCCTTTAAAAGTCAACACTTCTTGGAACTATTCAGTCTTATTGGAACTTTCAGTTCTTACTGGAGTCTTACCAGAAGTCTTAATGGAGGCTAAGGTCTAACCGTCTACAATAATAGCTGATGGAATATGACCATGAGCCAAGGGTCCATCCATTTCAGCAGAGTCACAGCACGCCTCGCTGTGATCTCACCCCGAGCATTAAATGCTCTCAACTTCTAAGGAAGCTTATTCTGTTGAACGGAGTACTTCGTCACGACTTCGGACGATTCCCAGCCACTCTGACTGGAGACGCTGAAAGGTAGCGTGAAATGGACCTCTGTACCGGAGCTGATTTATCTTCTGCAAAGGTAACGAGTCGTCACACACCTAGTGTACCGAGGGCTGAGCTGGGGTCGGATGAAGGGTGCCATTCCTGGTCAACACATTTTCCTTCATCCATCTAAATCCTCCTCTTTAAACCTCTAAATCTCTCCTCTTGAAACCTCTTCGCCAGTAAATCAAGCTAAATGCCTTCAGAGATGAATTATTCTCCATCAGTAATCCTTTGTTGTCTTGTTATTTGAACTTGATAAGTTTATTAATCAGAAACAGATCAGCAAATCAAATGTACATGTTTTGATGTTAATTTTAATGATTCTGTTTAATAAATTACCGCATTTATTCTGATGGGTCAAAGATAAATGACGTCTCATGTCACTGATTATACACTCCACTCTCAAGTTATCTTGGTCACATGGCAGAAATTTAACTCGAAAAAGAAAGAATCCGTTTTAATTAAACAATTAATATTCTTTGTGCTTGAACTAGCCTTAAGAATAATTAATTAATAGGATGTCAACAGCGAAAGCTGTCCCGACATACTACACTTACGCTGGAAGCTTTTCATCTTCAATCCTTTCATAATAAAATCTGCAAAGATACACATGAAGTACTAGTCTTTTTTTTTTGGCCCATGGGTCCTATAATGTAATTTGTATGATGATTTTTTTTGCAGACTGGAGTCGAATTGCTACTCAGAATAAGAATTCATCAGCTCTCAATATCTCAGATCCCCACTTCATCTATCAGAACTCCGCCGTTGTGAGCTTCGCCTCCAACAATAACAGTACGCATTACAGTTTCTATTTTTTATGTTCATGCACTGGCTAAAGTCTGCTCAGCCTGTCACTGTATTTGCTTTCCATCCAGGCTCTATATTTTGGGACAGTGGACTGTCTGACCACTCCAACAGCGATGTAATCCTCAATGAGATTCACCGGCAACATCTGTTCCAGCAAGGCAAAACCTGATCAGCAAACTTCCCAAGACTTGACATAAATCCAGCCATCATCAGCTCAGAAAGGACTGAGAATCAAGGATTAATGATCTGCAGACTAGAAACTAATTGTAGATGCAGAAAAAAAGTCCCATGTGAAAATGAAGGATACTTAGGCAGATTTCACAGTTTTTTTATTTTTTTCAGTCAAATGATGATCTGATTATTTCTAGGTAAAAAAAAAGAGTTTGTTTTAATAACTTGATGTTTATTCTATGCATGCTGTTGTAATAATGAGGGGAGGAACATTAACAGTACAGACCTGTAACTTGTTCTTTACTTGAAAATTGTACTATTTTACTATTAGAACTGTGACTGTACAATACATACAGACATGATTTGTTTTAAAACTACAGTAGTCTCTTGCTACTTCGCGGTTCGTTTATCGTGGACTCTTTCTATTGTGGTTTTTCAAAATAAGATTGGACATGACACACAATTGGCTGACTGATGGATGAGCCACAAGACTGGCATGGAATTTGTATTTAAAATAAATTATTTTAAATTATTTAGCACCTGCTGCACCTTTGTGCAGCCCACACTGTAGGATAAACTTTCTGTGCAGATTGGAGATGTGGGCGTGGCCTAGAGCGCTTGCAGGTGGAAAAGAGCAGATGAAGCAGGGAGTTGAAATCATGACATTCTGTGCTCTTTTAGAGCATTTAGAGTTTAGCAACATTGTTCAGAATATTGCATAGCACTTAATATGCACACATGCACAAAGGCTTATATATATCCATATACATACATACAAATACCTCATAAAGGAATACATCCATGATTTACCTTCAAAAACAGCACTTAGTTTATATATAAATCATAAATAATCAATCATTAAGGATTATGTTATTGTCTGGGTGTTTTACTATTTTTGATTTTTGTGATAATGGGTGTGGTTTAATTATATTTTCACAAGCACAAGTATGGGCATCTTAAGGTTTGTCACACGGAATATTAATGGAGCTGGTAGCAAACATAAAAAATATAGAATCTTTAACCAGATTAAAAGATTAATTGTATTACTCCCAAGAAATTCATAAAGTACCGTCAACTGTGGATGAGCTAAAATCTCCTGAGTTTCCTGATGTATTCTCAGCCTGCTATAACTCAAGACAAAGAGGAGTAGCAATATTAATACATAAAAATGTGAACTTCACAATATTAGACACAGTTATAGACCCGCAAGGTAGATATATAATATTAAAATTATCCATACTCAGTCAAAAATATTGTATTGTTAGCTTATATGGGCCAAATGTGGACGATGCTGCTTTTTTCATGATCTCTTCTCTATCAAATCACATGGATTGCTCGTTGGTACTGGGAGGTGATCTTAACTTTGGTCTAGATAACAAAATAGACAGGCTGAATGCAGTAGGAGCTCAACGCAGTTGGCAATCCATAAATGTAGTTAAACAGTACATGAGTGATTATGGACTCTGCGATGCATGGCGGTCTCTTCACCCTAATAGTAAAGAGTATTCTTTCTTTTCACATGTGCATCACTCTTACTCTCGTCTGGATTATTTTATAATCAGCAACTCATTGCTGACCAACATTTCAGACACTAAGATACACCCTATTGCTGTCAGCGATCATGCACCAGTTACTTTAAATTTAGATAATAAGAAAGAAATCCCAAAAAGTATAAACTGGAGATTAAATACCTCACTGCTTATGGATGAAGAATTTATACAATACTTTAAAAATGAATGGACATCGTATTTAGAGTTTAATGACTTGCCAGGAACATCGGCATGTACACTCTGGGAGGCTGGGAAAACAGTTTTGAGAGGGAAAATAATATCCTACTCAACCAACAAAAAGAAAAAAGAAAATAAACGTATTGAGGAATTAGAGAAATCTATCAAATTATTAGAAAGTTTACAAGGAGAGGAAACACAGAAAAAACTGCGCAAGATAAAATTAGAACTAAATGAATATATTGACAAAAAAAAACATTCTTGGTACAAAGAGGTTAATATATGCATGCTCAATAATCCAGGTAGAAAAATCTAAAAAAGTTAAATCTGGTCCTCTGGACATTCAAAAAAAAACAACAAAACAAAGCAAATCAACAAAAAAATGTAGAAACGTTTCGTCTCTCATCCGAGAGACTTCCTCAGTCTGCCTGGTGCCCGCTGACCGAAGATTTTTGTGAAAAGATCTTTGTGAAAAGAAATCGTTCATCGTTAAAAGGACCAGATTTAACTTTTTATCCATTGTTAGGCTGATGGTCCTTCTTGAGCATGTGATCAGCTG
>NC_056517.1:580258-581892 GCF_014905685.2 Nematolebias whitei
AGACATGTATGAGGACAGCAGGACAGTGGTGAGATGTGCTGTAGGAGTGACGGATAGCTTCAAGGTGGAGGTGGGATTGCATCAAGGATCAGCTCTGAGCCCCTTCTTGTTTGCTCTGGTGATGGACCGACTAACAGATGAGGTCAGGCAAGAATCCCCATGGACAATGATGTTTGCAGATGACATTGTGATCTGTGGTGAGAACAGGGAACAGGTGGAAGAGAACTTGGAGACGTGGAGGTATGCACTTGAAAGTAGAGGAATGAAAGTCAGCCGTAGTAAGACAGAGTACATGTGTGTGAATGACAGGGAGGAGGTGGAACAGTGAGGCTACAAGGAGCAGAGGTCACTGGTGAAGGACTTAAAGTACTTGGGGTCCACTGTCCAGGAAAATGGGGAGTGTGGTAAAGAGATGTAAAAGAGAGTCCAGGCAGGATGGAGTGGATGGAGAAAAGTTTCAGGAGTGATTTGCGACAAAAGGGTGTCAGCAAAAGTCAAAGGAAAAGTTTACAAGACAGTGATGAGACCAGCAATGGTGTATGGTCTGGAGACAGTGGCATTGACAAAAAGACAGGAGAAAGAACTGGAAGTGGCAGAAATGAAGATGCTAAGGTTCTCCTTAGGATTGACAAGGCTGGATAAGATTAGGAATGAGATAATCAGAGGTACAGCACAGGTTGAACAACTGGGAGATAAAGTTAGGGAGGCCAGACTGAGATGGTTTGGACATGTCAAGAGGAGGGACAGTGGGTATATTGGTAGAAGCATGTTAGAAATGCAGCTGCCAGGAAAAACACAAAGAGGAGATAAATGGATGCAGTTAGAGAGGACATGAAGGTAGTTGGTGTGAGGACAGAGGATGCAGAGGACAGATTGAGGTGGAGGAGGATGACTCGCTGTGGCGCCCCCTGAAGAGGGAAAAGCTGAAAGAAGAACAAGAAGAAGGCATGTCTCATGAACCCAGAGTAATAAGACCCACCTCACATTCAGAAAATCCATTTCATAGTTTGCAGCCAACTACAATATGAGGACAGAGTGAGCAGAACTGTGGCTAACAAACTTTTCATCTAAACATGTACGCTGTGTGGAAGTATTTTACACTAGAAACACCACAAAGCAAGACAACAACGTGCAATGTCTGCAGAGTCATAGCACCACATTAAACCGCGGTGAATTTAGTTTTACGTTGGACATTCGAGCTCCGTGGCTTCAGCAGGTCTGCTCCTCTCGCTGAACCCGTAGCAGGCAACCCGACCTTGGCCAGCCGTGCTCAATAGCGGGTCTGCTCCACTCACTGACCCCAAAGCAGGCAGCACGACCTTGGCCAGCCGTGCCCAATCTGCCCCGTTCAGTCTGCCCGTCTCGGAGGAGGGGCAGATTGAGCACGGCTGACCGAAATCAGACTGCCCGCCCCGGACTGACCAAGAAAAACACACCGTTGAAGCCCCGGAGCTCTAATGTTTACCGAGAAGGTGCTAAACTTCATCATAATTAATGACCAACCACTATCAGTTATAGAAAACTAAGAATTTCTCAGCTTGATACTTGCAGCCAAGATATAGATTACCTTCCAGGAGATATGTATCAGTACAACAGTAGACAATCATAAAAAAGCATATGAATTGAAAATTACA
>NC_056517.1:581992-582583 GCF_014905685.2 Nematolebias whitei
CATGTTGCTTTAATGAACTCAACAAAGATGAAGAGTTTCCCAGCTGACATTTAAGCTTCCAAGGACTGACAGCATGTAAAAGTAATTAATACAAGAACAAATCATTAATTTATTTAAAATAACTTCACACATACATCTCAAGAACCATGAGGGGCTCGGCCATTATATTGAAAAGGTGTGGAGAAATCACATAGTACTGGGTGTGAAATGAGCGGCATTAGAAAATGAAATGATTCAAACTGTCTTTATCCCAAAACATTGAAAATTAAAGTCCGCATTGAAAGGAATTGATCTGCTTCATAAATAATTAACCTCAAATGTTAATTTTTGGACAGCTTCTGCTTAAAGAGTGTGGCTCATTGGAAGCCCTTTCAATAAATACCAAATGAGCCATGTCTCTACAGATTAGATCCACAACAAGTTTTCTGCAATAATGGGATATTTGGCTGCGCGGACTCATTTCAGAGTCTGAACATACTGTTGATAGATCAAGCTTTGAGCTTTCAGTGTGCAAATTCAGCACTTTCTCTGACCTCCTCAAATGAGATGCTAATGACAGAAACTACATTCAAGCGTTTTTTTCTTTTTTCA
>NC_056517.1:582683-583279 GCF_014905685.2 Nematolebias whitei
ACATCAGTTCTACTTCTACTGGCAGCCCGCCACTACAACACTACCCAATCACGAACTACCAATCAGAGGATCGGAACCAGCCCAGAACCGAACCTACTCCAGAGTTTTATTTTATTTCACAATAAATCTTTTAACCCTCTCAGTGGTTGTTGTTGTTGTTTGCGATCCGGCCTCTGGTTCATGACACCGCATTGAAAGGAATTGATCTGCTTCATAAATAATTAACCTCAAATGTTAATTTTTGGACAGCTTCTGCTTAAAGAGTGTGGCTCATTGGGAGCCCTTTCAATAAATACCAAATGAGCCATGTCTCTACAGATTAGATCCACAACAAGTTTTCTGCAATAATGGGATATTTGGCTGCGCGGACTCATTTAAGAGTCTGAACATATTGGACTGTTGATAGATCAAGCTTTGAGCTTTCAGTGTGCAAATTCAGCACTTTCTCTGACCTCCTCAAATGAGATGATAATGACAGAAACTACATTCAAGCGTTTTTTCTTTTTTCATTAAGTTCATAAAAATTTTGAGGTTTTACTTAAAGAAAGGCAACTTTTTCTAAGTTTTGTGATCAGACTAACTCATTGCTGACTTAA
>NC_056517.1:583379-597662 GCF_014905685.2 Nematolebias whitei
TAATTCTAAACAGTGGATACCAAACAGTGTCTGCAGTCTGGGTAGAATAAAAAAAGAACTTACAGCTGTCTAAGATGTATAAATATACACTGTTATCTGTCTTCTCAGCTGCAATCTGTTGACCTGTGGGATATTGTGGGACACCAAACATTTCTACCTTCCAACATGCATTCCTCCTGCTGGGGTATGGTTCCCCTGAGCAGAGATTAGGCAGGTTAAAAATAAATAATGTGGAACCTTTCAGCTCATCTACTCACTGTGGCTGACACTTCAGCCAAATAGGTGGGACCAGTGTTATAAAATGCTGAGGGAAACAATAATTACAGCAGCTGACAAGCCTTTTATTGGAAGTAATTGAGCCAAATACCTTTTGCTGTTCACTGTAAAATAAATACAGTCAAATAAAATGTTCCAATTTCTAATTTTTTGCTGCAAGATATTTCTACAAGGATTCAGCTCAGGTAGTCAACATCTGTGCAGGCCATGAAATGTCACTTCAGCTTCCATAAGTGACACGGAGATGAGAGAGTTACCACTCGACTACCTATCTCAAATGCCATTATGGCTCTCTGTGGAGCCATTACGAATCGGGGAGAGAAACAGCAAAGCAAGGAGAGATTGTCATTACTCACCTTGAAGAGCAGTAAGTGAGGAACATCAATTACACTGACAGAGGTACAGTCGTCTAAATGTGTTTCAAATAGCTCTGTAACTGGACCAAAGTGTCAGCCTTTTAAAAGTTATTAATGGCAATAAGTTTCACCTTACAAGTGGTGAAATGTGAAGAGGAACACATTCTGAACGTTTCTTTTTCTGTGTTCATGGATTGTAAAAAGAAACAAATAAAATAATGTAATTTTAACACATTGATCATTTACTTTAGTTCAGAGGAGTTTGTTTGAGTCTGTCAGCATGCTTCTTTGTGTCAATGCACAGGAGCTGTTGGGACCATACAGACATTAGTTTTCATCCCAGGGATTTACACTTACTACCCAGCCTAGCTGGATGTAATTGGTGGCTCTTCTTTACTAGCTCTAAAACAAATAATGTTGTGCTATTTATATGACCTTTAGGTTCCTTAGTGATAGAAAATCAAAATATAGCGAGCAGCAAATCCCAACAAAATTTAAAAAAAAGAACAAAGAAGTATTCTCTATTGCTTTTCTTCCCCTGCTTCCTTTGCTTTTGGTTTGACTTGCAGTCTTTTTGTCTATGCTGTCCATGACACTAACTTTTGAATGGGAGTTCAGTTGCAGCACACAGTGCGGTTGGGGTACAGAGTCACAAAAATGTTGGCTGCATGTCGTCTTCAGATAGTACGTTGACCAACAGGTGCAGGCGTGCTGCAAACAGTGAAACATGCTGAAAACACGTGAATGATGCAAACTCAAAAACAACAACAAAAAAAGGCAGAAAAATGCTGAAAAAAAAAACTGCAATCACAGAAGACAGAAGAAAAAAAAACATACAACCAGCCAAACAAATGCTAAGGAAGAATACTGTAAATATCAAAAAACTGTTTTCTTCATTCAACCTTTATTTATACAGGTTAGTCTAACTGAGCCATGAGGAGTCATTAATTCCTACTATGTTAGGGTCCGTAGTGACCCATTTTAAATTTTAAATCATGATACTGTCTTTTAAATATTTTTTTTTTGCATCAAGGCTTTTTGACTTTGTCTGGAACCTTTATTTAAATAAAAAAAATATATATATTTTTTCACTAAATTTAATTTTTATTTTTTATAGAACAACACGCACTTGCCGCGCTGGGGTCATTTGTGACCCAGTTATGGTATAAGACTATCAACCAATAATCAGTGTCAAAACTGAAATCATAAACACACTGTGACCTCACTAACTTTGTCATACATATGTTAGGGCCTTCTGTTTTTACCTGTTTGTCTACTTCACTGACCAAAACATCCCCATTTATCCGTACTACTTTTATTGATAAGTCCCTCATACTCTGCTCCCAAAAACTGAAAAAGTTCATCCAGCTGTAGATGCAGAGACATGTTGAGGCATGCCCATGTAGAGATAAGCCTACCTGGATAGCCATGCCCATCTTGATAGGCAGACCTAGATAGACACACCCACCTGGGTGTGTCTCTACATGGGCATGTAGAGACATGTAGAAACAGACACTCCATTTTACCTAGAGCTTGGCTGCATACCAAAATGAAGAGAAGATTCACAGTACAAGAAGCTCTAGATCACATCCTTGCTGAAAATGATGCAGAGGACACACCTAGTGTCACAGATGAGCCAGTTTCTGAGGAGGACGATGCTATTGAATATGAATCAGAGTACACAGACTCGTCGGATGAGGAGGGCACAGGTGCTGAAGCTGCTCCTGTAACTGAAACCTATAAATCCAAAAAGGGTAACATCACTTGGAGTGCGATTCCTCCTGTTTCACATGGCAGGGAAGCTGCTGAAAATGTTATGAAGATGACCCCTGGGATTACAAGGTTTGCTTTGACACGAGTAAGTGACATCAAGACATGCTTTGATTTGTTTATGCCATTGTCACTAAAGAAAGTCATCATTGCTTTGACAAACCTCGAAGGGAAAAAAGTTCACGGTGACACTTGGAAGGACATTGATGAGGAGTGCCTGGATGCTTTTATTGGTGTTCTTCTTCTCGCTGGCGTGTACAGATCCAGCAATGAGGCCCTTACTAGTCTCTGGGATGTGTCCACAGGCAGGAGTATTTTCTGCGCAACAATGTCACTTCAGACCTTTCAAATGATCTCAAGAGTCCTCAGATTTGACAACAGAGATACTAGAGCACGGTCTGACAAGCTTGCTCCCATCAAAGACGTCTGGGATAGATGGGTGAAGCTCCTTCCACTGATGTTCAACCCAGGACAAGAGGTGACAGTGGATGAGCGTCTTCTCCCTTTCCGTGGAAAATGCCCCTTCTGGCAATACATGCCCAGTAAGCCAGGCAAATATGGCATAAAAATCTGGGCAGCCTGTGATGCGAAAACCAGCTATGCCTGGAATCTACAGATTTACACAGGCAAACTTGCAGCTGGCATCCCTGAGAAGAATCAAGGAAAACGGGTAATCCTTGATATGACTACTGGACTGCGGGGTCACAATATCACGTGTGACAATTTCTTCACCAGCAATGATCTTGGACAAGAACTTCTCAAGAGGAAACTTACCATGGTGGGCACAATAAGAAAAAACAAACCTGAGCTGCCCCTTGAAATTTTGCAGGTGAAAGACAGGGCTCCACTGTCTTCAAAATTTGCTTTTACAGAAACCACCAGTGTTGTTTCATACTGTCCCAAAAAGAACCGGAGTGTGGTACTTATGTCCACTCTTCACAAAGATGCAGCTGTGTCAACAAGAAGTGACAAAAAGCCTGAAATCATCCTGGACTACAATAAAAACAAAGGAGGAGTGGACACCCTGGACAAGCTGACTGCCACCTACACTTGCCAGTGAATGACCAGGAGATGGCCAATGGTTGTATTTTACAACATCCTAGATGTGTCTGCATACAATGCATTTGTCTTGTGGACCCAGATTGACTTGGGGTGGAACGCCAAAAAAAACCACAAGCGGAGATTGTTCCTTCAGGAGCTAGGAAATTTGTTGATCAAGCCATACATTGAGAGAAGGGAACGGATACCCCGAGACCCAGCCACTGCGAACGTTGTCAGACAGCTCCGGAGCACCACTCCAACCACATCAGCTGCACAAAGTGCATCAGTGACAACATGCCCTTCAGGCAGCCGGGTTTCAACATCGACCACACCCACAACTCCACCTGCTTCAAAACGAAAGAGGTGTCAGGTGTGCCCAAGCAATAAAGACCGGAAAACAAACACATTGTACCTTGACTGCAGAAAATACATATGCAAAGAACATACGAAAACTGCCACTTTTTGCAACACGTGCATCTGAACACAACGCAAGTTCATACGCAAGTTCATACGCATGCATGAAAGACAGAAAGAAACTAGAAAGAGCATGTTTGTAACTAGAAGAGTATTTATTTCATTTTGATTTTTTCTTGTCTTTCTCAATCTGTATTTTGTATTATTACTTGTTCTGCTTTTTATTTTATATTGGTATTAAAGTTCAATGTTTGAAAAGAAATGTTTCTTCCTTTTTTTGACGTAAATATACATGGGTCAAAACTTACCCTTAACACTATAAATGTTACTATGGTTAATAATATTAAAATAACAAAATAATAAGACAAATTTATTTTAGAGATGTGTTCTAATACTTCTTAAAAAAAACACTGTTTTGAGGGCATTTTTTGGCTGATTTAAGACGGGTCACAACTGACCCGTTAACATCATAAGTGTGTGCGGGATCTCGCCCCGCTAGGAAGGTTAACAAGAGAGACCTGTTCCAGACAGAACAAATAAAGTACAGACAACAACAACAATAAACAATAAAACACTAACAGACAGTATTTCAGTTTGAACAGAACAGTATTAGTTGATGTCTACAAATGCTTTGTCTTTTAACATTAATGGACATTCAGTTGATTTGTTTGATAGCTTCAGTTTTCTTCTGCAGCACATGCTACAATAAACTACAATGGTCTTACCCACTGCTTAGTTAAAAGAAAATTTCAGGGCCTCGTCTGACATAAAACATAAAACATAGCTACATTATTCATTCATTCATTCAACCTTTATTTAGATAGATGAGTCACATTGAGCCTGGAAGACTAATTTACAAATAAGATCTGTTTAAACAGACAAAAAGTAATGAAACTGGACACATGTAGGAATCAGAGGCGAAAAAATTCCTCAGCCATTTTCTTCCTGCCCGAGAAGAAAAAAACTCTGATATCAAAAAACATCTTGCACAAACAAGCACATAGTGACGTAGACATTCTGTAGAGGTGGACGACGAGAACGGTGAGCATGTCCATAGATGCTCTCGAGGTCACTGTAAGAGTTCTGATAAGGATAGAATAATCAGTCAATGTCCTCCGGTGAGATCCATAAACATTCTCGAGGGATGTCGAGGAATGGCCAAGAATAACATCTATGAGAATCCAAGAGTCCTGAAATGATGACACAAGTTTATTCAGCTGGTTTCATCTGGTTATCAGTTGGAAATTCCTCAGGGAGGGGGTGGTGAGCGTCAGATCACATGTTCTCCAGGCGACTTTAGATAAGATGGCCTTCAAGGACAGCCAAGGGAGACAAATTCAGATAAACACACAATTGTTTTGGGACAGGCAGAAATTAATGACATCAACCTCTAGTCTGTGTTGGTCCATCCAGTTCTGAAATGTCCAAAATACATGGCCACACCGATGGAACATGACTGACTAAAATCCCCGAGATCTGATCCGTTCTGCCCAAAGCATACGAGTCTGGGTACTCCAGACACGAACCAAGCCATCAAAAAGGCAAGCAGCGTGATTGTGTCCAAATTTGCTGCCGACGACTTTCTTGATTGTAGATAAAACCAGCACCAGCTAAATCCAAAAGGCAGGAACCAGTTATTGTAAATCCAATTAAATATGCGTCCTTAAAATCCACAGATGGCAGCAGAGATAGACACATCATCAAGTCTTCCAGTTGTTGAGATATCCAGTTGCGTGCGTGCCAACAGGGCAAATCGGCTCACCTAAAGCCTGTCTTCTCTTCGAAGAAATGTTATCATTTGTGTTGAGGGACCAACTGATCAAACTGATGCTGTCGATCAAAAACAATATTGTGTTAGTATTTTTATTGATTTTAAAAAAGCATTCGATACTATTGACCACACTATTCTCCTTGAAAAATTAAATAAATATGGTATAAGAGGACCAGCATTACACTGGGTATCTAGCTATTTAAAAGATAGGAAACAGTTTGTACAAATAAATGGTGTAAGATCTGACCTGTGCAATATCACTTGTGGAGTTCCTCAAGGCTCTGTAATTGGACCAAAGTTATTTATTTTATATGTGAATGACTTAGTGAATGTATCAGGACTCCTCAAATGTGTCCTTTTTGCAGATGACACCACATTTTTTTGTTTGGGTAAAGATGTAAAATGGATGTTGGAATTGATGAAGATAGAATTTGATAAAATACAAACTTGGTTTAAAATTAATAAATTATCATTAAATTTAGATAAAACTAAATACATGATATTTAGTAACAAAAAGAGAACTGTTGATGATCCATTTAAAATTGAGGGTGTTGAGATTTGTAGAGTTAATGAGATGAAATTTTTGGGTGTAATCATTGATGAACAGCTAACATGGAAAAATCACATCAATTCTGTAAGAACAAAAATATCTAAATCTATTGCAGTACTATACAAAGTCAGGGAATTATTCAATGATAAAGCTCTGTACATGTTGTATAACACAATCATTGTTCCACATTTAATCTATTGCATTGATGTTTGGGGGAAAGCATGTAAAACATTTACAAAACCTATTTTTATTTTACAGAAAAGAGCTGTAAGAATTATCACCAGAAAGCATTACAGTCACCCATCAAGCACATTATTTTATCAACTGAACTTATTGAAGTTCCATGATTTGGTAGATTACAGTATTTTATCAGTTATGTATAGGGCTCAAAATAACACATTACCATTAAATATCCAAAGAAATTTAGTTAAAAGACAAAGTTGTTACAATCTTAAGGGGATAGAGATATTTGTCAAACCAACATTCAGAACTAGTCTGAAGGGAAGGTCTACCTCAATCCAAGGAGTTGGATTGTGGAATGTTCTAGAGAGTGATGTGAAAAATGCCAAGTCAATGTGTACATTTAAGAAAAAGATCAAAGCTGAATTGTTAAAAAAGTGTATATGAAGTAGCTTAGTGTGTGTTTTGTATTAGAATTAGAAAAATTAGAAAGAGTTATTCATTTTGTTCTGTTACTTGAAAATTATTATGATTGAAATAATTGTTTGAAAAAAGGGGCAGATATAATAAGATTTTTTCTTCTTTCTGCTGCCTTTCATTTTAAATCTCTTGTATTTATTTATATAGTTTATGGAATTGTTTTATTTTTTTTAATGAATAAACTTTATACCATACCATGAAAACAAGTCCATAATTATGGTTCGGAAGATATGCAAGAGAGTCTCAGAAGCAGTTTCACAGACAGACAGGGCAGCAAAGCAAAGCGGAGAGGGAGGGGATGGGAAAGCGTCTGATCTCAGCAAGAGCAAGTGGTGATTAGAGAATATCAGTTACTTATAGTACATTTCTTTCAAGGTGTAAATATTTTTGCTTTCTGTTTTGAGAATTTTTTGTTGTGCTCTTGCGTGTAAAATACAACCCATCCATAAATACATCCATACACACATACATAAACACATACATACATACATTATTCATAGTCAGGTTGTGTTTTAAAATCTCTCCAATGAGTTCTAGTTCTGCGTCAGACCAAACAAAAATATGAGAACTGTTGTCATCTGGGAGGGAACATGGAGTTTGACAGATGGAGGACATGTCAATACAATTCAATTGAATCTTAAACTGATTTGATTGAACTGAATCACACAGGAGGCCAAAAAGTCAATTGGCTCTTGGATGTAAAAAATTCTGCACATGAATAATTAACATATATTGCAAAAACATATTTATAAATGATTAAGGAACATGCGTCCTCCTGTAATAGACAATTATAAATCTCTTGTATTGGCCACAACTGAATCTTGAGTATTTTCTGTCATTTACTTTTTGTCTGAAGCAGTCTTAGCTGGTTTGTTGCATAAACATTAAACATTTTTGCTGAGGTTAATGAAAATGTCAGAGCTGGACTCAAAAGTGAAACATTGTAATTTAATTAGAGATTGGTCTCGGATAAGAAATTTAAATTCAAACATGAAGCACCTCCTTGTCAAGCAGTTAAGTGCAGCTACTTGGTATTTAGTTTTAGCAAATCTTCAAACCTCCATACTGTATCAACGGATTCACCAAGTGTTTTTATTTTCATTCAAGCTTTATTTCTACAGGTTAGTCCCATTGAGCCTCGAGGACTCATTTACAAGAGAGACCTGGTTTAACAAAGAATGACGACACAATGGACAATAGCGACAACAATAAACAGCCATACAAAGGCATACAGATTTTTTTTTTTTTTTTACAAATAAGATGCCAAAAAAGTAACAAAAAACAGCTAGATTCTAAGGTGAATGTAGAAAACTAAAAACAGGAACATGTCTGCACTGGTCCCTGCCAGGAGTCCAACAGATTCTTAAAGACACTTAGAGAGGTCAAAGGTCGAGAGCTTCAAATCTTTTTGTAAGATATTCCAGGAAACAGGAGCGGAGTAGGAGAAGGCCCTTTTGTCTAGTTCAGTCCTCACTGAGGGAACACTGCAGGTAATAATGTCCTGAGAGCGCACGCTGTAGCTGCACTCACACAGAGACATGTAGGAGGAGATGTATGAAGGCAGCAGACCAAGAAGTGATTTAAAGATGAAAATGTACCAGTGAGAGAGTGCATGTGTATGCATGTATAAATGTATGCATGTTTATGTACAGTATATGCACTTTTGTTGCACAAAGGGTGAAAACAAATATCCTGATGCATGCTCAATAATCCAGGTTGAATGTATCTAACACAAACAAATGTTTGTGTTAGATACATTTTTATTTGGCCTTTTCTTTTGAGACTTCCCCTGATCCCCGTTCATCTCCTCAGTTTCTTTTGTCCAATCATGTTTGACTGTCTGACACCATTTTACACATGCTAGAGTCCCACTTACTCAAAACAATACAACAATAGTTATAATGGGCACAATGATACAGTTCAGTCATAAATATCTAGATGTTGGTTCTTTTACAGTTTGCAAGTGAAGACTCCCAGACAGGGGAACTCAGAAGAGTTGGATCCTGGCTGAAGATGAGGAGAAATGAATAAACTGGGAACTCAGAGAGGACCCAAAGGATGAAAGTAGGAGTTACAAGAGCTGTGGGGAGACCAGGGAGTAAAAATACGGGTTAGAATAGATTTCTCATAGACACCTCACTAAGGCTGTAGGCAGAATTACCATTTGACAGTCAACGTTCTAATGAAGAGTTGTAGTTCCACTCAGCCTTGGTGGAGTCTAATCAGCTGTATGGATTATAGCTGAAACCAATTAGTTTCTGCTGTAATCCATAAACTAGCCACTTAGAAGCTGCTAGAGGTGTTGAGCTGTGCAGACCACTGGAGAAGAAGAACCCAGACTCAGACCAGTGGTCATTCCAGATGTTGAGGGAGTATCAGAGAAACTGAGACGTTTATTTTCTAAACATAACGTCCCAGTGGCTTTTAAACCCCAAAATACATTAAAGACTGGTTCATCCCAAAGATCCAGTCCCCCGGCACAAACAGAGCAATGTTGTGTATGTTGTTCAGTGTCAGGAGGGTGATCAGTCTTACATCGGGGAAACTAAACAGCCACTGGCCAAAAGGATGGACCAGCACAGAAGATCAACATCATCAGGCCAGGACTCTGAGGTCTACACTCATCTCCAGGCCAGCGGTCACTCTTTCAGGGATGAAGATGTTCACATCCTGGACAGAGAGGAACGATGGTTTGAGAGAGGAGTAAAGGAGGCCATCTTTGTGAATAGAAACCGTCCATCATTAAACAGGGGTGGAGCCTCCAGGTTCAACTGTCCCCCTCTTACAATGCTGTGATTGCTAGTATCACTCAGCCCTCTGTGAACAGTAAACAGCCATCAGGTGTTAATGATCCATTGTTAGGCTGATGGTCCTTCTTGAGCATGTGATCAGTTGGTTCTGGTTGTCAGCAGCAAACTGGTTGATCCACTCTGAGAAGGTGCTATTTAAGAGACTGAGCTGAATACAGCTCCTCAGACTGAGGAAGTCCTCAGGATGAGAGATGAAACGTTTCTACATTTTTTTTTGCTTTGTTTTGTTTTGCTTTTGTTTTTTTTGAATGTCCAGAGGACCAGATTGAACTTTTTTGGAATGATAAATAAAGCTTATTCTGATTCTAAATGAAAACATTCTGTTTCAAAAATTCATGTTTCAGTTAAATTCATTCTTTATTCATGTAAAAAAAGGGTTAATTCTTGCTTTATTGTGAAATCAGTGTTAAGTGAACATAATTGCCTGGTTAAAAAACAACAACAACAAAACAAACTAAAAGGTTAATTTAATTCAGAGTAATCACTTGAGGCTAAGCCTCATACTATTATACTGTTAGTTGTTGGTGCTGATCTTATTGTTTGATTGTTGGTTTTACATTTTGATTTTATTTTTATATTCTTATATTCAAAGGTGAATTTAGTGGGGCTTTTTTATTGTTGGGAATGTGTTTTAGTAAGAATCCCCTTTTAATGAGAGGATTCAGCACTTTGCTGTTGAGATTTTATAAATATTAATGATGAAAAAACAAATAATCTAAAAATTGTTCATTGTTAAATTTGATCATTTTACTAAGAGCTTAAAACAGCAGCAAAGTAAGTTCCAGTACTACCTTTCTTTTCTCCTTCTACAAAAGAAAGGTGCTCTTTAAATTTTGCTTTTCACTGTGCAGTAATGTGCAATCTCCCCTGCAACCCTTATGAACACACCGTGTCATAAATGCAGAGCAGAAGACCCTTGACATTACTGCACACATTAAAATCATTATCTTCAGAACAAAAATGTCAAACTGGTAAAAGCTAGGACCCCTGTAAAATATGCAACCTTTTTTTCTGGGCATGCTCAGTGTTCCACCTGAGTACCTGCAGCAGTTTCATGGACATCATTTTGCATTTTCTTCTGACATTTATAGAATGCTCTTTGGTGGAATTGTTGCCATTCGTTCCAAGCATACTTTAAATTCCATTTTAGATGATGTGATGAACAACTTTTCAAGTCAAACCCATTGATCAATGTTGGAGAAGAATACTAATACTTTGTCATATTCATAGCTTAACTGAATTCATTTTTGCTTTTTAATGTTTGTTTAACAACTTTTCAATTTAACTCAATTCAGTTTATTTGTATTGTGCCAAATCACAACAGGGCACTTTACAGGAACAGAAACATTTTATATGCTCATTTACAAAACCTGCATATACAGTATAAAGATCCACCCATCAATCTATCCATCCGTTCTTTTTACCCACTTTTTCCTTTACGGGTCACGGGGGTCACTAGTGCCCAAATCCAGCTCTCACTGTAGGAGATGCAGGGACAACCTGGACAGGTCTCAAGTCCCTCATAACACGTACAAAGATATTATCTAAAAATAAACATTGTTTTTCTTCTTCTTGTTTTAAATGAAATTTAAATATGACTGGGCTTGATGTTTGGCAGGGCTACTTGTGCTATTTATTTGTATTTTTTGTATAAACCTGTATGTAGGCATATACAGTACATGTATGTGTACACTTCTAGATATGTCTGTGTACGTGTGTATGTACTGATTGTATAAAGGAGACATTTTGAATAAATATGCCTGGAGCAACTTGTATTAGCTTATATTAATATAACATGGGGTCTTTAAATTAAAAATAAAAATACAGAGAATAAATAAAAAAACACAATTTAGTGTAAGAAACAGTACATATTTTAAACAATGCATGGGATGAATTGAAAGCATGCTCAAAAGCAGCATTTGCCTCCAAGCTATGTTTGTGTCTATCCTATTTTTAAAACCATGTGTTATTTTTCTTGTTTCTTGGTTTTTTTGTCTTGTTTTTTTGTGCCCAGCATAGAGAACCCATGACGCCCCATAAATATATTCCATTTGTTTTTTTTTTTGTTTTTTTTCTGGGCTGCTTGAGCTTGATCCTTTGCCTGTTTTATTTTTTTATTTTTTATGCTGTTGATTTTTTTCTGTGCTATGAATACATTACACAGACACAGAAGAAAATAATTTTTATTTGTAGGAAATACACAGAGTTTCTTTTTTGAAGAGAGGGAGGGATAAAAACGACTGAGGAAGGCCACAGTATTATCAAAGTATACTTTTCATAAGTAGTTTTTTTTTCTTGTTGAAAAGAGTGGAAGTAGGACAGCATCTTATCAATTTATACCAAAGCTGGCAGCTTCCACAGTGGTTTCCAGAAGTGATCAAGCCACGTCAACACAATTTCACACAAGACTGTGGCACATTTTCTCTCAAATATCTGTGTGCTGGTAAAACCCACAGGGAGAATGCATTTTGTTTGATTGCATGTGTAGTGTGTCAAGGACAGCTTTGCTGTACCTTCACTACTAATTATTTAAATATAACGGGTTCTTTCTTTTTCGAGTTAAATTAATGCCATGTGACGAGGTAACTGTGAGGATTGTTTAATCAGTGACAAGAGACGTTAATTTTCTTTGACCCATCAGAATAAATGCGGTCATTTATTTAACAGAATCAAAATTTAACACCAAAACATGTACACATGATTAGCTGATCTGGTTCTGATTATTAAAACTTGGCACGCTTTACTAATAAGACAACAAGACATTTCTGAAGGCATCTAGATTACTGGCAAAATAGAAGAGTTGAAAGGAAGGAGTTTAGAGGTTTAAAGAAGAGATGGATGGAGAAAGGTGTATGTTTGGATTGACCAGAATTGGCACGCTTCTTTCAATCACCAGCTCAAACCTCCGGTACACTTAGTGCGTGACGACTCGTTTTATTCGCAGGAGATAAATCAGCTCCGGTACCGGGTCCATTTCAACGCTACCTTCCAGCGTCTCTGGTAAGAGTGGCTGGTCATCGTCAGAAGTCGTGTCGATTTACTCCGTTCAACAAACAGGCTCAGCTCCCTTCGAAGTTGGAGGCATTACACCCGGGTGGATTCACAGCAAGTCGCTGTGACTCCGTCAGAGATCCCACTCAGGAGTGGAAGACTCCCGAAGGCTTGAGAAGACTCCACCAAGAGAAGACTAAAGAGTCAAGAAGACTCAGAAGAACTCCAAGAGTAGACTCAGTAGACTGAGTAGACTGAATAGTTCCAGGAAGTGTCGACTTTTAAAAGAGTCCTCACTTCCGGTCACTCAGGACTTCCTGATTGGTTGAAACAACCAACAGGGGGTGGTTCTAGTGATGTCAGAGGGTTATTAAAAGTCAACAGAGGGTTCAGGAATGTTTAGGAACGTTTAGTACAGACAGAGAAATGTTATGGCGAAGTGATACAACGCAGATGCCAGTGTTTCTCTTTTTACCGTCTGCTAGCTTTAAAAACAATACAGCCTGTTCTAATAACTTCTTTTCTGACTGTCTCTGACTTTTGACTGACATCACTACTTCTCATTTAGACAGAAAATCAAAATGCATAATTACTTTGTAAATAGACATTTAACTTGATTTCTAATTTAAATGAGGTTTAAAAAAATCATTAATTTTTTCATTTTTTTCATTTAGCCTTTATTTATCCAGGTTAGTCTCATTGAGCCACGAGAACTCATTTTCAAGAGAGACCTGTTTTAGGGAGCACATGGTGGGGGTTAAGGGCCTTGCTCATGGGCCCAGAGTGGGGCGAATGAGGGTGGGGGCAAGTGTGGGTGTTTCACCTACCCCACCCACAATTTTGATGTTGTCGGGGCGTGAACCGGCGATCTTCGGATCACAAGCCCACCTCTCTAACCTCTGCGCCACCACTCCCCCTGTATACTAATGTAATTACTAGTGTAATACTGTTTCACAGTTGATTTAAATGAGTGGTTCACTTCAAAATTTAGAAATTATATGAACTAAACATACTTTTTGATTTATCAAGATATTGTAAAAAAGTAATGATAATATAAAAAGAAGAGTGTTCTTTCAATTGATTAATTCAGGATACAATTAGACAGTCTCTGGATGAGCTAATTTGTATTTCTGGATTCAAATCAATGAAATAACAGTTCCTGTCCCATGAAGGTCTTCAGAGGCAGGTTTTGGTCGGAGGCCTAGTTCACTACACATGTCATTTGAGGGATGTAAAAGGTATTTGTGCCAACATTTCATTTAAGCTCCTACATTTTTGTACAAAACCAAGTCACAGCAATACAAAACGAAAAAGGGAATTTTTCATATTCCTGCCCACAGCTGTGCCCTAATTCCATCAAAGCTTGTGCAGCAAAGGATGCTTATGGCTGCTGAGGTAATATGAACACAAACACTGCTTATTTGATTCCACTGGAAAACTTTGTTTTTACATGACTGAGTTCAAACTCATAAAACGTAGGGATGCACAATACTTTCAGCATGATATCGGTATCGGCCGGTATTAGTGATAAAGTTAAATATCAGATATCGGCCATTCCATTAAAATAACTCACCAATTATAACATTATATATGTATCTATCTATCTATCTATCTATCTATCTATCTATCTATCTATCTATCTAT
>NC_056517.1:597762-602069 GCF_014905685.2 Nematolebias whitei
GCGTGGGTCAAGATACAAAGAGCTGTGAGACTATGGAAACGCTGGATAACTGTGACAAAAGCAAGCAGTTGATCTGGCAAAGAGTGAAGAAAGCAGGAAGTATAAATACACCCAGAAACAGGTGGAGACCATCAGCAGTAATCAGAGAGAGAGAGAGGTGTGACATGCAGCAGGCTGTCAGAAGCAGCAGAGGAAAATACAAGAGGAGCAGAGAAGAATATCAAACAGTGAACAGAGTGATAAATAAAAGGAAAAACAGAGTGTAAACTGTGACACTACTACAGCAACAGTAATTAGAGAGACAGGTAGGAAGGTACTTGGTGTCATCTGGACAGAGAATGGGTGATTAGGAAACCTGGTGGGGGAATAGTGAAGTGTAGGACGCCGTTCAAAGAAAGAGGTTAGCCAAAAAGAAATATGACAGTCAGAGGACTGGAGAGGAGACAGGAATATAAGGAGATGGGACATAGAGCAAAGAGGGAATTAGCTAAGGCAAAGCAGAGGGAGTACGATGAGTTGTATGGGAGACTAGACACTAAAGAGGGTGAGAAGGACTTGTACCAATTGGCAAGACAGAGGGATCAGGCTGGAAAGGATGTGTAGCAGGTTAGGCTTATTAAAAATAGGAATGGTAATGTTCTAACAAGTGAGGAGAATGTGATGGGAAGATGGAAGGAGTACTTTGAGGAGCTAATGAATGAATAGAAGGAAAGAGAAAGAAAAGTAGAGGTCATATAAACTGTGGACCAGGAAGTGGGAAATATTAGTGAAGGTGAAGTCCAGAAAGCTCTGAAAAGAATGACGAAGGTGAAGGCAGTAGGACCTGATGACATACCAGTGGAGGTTTGGAAATGTCTTAGAGAGATGGCAGTGAGGTTTTTGACTCAAATATTCAATGGCATATTTGAGGGTGAGAAAATGCCTCAGGAATGGAGAAGAAGTGGCCATTTTTAAGAACACGGGTGATGTACAGAGTTGTAGCAACTACAGGGGAATTAAGTTGATAAGCCACACGATGAAGATCTGGGAGAGAGTTGTGGAAGCAAGACTTAGACGAGAGGTGACTATCTGTGAGCAGCAGTATGGTTTCATGCCAAGAAAGAGCACCACAGATGCCATCTTTGCTTTGAGAATGCTGATGGAGAAGTACATAGAGAGTCAGAAAGAACTCCGTTGTGTCTTTGTGGATTTAGAAAAAGCATATGACAGTGCCAAGGGAGGAGGTGTGGTACTGATTGAGGAAATCTGGAGTGGCAGAAAAGTATGTTAGACTGGTACAAGACATGTATGAGGACAGCAGGACAGTGGTGAGATGTGCTGTAGGAGTGGGATAGCTTCAAAGTGGAGGTGGGATTACATCAAGTATCGGCTCTGAGCCCCTTCTAGTTCGCTCTGGTGATGGACTGACTAACAGATGAGGTCAGGCAAGAATCCCCATGGACAATGATGTTCGCAGACGACATTGTGATCTGTGGTGAGAACAGGGAACAGGTGGAAGAGAACTTGGAGAGGTGGAGGTATGCACTTGAAAGAAGAGGAATGAAAGTGAGCTGTAGTAAGACAGAGTCCATGTATGTGAATGAGAGGGAGGCTGGTGGAACAGTGAGGCTACAAGGAGCAGAGGTCACAAAGGTGCAGAACTTCAAGTACTTGGGGTCCACTGTCCAGGAAAATGGGGAGTGTGGTAAAGAGGTGAAGAAGAGAGTCCAGGCAGGATGGAGTGGATGGAGAAAAGTTTCAGGAGTGATTTGCGACAAAAGGGTGTCAACAAAGGTCAAAGGAAAAGTTTACAAAACAGTGGTGAGACCAGCTATATTGTATGGTTTGGAGACAGTGGCATTGACAAAAAGACAGGAGAAAGAACTGGAAGTGGCAGAAATGAAGATGCTAAGGTTCTCCTTAGGAGTGATGAGGATGAATACGATTAGGAATGAAATCATCAGAGGTACAGCACAGGTTGAACAACTGGGAGATAAAGTTAGGGAGGCCAGACTGAGATGGTTTGGACATGTCAAGAGGAGGGACCATGTGTATATTGGTAGAAGGATGTTAGAAATGCAGCTGCCAGGAAAAAGAAAGAGGAAGGCCAACGAGGAGATATATGGATGCAGTTAGAGAGGACATGAAGGTAGTTGGAGTGAGGACAGAGGATACAGAGGACAGAGTGAGGTGGAGGAGGATGAGTCACTGTGGCAACCCCTGAAGAGGGAAAAGCCGAAAGAAGAAGAAGAAAGAAGAAAACAAAATTAACGGACTGATGCAAAACGGTGACACACATTTGATCATATTTTTTAGAAATTTAAATTTTTCTACATTTTGCTTGATGTATTTTCATTGTGCATTCGGCAAAATAAAAATGTTTATTTGAACTGAACTTGAAATAAACAACTTGAACTGGAAAAACCTTCTTGCTTTAAAAACACAAAGTTTGTTTTCTCAGTCATCCAGGTATATAACAACAAAAAAGGTTGAATCATGCTTCTTGCTTTAAATTCAGCAAAATCTAAATGAATCTGAATAAACTAAAAAGCAACAATAACTTCACATTACACTCAGAGACATCCTGTCAACACAGCAGAGAGCTTCCTTTAAATGATAAAATCAATTGCAATGTCACCACTTTTACAAAAACATGTGACCCTTCATGATTCATTTTATCCCAACATCAGTACAGCTGTTTTCTCATGCTTTCACATCAGTCCACAGTATTTTTTTTTACCCGCCACCATTAAAAGCAAACAGTTATGGGTTAAGCGGTATATGTGCATGTGTGTTTGTCTTTTAGCAAAATATTTTATAAACCAATTGACATATTTTAATGAAACAAAGTCATTTTTAGATACACTTTTGAAATTGGTTACATTTTAAATTCAACTTAACTCAAAATGGCCACTAACATAGCACATCTTGACACAAAAAATGTTAATATTATAGAAGCATAGCTAAACTTAAAATTAGGGATGGGGCCGATCCAATCCAGTATCGGTATCGGCCTCCGATACCAGCATAATTTACGTATCGGATTTTTCCGATCCATCTGCCAATATTTCCGATCCATGATGCATGTTGGCTTCAAACTATGAAATTGATTTCCTGAACGGCGGCGTGTCTCATGAACCCAGAGTAATAAGACTCTCCTCACATTCAGGAAATCCATTTCATAGTTTGCAGCCAGCTACAACGTGAGGACTGAGTAAGCAGCACTGTGGCTAACAGCTAACCAACTTTTCATTGCAACATGTACGCTGTGTGTAAGTATTTTACATTAGAAACACCACAAAACAAGACAACAACGTGCAACATTTGCAGAGCCATAGCGCCACATTAAACCACGGTAAAGTTAGTTTTACGTTGGACATTCGAGCTCCGTGGCTTCAGCGGGGCGCTACTCTCGCTGAACCCGAAAGAGGCGACTTGACCTCGGCCAGCTGCGTCCAATCTGCCCCGCTCAGTCTGCCCGTCTCTGAGGAAGGTCAGACTGAGCGCGGCTGTCTCAAATCGGGCTGCTTGCTTAGGATTGAACAAGAAGAAGACATTGCTGAAACCACGGAGCTCAAATGTTTACAGAGAAGTTGCTAAACTTCATCCTAATTAATGACCGACCATTATCAGTTGTAGAAAACAAAGGATTTCTCAGGTTGATACTTGCAGCCAAGATATAGTTTATCCTGCAGGAGATATTTATCAGTACAACAGTAGACAATCATAAAAAAAACATACGATTTGAAAATTATATTAAAAACAAAAACAGCTATATTATAAAGTGATGTGAAATACTAAAACAGGAACATGTCTTTTTTTTTTCCTCCCAGGCGCTCATGGAGGTGGCAGCTTCTGTTTCACCTCCCCCGTTTTTTTCCTTCTTCCTGCTCTGCTCTCTGTCTGTCTGAAGCACCTGGGTCTCATCTCCCAAACATAAATTAAGAAGATTAAGTATTTGGTATCGTGGGTGTTCAACTCTATTGATAAGATTTTTTCATCAAAACGACAGGGTCCTGGAGAACCGGCGTATCCAGCTGAGACATGGATTTGTGGGGAGTGTGGCAGTTTATGTGCATTACAGTCCTGTCTCAGGAGGATGTTGAAGACGTTTACATATTTGGATTTATGATAGCAGGGACTCTGCTTTTTGGCATCGGCAGGGCTCTGTTTTATCACTTCACTTCCGGCGAGCTGATGGACAGCAGCTCCCTCCGGCTTCTCTGCAGTCTTTTATCATCAAACTGACCCGTTTTTCGAACCGGACTAAAGCTGGTCCTCCTTCCAACCGAATTCGGTGTTCAGTGACTCAGAGAGCTGGACGGGAC
>NC_056517.1:602169-603377 GCF_014905685.2 Nematolebias whitei
GACTCTGTTTATTGAGGATGGTTAAGGAAAGTAGAAACCATGTCATTCTGCTGTGAAGCTATAAGAACCATGTTTTTGAAAAAGTAGCCTATGTCTGTCCATATACATGTATTAATTAATGGACAATGTCATTGTGATGTCTCAGGAGTGACCCAATAGAACGAGACCCGGAACGACACGAGACTCAGAGTAAAAATAACAGTGTTTATTTATTTACAGTGATAATTTGGCTGCACAGGCATCAGGACTGGAACTCCTGGAAACGGAGGACAAGTTCAGCTGGGGCAGGTAAGTTGTTTGGTTCAAACTTGTAATTACTTCTTATCTTACAGTTGGCGGTTCTTGTAGAAGTGGATCCAAGAGAAGCCCCGAGTTTCCAGAGGAGATGGTGAGATCGAGGCACTGTGCAGCAGTTCCAGAACAGGATGATAACTCCCAGAGACTGAGTGGATAGGCACGAGAGATCAGAGCTTGGGCAAGGCACGAGAGATCTGAGAGCTGGAACCTGTGGAATCAGGACTGGACCCAGGAGGCGACGAAGAACTGCAGAAACAAGATCACAAGGTAAGACTTGTATTCCATGAAACACTAAATGGCTAGAAACATTAAGTACCAGGGGAAGTCAATGCTCCAGCGTTGAGTAGACTTGACTGCAGGCTTAAATAGGAGCAGGAGCTCATCAGGGAGATGGCCGTCAGCTGGGGGTGATTGGCGGCCATCTTGGAAGCTGCAGCAAGTGCTACTCTCACAGTCATCTGTCATTTATTATACTCCACAGACAACTATAAAATACACATTAAGTCTTTGTTGTGTACCTTTGGCATAAACGTATTCTGAGGACATGCCCAAAACCACCAAACATTATTTTTACCCAAATGACTTAACTTCCCTGCTTCAAACCTAAATAGAGCTCTTAGCTGAACAGCAAACAATAATCTGATCTGTGTACATCAACTTGATCCATTGTTCCAAAAAAAGTGTAACAATAATAAAGACTTGATGTAAAAATTGCTTTTGAACTATTAATTTACGTATTTATTTATTTAATTTTATTTCAAAACACATAATAATTCAGACAAAAGATTCATAGCAACAATGTGATGATCAAATATATTATTTTTAGGATGATTTATTTATAATAATGCATTATTGAACCCTTTCTTAATCATTATACCTATTACAGTCCACCCTAAACCCTTCCACATCTC
>NC_056517.1:603477-608838 GCF_014905685.2 Nematolebias whitei
CCCCCCCCCCCCCCCCCCCCACACACACACACACTGTGCAACTGCAATGTTTAAAATTGCATTTAACATTAACCACAACTAAAGATCTCATTGTATTTGACAGTCTCATTATGAAAAGCAGAAAATAAAGAGACAAAAGAGTTAAAGTACCAAGTCAGCCATTAGAAGTGTCTATCTGGGTGGAAACTAAGCCAAAAAGTAATTTCAGCACTCTTGGGTGAGCAAATAATTTCTGAGATTGATGGTATCATTTGGAATAATTTCACTCGACTGCGCAGGCAGACAAGAGTTGAAGAAAGCCATTCGCATCTACGCAGAATCTCTTACACCTCTCGACTGAACCTTTACAAGCACTCCCTCAACAGGAAACCATTTTGGAAAGGGGATGGGGTTGGGGATGAGAGTGGGCCATCCTCTTTACATTATGGAGACAAATTTATCTGATTTCCAGGCTTTGACATTTCATTTTCTGTTTCTCTGCACACCTTATGAATGTTTCTCTGGGTTATCTCTCTTGTTCGATGTTCAAATTAGCATTTGATCTCAGAGATGCATTATTCAGGTTCATCACTATGATTTGCCAATAAAAGTGGTCACCGTGGAAACGACTCCATGGCAGCCAGAGGCTATTCATTTAGCTAGAACCTCTGTTTAATTTAACCCATCGTTTAGCGGAGAGCTTACTGAGCACAATCCATCACTGCAACAGTGTAGATGACATTGTGATGTGATTTCTCATCAATATCTCACATGAGAACTGCTGAGCCATTAAAACGCCATGGAAGGAGATAGTATGGCTGAAGGGTTGGGGGTTTTGAAGAAGGCGGAGCTGTCTTTATCTCACAAAAGACTCCATTTCAGGCATTGATAAAAAAGAGTGTTTGAATTTCAGCAAAGCTTGTCTTGTGTTAAAAAAAATGTCCCTTTAATCTAATTGTGACCTATACGGTCAAATAAGACATATCTTTTTTAATACAAAATGGTAAAAATCATACTATGGTTAGCTTTTTCTAAAGTTTAAATAAGAAAATTTTAATTTAAGCTTAGATCCTGAGGTGTCTCTCCTAATGGGAAATTGAATGGTAACAGCATTTAATGCAATCTGTTGCTTTGTACAACATAAAAAAAATATTCAAACACTACATCTAACTGGACTGAATTGATTTGTAATTAAACTGACACTATCAGAAACTAAGCATTTTAAGTAGGGATGCACTGATCCACGTTTTTACTTCCAATCTGATCCCGATACCTAAATCTGAATATCGGCCGATACCGATCCAGTTCCGATATCGTGATCCTCATTGATTTTATATGAGGCTGTAATAATCTCCTCTCAAGTACAATTTGTACAAATATATGCATGCATGTCCAATAAGGCAACTTGAGGTACGTTTTTTATGAATGTTGGATACGTTTTAAAGTTAGAATTAAATTCTGCTAACACAAAACGTTTCTTTTTATTCCTAGCTTTAAAGTGGATATTAAAGTGATTAATTTAAGATGAAGATAGATGAAGCTTTTGTCCTTGGGTACTCATGTCCCAGGAGAAATTTGATAGTCAGCCCATCTCCGAGGCCATCGGGAGTCTGATTCAGATAAGCTTGATTTTTGTTTTTTCTTCAGGCAGACAGATTTTTTTCTTCAGCCTTGAGTCCATCTGGGTGTTCTGGTTCCGAAAATGCCTAATTGTGGGATTTCATTCCACTGATCCATGCTATGAGTCTCCTTCAA
Source organism: Nematolebias whitei (assembly GCF_014905685.2). Classification (NCBI taxonomy): domain Eukaryota; kingdom Metazoa; phylum Chordata; class Actinopteri; order Cyprinodontiformes; family Rivulidae; genus Nematolebias; species Nematolebias whitei. The sequence continues at coordinate 605,212 of NC_056517.1, forward strand.
AGTCGAACCCACCACGCTGATGAGTCCCAGAAGCCGCAGGTGGTCTGCGATTCTCAATCGACTCCACCTTACGGTTAAACTCGTAAACCAGACGATTTAAAGTTCCCACAGCGAGGACCAGACCTTCACACTGACTTGGAAGCTTTTCCATGGCCAAAACGGCTGCCAATGTCTTTTTCAAAAGTCGATAATCAATCAACCTTTATTTCTACAGGTAAATCCCATTGAGCCTCGAGGACTCATTTACAAGAGAGACCGGATTTCAACAAAGAAAGATGACAACAATGGACAACAGCAACAACAATAAACAGTTATAAAAAAGCATACTACAGTTTTTTTTTTTTTACAAATAGGATGGCTAAAAGGAAAAGGTAACAAAACAAAAAAAACAGCTAGATTCCAAGACAAATGTAGAAAACTAAAAACAGGAACATGTCAGCATTGGTCCCTGCCAGGTGTACAACTGATTCTTAAAGACACTTAGAGAGGTCAAGGTCGAGAGCTTCAAATCTTTTTGTAAGATGTTCCAGGAAACAGGAGCGGAATAGGAGAAGGCCCTTTTGCCTAGTTCAGTCCTCGTTGAGGGAACACTGCAGGTAATGATGTCCTGAGAGCGCACTCCGTAGCTGCACTCACGCAGAGACATGTAGGAGGAGATGTATGAAGGCAACAGACCAAGAAGTGATTTAAAGATGAAAATATACCAGTGAGAGAGTCTGCGTGAAATTAATGATGTCCAGTTAACCATTGAATACAGTGTGCAGTGGTGGGTACGATAATCACAGCCAGTTATGAATCTTAGTGCACCATGATAGACAGCATCCAACATCTGCAGGGTTCTTGTAGGAGCGTTCATGTAAATAATATCACCATAATCAATTGAGGGAAGGAAAGTCACAGATGCAAGGCGTTTTCTAGCATTCAGGGTTAGACAGGATCTGTTTCTGAAAAAGAAACCCAGTTTAACTTTCAGTTTCTTTATCAAGTTTTCCACATGGAGCTTAAAAGAGAGATGTGAGTCGACCAAGATACCCAAATATTTATAGGAATCAACAAACTCAATGGGGACACCATTTGAGGATAAAATCGGAGGAAGAACTGCTGGGACCACCTTCCTATTTGAAAAAAGCATCCCTTTGGTTTTGTCGGCATTTAGGACAAGTTTGAGGTGAAACAAATCAGTCTGGATGATGTTGAATGCAGATTTCAAAAGCTGGAAAGCCTTAGCAACAGTTTTAGCTCGACAATAAACAACTGTGTCATCAGCATAGAAATATATGGATGCATTAGGGATGTTTTTACCTACATTATGTATGTAGATTATAAAGAGGGTGGGTCCTAAGACTGAGCCTTGTGGTACACCATTGCTGACTGTTAAATAACTGGAGGAAGTACCATTATGTTGAACACATTGCCTCCGGTCTAAAAGATAGTTAGAGAACCTACCAATGGTGTGTTCTGAGAAACCAATTTCTGAGAGTTTATGACACAAGATGTTATGATCCACAGTGTCAAAAGCTTTAGACAGGTCTAAGAAAAGTGCAACACAATAATCCTTAGCATCCAGTGCTTCAACAACATCATTAAGAACCTTCAGTGAAGCAGTGGTTGTGCTGTGTTGTTTCCTGAAACCAGATTGATGTGGAGGTAAGATGTTAAATGAGTCCAGGTAATCTTTGATTTGAGAGTTTATCAGTTTTTCTAGAACCTTGGCTAAAATGCAGAGTTTAGAGATTGGTCGATAGTTGTTCAGTGAGGTGGGGTCACCTCCCTTCAGCAAAGAAGAACAAAGGCTGTTTTCAAGTGTCTGGATGGAGTTTTGTCTTATGGAGAGATTGAAGATGTGGGTCACAGGGACTGTGATGATATGAGCAGCCAGTCTTAAGAAATAAGGTGGAAGTTCATCTGGACCTGCAGATTTTTTAGGATCAAGATCCATTAACAGTTTATTGACCTCACTGACTGAGAATGGAGAAAAAGAGAAGCTGTGATTAACTGAGGATTGACTTGTAGGAGGGATTTGATTTGTAGAAGTTTGGTTATTAGGGGAAGTGGCTGATCTTCCATTAGTAACTGTGTCAAATAAAGAACTAGAAGCAACAAAATGTTTGTTGAAACAGTTCAGGATCTCGTGCTTATTTGACACAGGAACAGAGTTAACGAGAAGTTGTGATGGGAGGTCAGATGATTGGGGGGTGCCTGAGAGAGATTTGATGGTTTTCCAGAATCTGTTAGGGTCATTTAGATTTTTGGAGGTCTGAGATAAGAAATAGTTGCGTTTTGCTGCTTTAACAGCAGTTGTGCATTTATTCCTCATCTGTCGAAAACTCAACCAATCAGTGTCTGAGCCAGATTTTCTCGCTGCAGCCCAAAGATGATCTCTCCTGTGCAGGAGGTCAGCTAGCTCTGGAGTAAACCAGGGGCTGTCTCGTCCCTTTATTCTGAACTGACGAAAAGGAGCATGTATGTTCAGAAAATAAATGAAATTATTATGGAAATAGTTTCAAGCAGAGTTCACGTCATCAGTTAACAGAATACGATGCCAGTCAAAGTGAGACAGATCCCAGAGGAATGACTGTTCACAAAAACGTTTCAAATCCCTTTTTTGAATTAATCTGGGCTTAGAAGGTGGAAGTTTAATATCTCTGAGAGCCGCTGTCACACAATGATCACTCAAAAGATCAGCAAATACACCTGTACCAGGGAATTTGTGAGGCATATTAGTTAGAAACAGGTCTAAGATGGAGGAATTCTCAGGATGGCTTTTATTTAATCTAGTGGGGGAGTCGATCAGTTGTGTTAAATTAAAAGACAAGCAACATTCCTTGAATTTGTCACAGAGGGGGGTCGACTTACACCAATCAATGTTGAGATCTCCAGCCAAAAAGACCTCTGTGAATTTTAAATTACCAAGGAATTCCTTCATGGCATTTAATGACTCAGGTGATGCTGAGGGTGGACGATAGCAGCAGACTACAGTTAAAATCTGGCCTCCATTCAAGGTGATGTTTACAGATAAGGCTTCAAACTGGTTTGGAATTGTTTTGGAAGACACAAGACTTGAAACCAGAGAATCTCTAATGTAAATAATGACTCCACCCCCCCATTTTGACGATCACAGCGGTAGATGTTAAATCCATTCATTGCCACGTCATTATTCATTACAGATTTGTTGAGCCAGGATTCAGAAATAAAGATAACATCATCCCCAGAAGAACTGACCAGGATTTTCACAGCATCAAGTTTTTTCAGAAGGCTACGAGCGTTTACATGCAGGAAATGGAGCCCAGAGGCGTTTTTAAAGTCATTTGATGTGCTGTAATTAGTGGGGGGTCCAGGGTTGGGCTGAATCCCTGAGAGCAGTAACAACATTATTATCAGACATTTTCTTGAGTTTTTTGTGACTGATGTGTAATTACAGGAGTTAACAGTGTGATAATTAGCCCCCATAATCGAACCATGAGAAACATTAATGAAGACGCGATCATTCAGAACCCAAAAACAGTGAAAGTTGCAGTGATGGACAGATTCAGGTGTATTAACAAGATTCATTGACTCCAGATAATCTGAGAACTGAAAATAGTGACAGTAATATGAATGATGCAGAAAAGTTTCCGACCATAAAAC
>NC_056517.1:608938-612145 GCF_014905685.2 Nematolebias whitei
CTCAGTCTCTGATAGAGGACATTTGCAAACCGAGGTGTACCGCAAAACCACCCACACAGAGCAGTATTTGCAGATTGACTCCCATCACCCTTTGGAACACAAGTTAGGAGTCATCAAGACTCTGTATCACAGAGCAGACAGCATCCCCACTAACTCAGGAGCCAGGCAGAAGGATAAATCCTAGACAAGATAGGCTCTAGAGCAATGTGTATATCCTAACTGGGCCTTCCTGAAAGCAGAGAAGAAACCCAAACAGGACTCCAGTCAGCCATCAGGTGAAAAGGAGGAACCCAGACCCAGACTAGTGGTCATTCCGTATGTTGAGGGAGTATCAGAGAAACTGAGACATTTATTTTCTAAACATAATGTCCCAGTGGCTTTTAAACCCCAAAATACATCACGGCAAAAACTGGTTCATCCCAAAGATCCAGTCCCCCGGCAGAAACAGAGTAATATTGTGTATGCTGTTCAGTGTCAGGAGGGCTGTGATCAGTCTTACATTGGGGAAACTAAACAGCCACTGGCCAAAAGGATGGCCCAACACAGAAGATCAACATCATCAGACCAGGATTCTGCGGCCTACACTCATCTCCAGGCCAGCGGTCACTCTTTCAGGGATGAAGATGTTCACATCCTGGACAGAGAGGAACGATGGTTTGAGAGAGGAGTTAAGGAGGCCATCTTTGTGAAAAGAAATCATCCATCATTAAACAGGGATAGAGGCCTCTGGGTTCAACTGTCCCCCTCTTACACTGTTGTTATTGCTAATATCACTCAACCCCCTGTGAATAGTAAACAGCCATCAGTGTGCTAATGATCCATTGTTAGGCTGATGGTCCTTCTTGACCATGTGAGCAGCTGGTTTTGGTTGTCAGCAACAAATTGGTTGATCCACTCTGAGAAGGTGCTATTTAAGAGACTGAGCTGAATACAGCACCTCAGACTGAGGAAGTCTCTCGGATGAGAGACGAAACGTTTCTATATATTTTTTTTGTTGTTTTGCTTTGTTTTGTTTTTTTGAATGTCCAGAGGACCAGATTGAACTTTTTTGGATTTTTCTACCTGGATTATTGAGCATGCATCAGGATATCTGTGAATAGTTGTTGGTAACCACCACTAAACACACTGTTTAAGCATGTAAATTATAGCCAAACCGAACCTATGAGAATTGTACTGGTGTTGTTTGGTGTATTTTTTTGTGCTATTCGTGACTAGCGTATAAGATCATTTTGCGGACCTTTGGGTTTTCATTTATCTTATATCCTAGTTTATATCTTATATCCTTATTTAATGTTTCCATTTATACTTTATACTTTTGCTAATTTTGGATGTAACTGGGACCCTATATACAGATTTTTGTTACACCTCTTGTATCACATGCGATGTGAATGACAATAAAGTACTTTGAATCTTGAATACTAGCCAATCACAAACCATAGCAAACAGTGTGTGTGTGTGTGGGGGGGGGGTGTTCTTCCACTACCACCACTCAAGATTTGCCTCTTATCAAAAACACTTCTCAGAATGTTGTCTACAGTATAAGGTGATGATGATATTGGTGTAGAAGATAAAGGATCTATTGATCCAGGACCTCTCTTTGGGACCGTAGACCTCCCAATCCACCAAATATTGAAATCTTTGACCACTTTGGCATGCATCCAAGATGTGCCAGACGTTGAAAGCTTGAGAGCTGTCAACGATGGAGTGTTTAGAGGACTTCCTGCAACAGACTTGATCTGAATGGAAGGTGGGATGTATTCTCATAGTGGAGAGTAAACTGAAGTCTGACTGCTGTCGGGTTGATTATTTTGACCATAGGAAAATGACTAATGAACCTAGAGGCAAGTTTCTGGTTCATATCCTTAAGTGTCCTTTATGGCTTTGTTGAAGAGTCATACCCTTTGTCCACCTTGTAATCTGGAGCTGATTTTCCTTTGCTGTCTGCCAACCTCTTATTTTGTTCCACATTGGGTAGGAGGGTCTCCGATCTGTCACCAGATCCTGCAACACCTGCAGAAATGGTGCTGGACAGAGAGAACTATGGTGTCAACTCCTGGCTGGGGAACAATGGAGGTAAGTAGCCCACAGAGGTTTGAAATGGAGAGAGAAAAGTGGTGGATGAGGTGTGGTTTTTGTGCACTTACTCAACTCAGATTAAATGCTGACATCATATGGATGGGTTGTTATTGACCACACAGCTGAGTGGTGCCTCCACTTCCTAGATGCACCTTTTGGGCTGGTCATTTGATTGTGGATGATAACCTCATGTGAGACTGAATGTGGCTCCTAAGGCTTGAAAAAAAAGATCTCCAAATCTAAAAGAAAACCTGGGGACCTTGGTCAGATACAATGTTGCCGGGGATTCATAGAACTGAAACACATGCTGAATCAAGAGTGGAGCAGTCTCCAAAGCCAAGGGAAGCTTTTGAAGAGGAACAAAATGGGCTGCCTTGGAGAACCTGTCAATTATAGTCAAAATAACTGAGTTACCTTCAGAGACTAGCGGGGCAAGATCCCGCACGCACTTATGATGTGAACGGGTCAGTTGTGACCCGTCTTAAATCAGCCAAAAAATGCCCTCAAAACAGTGTTTTTTTAAGAAGTATTAGAACACATCTCTAAAATAAATTTGTCTTATTATTTTGTTATTTTAATATTATTAACCATAGTAACATTTATAGTGTTAAGGGTAAGTTTTGACCCATGTATATTTATTTATTTTAAGGATTACCCGTTTTCCTTGATTCTTCTCAGGGATGCCAGCTGCAAGTTTGCCTGTGTAAATCTGTAGATTCCAGGCATAGCTGGTTTTCGCATCACAGGCTGCCCAGATTTTTATGCCATATTTGCCTGGCTTACTGGGCATGTATTGCCGGAAGGGGCATTTTCCACGGAAAGGGAGAAGACGCTCATCCACTGTCACCTCTGGTCCTGGGTTGAACATCAGTGGAAGGAGCTTCACCCATCTATCCCAGACGTCTTTGATGGGAGCAAGCTTGTCAGACCGTGCTCTAGTATCTCTGTTGTCAAATCTGAGGACTATTGAGATCATTTGAAAGGTCTGAAGTGACATTGTTGCGCAGAAAATACTCCTGCCTGTGGACACATCCCAGAGACTAGTAAGGGCCTCATTGCTGGATCTGTACACGCCAGCAAGAAGAAGAACACCAATAAAAGCATCCAGGCACTCCTCATCAATGTCCTTCC
>NC_056517.1:612245-620332 GCF_014905685.2 Nematolebias whitei
CACACCCAGGTGGGTGTGTCTATCTAGGTCTGCCTATCAAGATGGGCATGGCTATCCAGGTAGGCTCATCTCTACATGGGCATGCCTCAACATGTCTCTGCATCTACAGCTGGATGAACTTTTTCAGTTTTTGGGAGCAGAGTATGAGGGACTTATCAATAAAAGTAGTACGGATAAATGGGGATGTTTTGGTCAGTGAAGTAGACAAACAGGTAAAAACAGAAGGCCCTAACATATGTATGACAAAGTTAGTGAGGTCACAGTGTGTTTATGATTTCAGTTTTGACACTGATTATTGGTTGATAGTCTTATACCATAACTGGGTCACAAATGACCCCAGCGCGGCAAGTGCGTGTTGTTCTATAAAAAATAAAAATTAAATTTAGTGAAAAAAAAATGTATATTTTTTATTTAAATAAAGGTTCCAGACAAAGTCAAAAAGCCTTGATGCAAAAAAAAATATTTAAAAGACAGTATCATGATTTAAAATTTAAAATGGGTCACTACGGACCCTAACATAGTAGGAAGGTTAAGGGCGATGTTTGACCAAGGATGTCCAGACATGTTAGTTTTTGTTCTGGGAACAAGTTGAACATGCTGCAACAAACTCCTTGATGTCAGCAGTTAAGGTAGGCTACCATACATGTATCTTAAACATTAGCATTTGTTTAACACCAGAGTGACAGGAAAACGTATATGTGTGGATTCTGTTCAAAACTACATCTGATGGCGTCAGGGATGAATATCCTTCCAGATGGACCAGAACTATGGTCAGACTCTCTTAGCTGAACCTCTCTGTCTCTTTGTAAAGACCATGTATTGACTCCAACAGTGCAAGATGGGAGGAAAGCTGCTCTCTTCCTCCTCTTTTTTTTTAACAGCCAGGATAATGCTTACTGATTTTAAACTCTGGTAGATGTGATGAGACTGTTGGCTGGAACATCATGAAAATATTTCATGTAAGTGAGTGATAGAAATTAACAGACTGATTGAAGTCGAAGACCACGAGGAGGGAAATGTGTCAGGAGACAGAGGGAGAAGAGGAAAGTGAAGAATGTAGGACTGAGGGTTGCAACTCTAAATGTGGGGACAATGACAGGCAAAGGTAGAGAGCTGGCCGACATGATGCAGAGAAGAAAGGTAGATGTTTTATGTGTCCAAGAGACCAAGTGGAAGGGCAGCAAGGCTCGCAGCATTGGAGCAGGGTTCAAACTGTTTTATCATGGTGTGGGTAAAAAAAGAAATGGGGTAGGGGTGGTACTAAAGGAGGAGTTTGCAAATAATGTAGTCGAGGTGAAGAGAGTGTCAGATAGGGTGATGTGCCTGAAGGTAGAAGTAGAAGGTGTGATGCTAAACATCATCAGTGGTTATGCTGCACAGGTTTGATGTGATGATGAGGAGAACAATACATTTTGGAAAGATCTGGATGAAGTGATAGAGAATATTCCCAGGGAGGAGAGAGTGGTGATCGGAACAGACCTGAATAGACATGTTGGTGAAGGAACAGAGGGGATGAGGAAGTGATGGGTAGGTTTAGTGTCAAGGAAAAAAAACAGGAAGGACAGATGATGGTGGATTTTGCCAAGAGAATGGAAATGGCTATTGTAGAATTTTTTTCATCCTTTTTCCACCAGGTTCCTGAAGGCAGGGGCGGTGCTGATGAGCAGCCACAGCTGAGACCATTTTCCTTAATTGGTGCCAGGACTACTTAAGGCTCCAGTTTTGCTCCAGTCATTGCTGGAGCATTGTTCAACCTGCCGGTACATATGTCTCCAGCCCTACAGTATAGTGTTTAAAGAATGAGAAGACTTACCTTGTTTTTTTGTTTACATGTTTTCAGAGCATTGATGTCCTGGATCCCATCTTGTAATCTGAAGTATTGGAGAAACCCCTGGAGGACAAAACTTACCTGTGATTCCTGGTGCTCAGCTGCTTTCACACACCTTCCACCACTTGCCTTTTGTAGTCTGCCTGGTCGTCATCCTTGGAAGAGAAAAACCCTCAGCCTTGCTCAACCAGCCATCCTTACTCATTTCACTGTAAGCATCTCAAGACCTTGGTCACTCAACTGTTGGATAAGATTTCTCATCGTGAAGTAATCCTCCTCCTCTGCCTCCACAGCCCCAGACCCTGCTTGTAAATAGTTATTTCATCCACTGTAAATAAACATTTTTCAATTACATTCAAGTTTGCTTCTGTTTTCATCTCAGTCTGTTTATCTGGGTACCTCCACATTACAACAGAATGCTCCAGCCAGAAAACACCCAGAAAATGACTGAGAGAGAACAGTCTCAACACTCATTGTCCTCACAGGTTAAGCGCATCGATAGTCATGATGCGACCCTGCAACAGATCCTGGAACTACAGAAAAGTAACCAGTCCAACCTTCAGGAAATGGGATGTATGGTTTTTGCCTTAAATCAAAGATTTTCCACTCCATTACTCACATCCCAAAGTGCTCCACCAGAGAACCTCAATCCTAGGGCCTCAACCAGAGATGTTGAACCCCAGCCCAGTGAAATAACTTTCAGACCTTCTGATTTTTTTTCTGGTGATCCTGATCACTGTGGTGGGTTTATTTTACAGTGTCGCTTGGCCTTTAATCGAGCTCCTAAAACTTATTCTTAAGACGCCTCCAAGATAACTTACATAGTAAACCAACTGAAGGGGGACGCTCTTCGATGGGCCAACGCCCACCTGTCATCTCGATCTGTCGAGACTCTAACTTTTGCCTGTTTTCTAAAAGATTTTGAACTTGTATTTGATCATTGCTCCAGCGGGAGGAAGCAGTGAAGCACCTCCTAACACTACGGCAAGGCAGAAGGTCCGTTGCTGAACACGCCCTCGAGTTCCATATTACTGCAGCTCAGACAAAATGGGAAGAGTTGGCATTAAGAGGTACCTTTCTTCATTCGTTGTCCGATTACGTAAAAGATCAGATGGCCGCCTGAGACGAACCCAATAGTCTGGATGATTTAATAAAGTTGGCTACTTGTCTGGATAATCGCCGACTAGAACGTATCCGCGAAAAGAACTACAATTCCCGAAGAACCCCTGCTTCCGGGTTACATCAAACACCAAAGAGCTACGGCTACTACCCTGCCGGCTCAGCTCCTGTTTCTGAGGCACGTTACACACTGAAGGAATCCAGTCATTCTACAACATCTAACGAGGCCGAGACAGAACCAATGGAGATCGGACGAACTCACCTAATACCGGAGGAGAAACAGGAATGTATAAAGGCGCAAGCCTGCATATATTGTGGTAAGCTCAGACATTTTATCGCTCGTTGCCCACTCCAGGGAAACGAACATTCTCACCATTAAGGCAGGAGATCCTGGTGGGAATTTTTTATCTTTCGCTTGCACCACGTTTAACCCTCCCAGTAACTATTTTGTCTAAGCAATGTCAACTCCCTATTGTAGCACTCATCGATTCTGGAGTGGAACAGAACCTCATCAGCAGAGACATGGTGACCCAGCTAGACTTACCTACCCAGAACCTACCGACCCCGATGAGAGTTACTGGAATCACTGGACAAAATCTCACCCAGATACACAACCTGACTCAAGACATTCACTTTATTACCTCAGGAAATCACCACGAGCGGGGTAGGTTCTTCATTTTTGACTCTCCTTCTCCACAACTTATATTAGGTTTCCCTTGGTTAAAAACTCATAACCCCGTGATTAACTGGGAGACTAAAATAATTGAAAAATTGAGTTATTTTTGCTTAAATGATTGTTTACGGTCAGCCATTTCCTCCTCATGTAAGAAGAAAGAGGAGATACCCGAAGCGTCTGATTTATCTAATATCCTGTCCGCATACCTCGATCTCAAATCTGCATTTAGTAAATCTCAAGCACTCTCTTTTGCCTCCTCATAGACCTTACAATTGTGCTATAGATCTGCTGCCGGGAGCTGTCCTCCCCTCAAGCAGATTGTTTAACATTTCAGGCCCAGAAAAAGAAACCATGAAGACCTATATAGAAGAGTCATTAAATTCTGGTATCATTCGTCCCTCCACTTCCCCTGTGGGAGCAGGATTTTTCTTTGTCTCAAAGAAAGATAAAACTTTAAGACCCTGCATAGATTATAGAGGGCTTAATCAGATTACTGTGAAAAACAAGTACCCCCTGCCTCTGATCGACTCTATCTATGAACAGCTCCATTTGGCCACTATTTTCACTAAATTGGACCTTCGTAACGCTTACCATCTTGTGAGAATAAAAGAGGGAGACGAGTGGAAAACAGCTTTCAAGACCCCGTTAGGACACTTTGAATACTTGGTAATGCCTTTTGGACTCACCAACACCCCAGCAGTGTTCCAGGCCCTAGTTAATGATGTTTTCTGTGATTTTCTCAACCAATTTGTCTTTGTACCTGGATGACATTCTCATTTACTCCACTGACCCTACACCCAACATGTCAGGTCAGTTCTGCAAAGACTTTTTGAAAATCAACTCTATGTGAAAGCTGAAAAGTGTGAGTTCCACGTCTCCACAGTCTCATTTTTTGGTTTTATTTTTGAAGGAGGACAGTATCGCACAGACCCCAACAAGGTTAAGGCAGTGGTGGATTGGCCCGTCCCGGAGAACCGAAAGCAGCTGCAACAATTCCTGGGCTTAGCCAATTTTTACAGGAGGTTCATTAAAGGGTACAGTCAGGTGGCAACCCCCCTCACTCAGCTCACCTCCACACTACGAATCTTTAAGTGGACTCCCGAAGTGGATTCAGCCTTCAGTAAGCTCAAAGATCTGTTCTCCTCTGCTCCTATCCTCTGCCACCCTGATCTCAAGAGACAATTTATTTTGGAGGTGGATGCTCCTGATACAGGGGTGGGAGCTGTTTTGTCCCAGATATGTCAATAATATAATAAAATACATCCCTGTGCTTTTTTATTCAAAACGTTTGTCTGCAGTTGAACAAAACTATGATGTGGGAAATAGAGAATTATTGGCCGTCAAGATGGCTTTAGAGGAATGGAGACATCGGTTAGAGGGCACTGAAGTTCTGTTTCTCATATGGACTGATCACAACAATCTGGTCTACATTCAGAATGCTAAATGACTTAACCCCAAGCAGGCGAGATGGTCACTATTTTTTGCTCGTTTTGTCTTCTCTCTCACCTACAGACCCAGATCCAAAAATGTCAAACCTGATGCACTGTCTCACCAATTCTCAGCATCAGATGACAGTGAGAGGGAGGTCAGCATCATCCCTTCATCCTATGTGATCGGTACACTCACATGGGCCATCACAGAGGAGGTCCTGGAGGCTCAAAGGGTTGAACCTGATACCAAGACCGGCCCCAAGGACAGGATGTTTGTACCCTCAGCAGTGAAGGCCTGCGTCCTCGACTGGGTCCACACTAACAAGTTGTCCTACCATCCTGGAACCAACCGCATGTTAGCTCTAATAAAAATACACTTTTGGTGGCCCACTATGAGTCACGACGTCAAAGAATTTGTCTCTGCCTGTCAGACCTGCAACAGAAACAAGAGTGGACACAAACCACCCGCAAGTCTGCTTTAGCCCCTCCCTACTCCTAGTCGGCCATGGTCCCATATTTCTTTGGACTTTGTTACTGGGTTACCTCCATCAGCAGGCAATATGGTTATCCTCACTATCATCGACAGATTCTCCAAGGCTGCCCATCTTGTACCCCTGACCAAGTTACCCTACGCTTTTGAGACAGCCCAGTTGTTGGTGCAACACGTGTTCCGTATTCATGGCATTCCTGCTGATGTGGTGTCTGACAGGGGTCTACAGTTTATTTCTCAGGTTTGGAAAGTTTTTTGTAATTCTTTAGGTGTATCATCTAGTCTCACATCTGGTTATCATCCCCAGTCTAACGGCCAATCGGAGAGATGCAACCAAGAGATTGAGTCTACCCTCCAATGCATCATTCAGGAGAACCCATCGGCATGGTCTTAACACCTGGTCTGGGTAGAGTATGCCCACAACACACATACCTCTTCTGCTACCGGGTTATCACCATTTGAGGCCTCCCTGGGTTATATACCCCCTCTTTTCCCCAGCCAGGAAGTTGAGGTTGCTGTTCCATCAGTACAGCACCACTTCAGACGCTGTAGATGCATCTGGTGTCAAACCAAAGCAGCATTACTTTGCACCGTGGCTCTAAACAAGAAGATGGCAGATCACCACCGTTCCAAGGCCCCATCCTATCAAGTCGGCCAAAAGGTATGGCTGTCCACCAGAGACATTACCCTGAAATATTACCCCAAGAAGTTGGCTCCCCGGTTCATTGGGCCTTTTCCTATTGTCAGGATCATTAATCCTTCTGCTGTCAGATTGAGTATGCCTGCTTCAATGCGTATCCATCCAACTTTCCATGTTTCGCAGATCAAACATGTTTTAGAAAGCCCTTTATGCCCTCCTGCCAACCTCTCCCCTCCCCCCGTCTCATTGACAATCACCCTGCATTCTCAGTACGTCGCATCCTGGCCGTATGACACAGGGGTAGAGGGTTCCAGTACTTAGTGGACTGGGAAGGATATGGACCAGAAGAACGGTCCTGGATCCCCAGATCCTTCATCCTGGACCCCAGCCTAATTACTAATTTGTTTATAGCTCACCCTGAGAAGCGCCAGCGATTGCCAGGAGGCGATTCTTGAGAGGGGGGTTCTGTAGGGCTTTTTCATCCTCTTTCCACCAGGTTCCTGAAGGCAGGGGCGGCGATGATGAGCAGCCACAGCTGAGACCATTTTCCCTAATTGGTGCCAGGACTACTTAAGGCTCCAGTTGAGCTCCAGTCATTGCTGGGGCATTGTTCTACCTGCCGGTACATATTCCTCCAGCCATGTTTAGTGTTCAAAGAATGAGAAGACTTACCTTGTTTTTTGTTTACATGTTTTCAGAGCCTTGATGTCCTAGATCCCGTCTTGTAATCTGAAGTATTGGATAAACCCCTGGAGGACAAAACTTACCTGTGATTCCTGGTGCTCAGCTGCTTTCACACGCCTTCCACCACTTGCCTCTGTAGTCTGCCTGGTCATCGTCATTGGAGGAGAAAAACACTCAGTCTTGCTAAACCAGCCGTCCTTACTCCTTTCACTGTAAGCACCTCAAGACCTTGGTCACTCACCTGTTGGATAAGATTTCTCATTGTGAAGTAATCTTCCTCCTGTCTCCACAGCCCCAGACCCTGCTTGTAAATAGTTATTTCATCCACTGTAAATAATCATTTTTTCAATTACATTCATTACATGGGGGAGTGGTGGCGCAGAGGTTAGAAGATGGGCTTGTGATCGGAAAGTCGCAGGTTCACCTCCCGGTACGGTCAACATCAAAATGTGGGTGGAAAAGGTGAAACACCCACACCTGCCTCCATCCTCATTCGCCCCACTCTGGGCCCCTGAGCAAAGCCCTTAACCCCCACCATCTGCTCCCTAAACAGGTCTCTCTTGAAAATGAGTTATTGTGGCTAAGTGAGACTACCTGGATAAATAAAGGGTAAAAAAAAACATTTGAGTTTGGTTCCGTTTTCATTTCAGTCTGTTTACCTGGGTACCTCCACATTGCAACAGCTATAGTCAATACCTATTTCCAAAAGATGGAGGAACATAGAGTGACCTAAAAGAGTGGAGGAAGGAGTACGCAGGTTGACTACATTCTGTGTAGAAGAGGAAACCTGAGGGAGATTGGAGACTGTAAGGTTGTGGCAGGGGAGAGTGTGGCCAGACCGTAACAGATGGTTGTGTATAGAATGACTTTTGTTGTGAAGAAGGGAAAAAGAGTAAAATCAGAGAAGAAGACCAAATGGTGGAAGCTGAAGAATGAAGAATGTTGTGAGAAATTCAGAGAGGAGCTGTTAAAGGCTCTTGGTGGTAAGAAAGAGCTTCCAGATGACTGGACTACTTGTCAAGGATCTGATGGCAGAGGATCCCACACACAAACTCAGAATGGTTTTAAAATGTTTATTGAATGAATAAACAGCTTCTGATGATTCGGGTCCAGAGCTGGAACTGTGTCTAAAACGATACAGAGGAGAGGTTAGTGTTTTGACAGAATAGCAACAGTTATCTGAATACAGACGGTCTGGAAAAACACTAACCTTTCTTGTT
>NC_056517.1:620432-627663 GCF_014905685.2 Nematolebias whitei
CCATATTTTTTTAATTTATTAATCAGAATGGTGTGGTCAATTGTGTCAAATGCTTTTTTTAAATCCACAAATATACTTATACAATGTTGTTTTTGATCTATAGCTGTAGTAACTTGTTCCATCAACTCCATAAGAGCCATGGATGTTGAATTTTTTTATCTGAACCCATACTGACTATTACTTAAAATATTATTTTTATCAAGAAATAGGTCAAGTCTGGTCACAAATAATTTTTCTAGAATTTTTGAGAATTGTGGCAACAAAGATACAGGTCTGTAGTTGTTAAATACACATTTGTCTCCATGTTTAAAAAGAGGAACTACCTTAGCTATTTTCATTCTGTCTGGGAATATTCCTGTTGAAAATGACAAATTACAGATATATGTAAATGGCTCAATAACATGACTTATTATTTCTTATACAACCATCATATCCATGTCTTCACAGTCTTTTGATCTTTTGTCAGTAATTTTTTTAACTACCTTCATTATTTCTTCTTTGTCAGTTCCCTTTAGAAACATACTGTTTACACAATCACTGATTAAATAACACATTTTTATCCACTTTTGGTATTGTATTTGCAAGGTTAGATCCAACATTTACAAATTAATTATTAAATCCATTTACGATTTCATTTTCATCATGAATTTCCACATTATTTTCCACAAAATATTGAGAAAGACTCATACTAACCTTGTGTTTTTTCAGAACACTGTTCATTACTCGCCATGTTGCCTTCATATCACCACTACTTTTATGTAATAACTCACTATAATATTCCCTCTTTTGTTTCCTTATGATCCCAACTAATTTATTTTTGTACTTTTTATATTTATTTTCTGCCTCATGTGTTCTGGATTTCAAGAAACATGAATACAGATCATTCTTTTTTCTACATGCATTTCTCAATCCTTTCATAATCCATGGTTGATCAACAGTATCTTTCTTTATATAATTATTTTGCACACAATTTTTTTTATACAAAACATCTAGAATGTTCATAAACTTATCATAAGATTTGTTCACATCATCAACATACACATCTTCCCAATTTTGTTTATCTAAATCATCTTTAAATTTGTCTAATGCTTTTTTGGATGTGTTTATTATTTTATTCTTTCTTATAATTGGTTTTATATAAATTTCATCATTTTTGTATATTGTAAAAATTGGTAAATGATCACTTATATCAGTCATCAGAATACCACCTATCACATCACCATCTGTGATATTTATAAAAATATGATCTATTACTGTAGCACTATGTGTTGTGATTCTCGTTGGATTTGATATCAACGGGAAAAAACTCAAACTATACATTGAATCCATAAATGTACCGATGTTATATGAATCAGTTATATTCCCTAGATCTATATTAAAATCTCCACACAAAAAAACTTTTTTATTACAACTCTTAACCAATAATTCCATGACTTTGTCTGTGAATGACTCTATTTTTGATCCAGGTGATCGATATACACAACTTATTGTTATGTTTTTATTATTCCTATTTATTATTTCTATTGTTATCATTTCCATTATATTGTCAACAATTATTGACATTTCACTATTCAATCTACACTTTATTCCACATTTGACAAACAGAGCCACTCCTCCACCTTTTTTATTTTTCCTATTCATGTGAAATAATTCATACCCTTCAATATAAGCATTATTTATGTTTCCATCATTTAGCCATGTTTCTGAGAGTGCTACTATTGTAAAAGTGTTATTACATTTTTAAGTAATCTGATATCTTAGATATATTTGCATTAATGCTTCTACAATTTAAATGAATTAGAGAGTGCTCCATTTGCCATATTAATTTTGTTGAACTGTTCTACGTTATAATATTCACTACCTTTTACAACTGGAAAAAGATTTCTATCAATAACATCTTCTACATTATATATTTTAAATTCTGATTCATCGTACCTCGTCATGATTCAATGTATTTTTTCATCAGGGTGTTCGTTTTGTCGATTTTATGTACAAAATATTTCATAATGCAATATAACATCATCTCCTAAGCTCATCTCAATCTTTCCAAATCCTTTAGCTCTTGTATTATTTTAGCTTGTGAACCTTCCTGTACTTTAATCCAAATTTTTCCATTTCTTGTCCATGTTGATACTATTTTGTTCTGTTTTTTTAACAACCTTGCTTCACGAGCAATATTGCCATTTTTCTTTGTTAGATGTTCATTTATATAAACTTTTGTTCCCTTCAGTTTTCTAGCCTGTACCATTACATTATTTCTTGTTTTTCTGCTAATAAATCTTACAACAATTATTGGTTTATTTGTTTCTGTTTTGCTGGGCAGGGTGTGACATATTGAAATATCATTGTGATCAATATCAATATCCCTGTCCTGTAAAAAATCCACCACCTGCTCCTCCAGAGTCTGTAGCTCTTGTTGTGATGCATCTTCTCTTGTTTTTACACCAGCAGACACTTTTGCATATGGCCGAGTCTTTACTTCCAGTCCCGTTATGACAAGATTATCTTGTCTTGTGTTCTGTTCCAAGTCATCAATCTTTTGTTCCAGATCCATTATTTTTTTTATCTTTAATTCCTATTTGCAATTTCAATTTTTTAACCTCCTCAAACAAACCCATCAGGAGTTCCTGTTGTGATGTAAGTTTCACTAATTCAGAACTCATGAAGCTCAAGGACTTTCTAATTCCCTCCATGTCATCCAAACTATGATCAAGCTGCTCTTGTTTTTTTGTATGGATTTACTTGACATTTCTTAAAACAAACGTTCTGCCCGATGGCAGTATCTCCACAAACCTTCAGCCAAATCAGAGACCTGGTCATGACGCCAAGAGTCCCAAGACCTCCTGCAACACCGCAGCCGCGGCCCCCAAATCCGACGTAAGAAGACCGGATCCTGCAGCCCAGTGACCCGCAGGATCCTCGTTGGTTCATCCGCTCCCAGCACTCACGCGGATCCCACACGTCCCGGCAAACAGCAGCCCCACGAACCACATCCAAAGGCCGACGCCCAGTCTCCAGACCCACCAGCCACTCCACCGCAACTGCTCCTCAGCAGCCACCGCCCAAAGGCTCAACGCCCAGACGGTCGGGTTCCACAGCCCCAGCAGTCCGCAGAGCCAACGACGGACAGCCAAAAGTCATCAAAAAGAAAAAAATAGAAGGCAAGTATATAGTCCAAAAAGTTATGTTTTTAAGAAATAGATCTTGTTTGATTTTGATTAATTGTTTGATTAATTGTGACTACCGTGAAGCACGGCGTCTCTCCAGCCTGTGACAGCCAGAGAAATGTGGTCCAGTGCTCCAGTGGGGTTGTGTTGGCTTATACAACTCTGCAATATTGCGTGGACATCGGGGGCAGTTCCCCTGTATTGGCAGACTGGGGTGTTGGTCCCCCTATTCAAAAAGGGGGACCGTAGAGTGTGTTCCAACTACAAGGGGATCACGCTCTTAAGCCTCCCTGGTAAGGTCTATTCGGGGGTTCTGGAGAGGAGGGTCTGTCAGATAGTTGAACCTCGATTCAGGAGGAGCACTGCGGTTTTTGTCCTTGTCGTGGAACACTGGACCAGCTCTACACCCTCAGCAGGGTCCTGGAGGGTACGTGGGAGTTTGCCCAACCAGACTACATGTGCTTTATAGACTTGGAGAAGGCATTCGACCACGTCCCTCGGGGAGCCCTGTGGGAGGTACTCTGGGAATATGGGGTACCAGGCCCTTTGATACGGGCTGTTAGGTCCCAGTACGACCGGTGTCAGAGCTTGGTCCGCATCGCCGGCACTAAGTCGGGCTCGTTCCCAGTGAGAGTTAAATTTTAGTATCATTTATAGACCATTAATTGAGTGCTTGTTAACATAACCTTACATCGCGATTAGTTTAAAGCGCCAGTTCATTTTTTTAAATAGTTTTTTTTCCAGAAAGATTATTAGAACAGCGAGTTTCTTACTTTTTGCATAAATCTCCTTAAATAACCTCATTCTGAAGAAACAGGCTTTGAATTTTACTGGATTGATGAGCTGATATTCTGAGGTAGAGCAAGACCTACAGTAAGTAGGTAGCTGCCATTTGAAACAACTTCAAATTCAATGTTTCATGGCAGTTTATGCAGACACTATAAACATTTTTTATGCTGTTAATTTCACATTATAGGGTATAAATAAGTGCCCAAGCCTGGGCAGGAAGTGCTATGGCTACCTGCTGCTGTGGTTAGCACTTGGTTATGCTTCTTTTGGAGACCGAAATTCAAACCCAGGTACAGCAACCTCTGGTGACCTCAATGTGACATGAGTGAGAGGTAGAGAAACATGTCATGTCAGTGTTGGAGTCAGCTGGATTATTATGGTCTGTAGCAAATGTTAAGGGTATGTCATGAACTACTGGAACATGATGTTCAGGTGTGAAAGCAGTGAACTTAACACTTGCGTGCATTCTAGCCCATAAAAGGTGCATTATGAAAAATATGTAGGCATTGTTTTAAAATTAGGTTCTTGCTAATATTTATTTTTGTCTGGATAAAAATTAGATTTAGGAACATGTTCCATTAAAAGCCACAGTACATGACAACACAATGCTAAAATCCCATTGAACTGAATCAAATCACAGTCCATTCAGCCTCATGTTGTACCACACTGCCAGTGACTCAAGCATGAAGGTGGTTAACACCAATAATGTGCCTTTGTGTGTCGACAATTCGCACGCTGCTCTACCTCGTGACCTGAAAAGGCTGACTGATCTGAAGTAATAAGTAACCTTCTGCAGGAACGCTGCAGATTGATGGTGCTGATATCACTGTGTCATGGAGTGGAAAGATAAATTATCACTCTCAGCATATTGGAGGAGCAAATAGGTGATTCTGCTCTTGGGCGTGAGTGCAGAATGATCATGCAAGTATGAAATGGAACTGTTTGCATTTTTGTTTACAATACCCACTTCCTGCATAAACAGCCTTGCTGGCATTCTTAAGAAACATCAGTAAACACAACAGAGAGCATGTTCTGTCATCCTCAGCCTGAATACAACTGAATGCTACAAATCATTTCACTGCCTGTGGTTGGTTTAACAATAAGGAGCTCAGACTGCAAACCAACCGTTAAACTGAACTTAAAAAAAAGAAGAAAAACAAACTGTTTCTTTTACTGTCAAAAGGAACATCTTTGATTTATTTTCTTTTTGACACAATGCAACACAAGGTTGTGTCTTTGAAAACTATTCTTAAACAACTCATGATTTCCTAAAAGTAGCCCAGCTTGTTTTACAGACAAAATATGCCAGTCTGAGCAATATAAAACAAAACACAAGTATTGTGTATCACAATTAATGGTAAAACCCAGAGAAAGCAGACTGAGGAAATAGATTCAAAAACTCTTAATATAGTAAAGTGATTTTACAGTGACATGGCATTTATTGATGTACAACAGGGGAACATGGGAAACCTGTGGAAGATGGAAGAGTAAGGATGACTGTAATAAGGGGATGGCAGGTAAAGAACAGTTTGTCTAGTTCTTACTGGGAGGTAGGTGGATTGCAGTGTTGAGAGGAGAGCAGAGGATATGTAGGTATGGTCCAGGGTTAAAGTGCATAGGAGGAGTGTAGAGGTTGGAAGATGGACAAATGGTTAGAAGGCAGTGGAGTAGCTGAAGGTAAGTCACAATGAAGGTACGCAGGGATTCAAGGTTCAAGGTTTTTTATTGTCATTTGCATCACATGTGGTACCTGAGGTGGAACAAAATGTTGTACACGGGTTACATTTACATCCAACAAGATCAAAAATATAAAGTTCAAAAAGAAACAGTAAATAAGTATCTAAGGTATAAACTAAGAAATACTCTAACGCCAAACAGTACACAAAGATCTAAGATATACGCTAGTCACCAATAGTGCAAAACAATACACCGACCAACATGATGAGCATGAACATGAGTCTTTGTGAGTGGATGAGTTCAAATGAAGGAATGAATTCAATGGTAAGTACTGATACTGACTGAGGATACGAGGAAGGAGACCAGGGGTCCAGGACTGGAAACTCGGGAGGTAGGTTCTTGGAGATTTGAGGAGAGACACAAAGTAGGTTTCTTTCTTTGGTTCAATAAGAACAAGCAGACCAGTATCTATACTGGTTGGTATGCAATGTTCCAGCAGGGAATGGAACACTTCTGCCTTATACTCCTGGAGCTTGTTAAGGGGATGCCCCACAGCTGCTGCTCATTGGTGCCGCACTTGGACTCTGGAACATGCAGAAAGAGCTGGAATCCTACATCATGATTAATTTTATTTTTTTAATTTTTGTACTGGTTCATTCATTGAATCTACTTTTTTATGTGTTTTGCTTTTTCATGCAAGTTTCCACAAGGAATAGGTATCGTTTGCCCAGGACTTACTGCTCCTGCTGTACAGACACTGGGTGATGGCTACTTCTCTTCTTCCCAGCCGTTCTTATTGAAGCTGCTGATCAAATTAATACCTGGACTAGAAGTGCACTTTCTCTGTGATTGAATTGTTAGAGCCATGACCATGACTACACCACTTACTCTTCCTGTTAAAAAAATAACTAAAATTAGATTCACCTGTACATCAATGTCAGCTCACTACACATGATTCAATATGTTCTTCACAGTTTCTATCCAGTTTGATGAGGATTTATGAACAGCCGCAGCAGAGTGTGTTCACCCTCGATGAGTTGTCACACCAAAAAAAAAAACACTTTTACTTTAGTTTCTAAGTTTTAGTCAAGCTTTTTTTTAAATTTTACAATCATTGATTCTTTTTATTTATTTTTTTTTTTTATTTAATTATATTTGATTTTATCTGGGTGGCATGCTGGCTCAGTTGGTAAAGCTGTTGCATCACAGCAAGAAGGTTGCCAGATCAAATCCCAGCAGGGGACCTTTCTGGGTAGAGTTTGCATGTTCTCTCCATGCATGCAAAGGTTTTCTCTGGTTTCCTCTCACAGACCAAAAACATGCATGTTAGGCTAACTAAACGGTACTAAATTGTCCCTAGGTGTGAGTGAGATAATGAATGGTTGTTTGTCTCATTTGTCTCTGTGTCCCTGTGATGGACTGGAGACCTGTCCAGGGTGTCCCCTCACACAGTGATACCTGGATATGGGCACTAGTGATCCCTGTGACCTGAAAAGGAAGAAGCGGGTGAAGTGGATGGATGGTTGAATGGATGGATGGATGGATGGATGGATGGATGGATGGATGATTGCATCTGTTTATTGGGGGGGTGTTTGGGT
>NC_056517.1:627763-636091 GCF_014905685.2 Nematolebias whitei
GGGGAGTGGTGGCGCAGAGGTTAGAGAGGTGGGCTTGTGATCCGAAGATCGCCGGTTCACGCCCCGGCCCCGACAACATCAAAAATTGTGGGTGGGGTAGGTGAAACACCCACACTTGCCCCCACCCTCATTCGCCCCACTCTGGGCCCATGAGCAAGGCCCTTAACACCCACCATGTGCTCCCTAAAAAAAAAAAAACAGGTCTCTCTTGAAAATGAGTTCTCGTGGCTCAATGAGACTAACCTGGATAAATAAAGGGTAAATGAAAAATAAATAAATAAATATATATATATATAATTTTTTTTTTTTTTCATGACCACTGATTATTTTGAAAGGGTAATATACAATTTGTGTTTTTGTCTTCCTGTTGATGATTATTTATGATTGTTTATTCTGTTTTTATTTATTTTTTATTTAACCTTTATTTATACAGGTAGTCTCTTTGAGTCACGTGGACTCATTTTCAAGAGACCTGTTTGGGAGCAGATGGTGGGGGTTAAGGGCCTTGCTCAAGGGACTGGAGTGGAGCAAATAAGGGTGGAGGCAGGTGTGGGTGTTTCACCTTTTCCATCCACATTTTGATGTTGTTGGTCCAGGGAGTTGATCCAGCGACCTTCCGATCACAGGTCTACCCTTACTAACCTCTTCACAACCACTCCCACTCATTACAACTCACTATAAAACCGTGCTGATAAAAATCTCATTTGACTCACATCCAAATGTTGGATAGTTTTCTTGTCCACAATCTGATTCATGCTCATGTTCAACATTCCTCAAATCAGCAACAGTACAGCAGACCAAAAAAAGCTTTTTGTTTCTTCTTCTTTTGGCTGCTCCCTTCTTCAAGTGTGGACACAAGTGAACTAGGTTCGAGATTTGTTTTTATGTTTATTCACCAGATGACACTGTAAGATACATTTTGCAGAATGTGTAATTTAATTAAAAAAAACAAAAAAAAAAAACAATGTTAGCTTCAAGGTTAGCATTTTGAAGTACACACAAAACAAAACATGATTTATTTAAACTGTTTGTTTTGCTACAGTCCATTTTACGAATATGGTGGATTTTTCTTTTCTTGGTCTAATAAGTCATGTGCGCCGCAGTATCACAGCACTGATGGGTATTGGGGTGCCGTTTGTAAACAGTCAAAAGTCATCATTAATATTTTGGTTTATTTAGCTTTTAATGAAAAAAAAATATATAGTTTATTGTTGTTTTTTTTTTACCCAGGTCATATTCTCACCATGTTATTCATACATTTATAAATATCATACTGTAGTTCCCAACTAAATATCAATTTACAAGATCAATATTTAATTTGCAAACTAAATACTTAACTTGCACATTAAATATTTAGTTAGTAAACTAAATATTTTGGTATAAATTAAATATTTAATGTACACCTAAATATTCAATTTAATAAATAAATATTTAATTTTTAAGCCAAACATTTAATTCCTAAACTAAATATTTAATTTGCTAACTAAATATTTAGCGCAGACCTAAATATTTAACAAGCAAGTTAAATATTTAGCTAGCAAGATAAATATTTAGTTAACAAGTTAAATATTTAACTATTGAGTTAAATATTTAGGTCCAAGCTAAATATTTAGCAACAAATTAAATATTTGGTTTAGGAATTAAATGTTTAGCTTAGAAAATAAATATTTAGTTAGTAAACTAAATATTTAGGAATAAATTAAATATAGTTTACAAACTAAATATTTAACTTGCAAGTTAAGTATTTAGCTTGCAAATTAAATATTGATCTTGTAAATTAAATATTTAGTTGGGAACTATGACATTTATAAATGTAAGAATAACATGGTGAAAATACGACTTTGAAAAAAATGTTTTTTTCTTATTAAAAGCTAAATAAACCAAAATGTTTATGCTAATTTTTGACTGTGCAACTTTAAAAACGGCACCCCATAGAAGGGAGCTCCTATTCGACTCGTTCTTTTTGCGTGTGTGTGTTCCTGTTGTTTTTGTTTAGACTTGTGTACTTCACACCCGTGTTACGGTATGACTGCATGTCCTTTTGAAGTTTTCTGTATTGCTGCCTTACCATCCTGCCATTGTGGTTCAGTTCCCAGCCCTCTTCCAGCCTCGGGCTCAGGCTCTGACCTGTCATGGCAGTCGTCTTCATGATCCTTCATCTGCCTGCACGAACCAAACTCTACGGACTAGTTCAGTTCCATGGAGAAAGGATGTTCTATGTCTACCGGACCCGGTTCTGGAGGCCAGTCATCGTCCGTTTCAGCAGTCATTATTATCATCATGCTGCTAACAGGACCACACTGCTAATAGTATCATGCTGCTGTATTACTTTTTTAATTTTTCCACTTTTGGCACTTTGTTTTGTACTTTTGTTGCAAGATTTGGTATTTCTTGTTTTTGTTATTTTTTGGCAAGTTGAAATGGTTCTTCTTGTCCTGAGCCTTTCATTGCATTGTTGACCTTGTGTTGATCTGAATGTGACAAATAAGTAATAAACTAAACCAAACTAAACTAATATTGTAGTTTCAAGTCCATTCAATGCATTTGTTAGAATAATGTTAACTGTTTCATGGATTACAATTCTCTTAGTGTTTTTTTAATCAACAAAATAATCCAAGCAGCACGACCACAGTCATATAATATAAAATCAATATATTCAACCATGTTGTTGATCTATATTTCTCTTTAGGACAATGTAACTATTTAAATAACTTTTTCACTTTTTGGTTCTTTTTGTGGTGTACCCTTATTGCATGCTTTTTGTATTTTCTTGTTTGTTTGTTCTTTGTTTTTTTGTGAGTCAGAACGGTTCTTCTCATCCTAAACATTTCATTGTAACTGTGTTAACCTTGCATATGACAAATAAACACAACTTGAACTTGAACTTAACAATTTAAACAGTGTTTTTTTTTTACTACAACGTTCATGCCAATAAAAAAACCCAAAAAAACAGTGGCGTTCAAAATGTAACTCAGGATTTGCTCACTTGTTAAACTTTTAAGAATAAAAAAAAAACTTCAGCAATACACAAATCAGGTACATGTTGTTATTATTTTAATTAATATTCTTTAATTGAACTGGTAACTAAAACTATAGTTCAGGTGACCTGAATAGGCAAACACATTCCACATGTTTAGTGTATATTGTAGTGATGTAGGGACAGCTTTGCTGTAGACACACTACTAATTAATTAGTATTAAAGCTAGTTCAAGCACAAAGAATATTAATTGTTTAATTACAACGGATTCTTTCTTTTTCGAGTTAAATTTCTGCCATGTGACCGAGATAACTGTGAGGATTGTTTAATCAGTGACATGAGACGTCATTTTATCTTTGACCCATCAGAATAAATGCGGTCATTTATTTAACAGAATCACAATTTAACATCAAGACATGTACACATTGATTTGCTGATCTGTTTCTGATTAATAAACTTGGCACGCTTTACTAACAAGACAACAGAACATTACTGATGGAGGCTGCTTCACCTCTGAAGGCATCTAGATTACTGGCAAATAGAAAAGTTTAAGAGAAGGAATAGATTTAAAAGGAAGATGGATGAAGGAAGATGTACAGTATGTTTGTTGACCAGAATTAGCACCCTTCTTTCAACACCAGCTCAACCTTCCGGTACACTTCAGGACGTGCAGAGACTTTGTTACCTTAGATGGGGGCTACCTCCACTCCGGAACAGAAGTCCATTAGTACGATCCTTTTCCAGCGTCTCCGGTTAAAGCGGCTGGTCATCGTCAGAAGTCGTGTGGTTTACTCCGTTCAACAGAACAAGCTTCCTTCGAAGTTGTAGGGCGTTACTATCGGGTTTTAAACGAGGTCAATGTGGGTAAACCCAGAACAACAGCAGACTCAGAAAAGTTTATAATAATATGTTTATTTAAACCAGGGAAGGATGGGGTCGAGATCTGAAAGTGTTAAGAACGAGGATTAGTTTTCTGTGGAGCAGATTCGTCAGGTAAGTTGGAGAGTAATGTCTTCTTACAGCTTCCCAGGCCTCTCAGTCGTATGCTGCAGCTTCCCAGGCCTCTCCGTCGTACGCTGCAGTTCCCCAGGACTCTCCGTCGTCCTCTGCAGCTTCCCAGGCCTCTCAGTCATCCGCTGCAGCTTCCCAGGCCTCTCAGTCGTATGCTGCAGCTTCCCAGGCCTCTCAGTCGTATGCTGCAGTTCCCCAGGACTCTCCGTCGTCCTCTGCAGCTTCCCAGGCCTCTCCGTCGTACGCTGTAGTTCCCCAGGCCTCTCCGTTGTACGCTGCAGCCCCCCAGGACTCCTTGACGCATGCTGCGTTCTCTCTGGTCCTGTGTATTGGACGGTCTCCCGGCCGCCCCCCTGACCTGGCCCGGTTTGATGGACGGCCTCCCGGCTGCCCGCCGGAGCAATGACTCCTAGGGACGATCCCTTGACCGTCCAAATCCTTTGTGTTCCCTCCTTGTGGTTTGTCATAGTTTTTTCTCAGGTCTTAATTTCTTCCTCGTGTTTTCCTCGGGCCCTCCACCCTTGCAGTGCTGCCCTCCACCCGCCCAAGTCCCTCGGGAGGGGGGTTTTTTGGGGACGCCTGGGGGCGTCCTTGAGGGGGGGGGGGGGTACTGTAAGCATGGTACCTTTTTGTGGCCCGGTTTGCGTCTGTGTTCCCTCGTGCTCCCTCGTTAGTTCTATTAGTGCCACCCTTGTCTCGTCCCAGCTGTTTGTAATCACGTCTCGTCTTGTCCCTGTATATAAGCCGTCTGTCAGTCTTGTTCGTTGTTGCGTCGTACTCGTTGGGTCTCCTGTGTTCCCCCTGAGTCTTCCGAGTTCCTTGAGTCTCCTGTGTCTCCTGAGTCCTCCTGAGTTTCCCGTGCCTTATCTCCCTGTTCATGTAAGTTTTGCTGCCCCGTCAGCCTGTTATTTTGTATCTTTATTTTACCATTAAATACCAATTTTTGTATTCTGCCGAGTTGAGTCCCTGTCTGCACTCTGGGTTCGCTCCTTCCTAGCAAATCCTAACAAATACTGTTTCACAGTTGATTTAAAATGAGTGGTTCACTTCAACATTTAGAAATGGTATGAACTAAACACACTTTGATTATCAAGATATTCTAAAATAGTAATGATAATGAAAAAAAGAAGAGTGTTCTTTCAATTGATTACTTCAGGATACAATTAAACAGTCTCTGGATGAGCTAATATGTATTTCTAGATTCAGATCAATGAAACAACAGTTCCTGTCCCGTGAAGGTCTTCAGAGACAGGTTGAGGTCAGAGGCCTAGTTCACTACATTATATATATATCATTCAACCTTTATTTATATTTATATAAAATACTTCTACTTCTGTTAAATTAAATTCAACTGCTTTATATTCTGATTAATAAAGTAACCTAAACGGTCTGTCACTGCAGTGATTCATGTCAGACTTCATGTTTCATTCATTAAGATGTTCTTTTCATAATATTTGGTGAAAACAGGAAAATATATCTTAAATAAAATTAGATTGCTTTCAGAAATAATAATAAAAGAAATGTATGGAGTCCAAAATCAGATTAGCCCAGCAAATGGTTATTATGCAAATGTCCATTATTTGGTTACAGCAACACAAAATGTGGCACTGCATATAAATATGCCCAGTATAGTACATTTGGGATTGAGAGAGAAGACATAAATCTCTGAAGACCTGCATACTAATAGGTTAGTATATCAAGATATTTTCCAGCATGCTGATAGAAGAAGAAGAACATTATATTAGGAAAGTCACATTTATCAAAGCTGGACACAATTTAACTCTGACTTTGTCTTTACAATTCAAGCCTTATATTTGTTCTGTTCACCTGAGGGGGGTAGATGTTTAGTCATTTTTGTACTTTTGGGAATTATTGTCATGTCAGGAACCATGTGTGTCAAATGTAAAATGATTAAAACATTGGGGAAATCTTTTGGCTTTAGGATGAAATAAAGTTGTGCAGAAAGTGTATATTTCCATGTGACTTCAAAGAAAGACTCCTGTCAATTCAATACTTTTTCTGGAATTGTCTTGATTGTGCATTGATTGAAATGCCTTTTTTTATCATGCTACGTGTTAGCAAACAGTAGTGCTCGGTGTATATCTGGATGGGCAAAGGAAAAGTTTACAAGACAGTAGTGAGAGCAGCTGTGCTGTCTGGTCTGGAGACAGTGGCATTGTCAAAAAGACTGGAGAAAGAACTGGAAGTGGCAAAAATGAAGATGTTCAGGTTCTCCTTAAGTTCGTCCAAAAGCAGCTGGAGTTTGCAACTGCGCTGTGTTAGCAGGTCGCTTTTAAGAAAATTTAGCCAGAGGAGGAGAAGAAAAGAACTTACCTTCTCATCTCTGAAATAACAAAGGACAAAAAAAAAAAATCATTCAGGACCTAAGGCAGCAGGTCTGGTCCAATTTCTGAATGCATGTCACACAGAAATGGTCATCACATAATCTCTCCAGACATCCATTGTGCACGGAAACATTTTACCCCCAATAAACTTCTGCCTTTTCTTTTCTTTTCTTTTCTTTTTTTAGACAACGGTAGTTAGTGTAAAGAAAAAAGTGAAAAAATCTGCTGTTTTGTCATAAGTTGTCAAAGATATAAGATTTTTTTCTTCTTTCTGCTGCCTTTCATTTTATTTGTGATTATATTTCTTAATGTATATAGAATTATTTTGTTTAAAAAACAAATTCATATTTTTTTATAAATAAAAAATAAATACATTTTTAAAAAAGTTCTCCACAAACGGTTAAACTGACAACTGGTAAAGCTGCTGCCTCTCAGCGAGAAGGTTGCTGGTTCAAATCCTGGTCCGGGGGCATTTCTGGGTGGAGTTTGCATGTTCTCCCTGTGCGCGCGTGGGTTTTCTCCAGGTACTATGGTTTCTTTCTGGTTTCTCCCACAGACCAACAACATGCATGTTAGACTGACTGGTAACTCTAAATTGTCTCTAGGTGAGAGAGAGAGAGAGAGAGAGAATGGTTGTTTGTCTCTATGTGTCCCTGTGATGGACTGGAGACCTGTCCAGGTGTCCCCCACCTCTCGCACATTGATTGCTGGACATGGGCACCGGTGACCCCCGTGACCCAATATGGAAGAAGCGGGTAAAAGATGATGGATGGATGTTCACAATTGCAAATCCAGACTCTCGAGAATGTTTCAGTAAGATGCACCGCAGAAGAAATTTAGAACAACCTTTAAATTTTTGTGAAACAAATAAAAGAAACACGAGTGCACAACAAGTCAGGGTGTTGGTGTTTGACTATGGCAAGATATTCTGTGCATTTAGTCACAAAATAGCTTCCTTTTGTCAAGATATCTGGGGTTTTTATATTTGTATTTGACTTGTTTTGATTCTTTTAATATTATCCAGCTCACTTTTAGTTTTGTGAAGATAGTTGTTTTGATGCTATTCCTGTTTTATATTCCAGTTCCTGTTGTGCCTAACCCGACTCTGCAGCTCATGAGCACCATGTTCCTACCTGACGCAGCTGCTGCTGATGCCTTGCTGAGCTCTGACAACATAAAAGCAGAAGCCTCTCTATAACACAGTGCTGGAGCATTGCTTCCCATACAAGGCATCCAGCCTACAGTCACTCACTGATTTCTAGAACTAGTAACCAAAGATTAACTCGTGAAATTTTGTGTTTTTCAGCTACTTCTCATGACTTCTTACCTCCGGTGCCTTAAGCCTGCTCTTCGTGAGTCCCAGCCACCAGTGTCCTCCCTTACACGCCTGGAGCTATTTGTCTCCACATCACACTGAAACAGTGAAATAGACATTACTGGCTTCTGCCGTCTCTGTTCCAGCTGTCGCTCTCCCTCGTGAATACTTACCTCCTGGAATCCATCACCATCCTGGCTGGATCTGGAATCCTCAAACATCCTGGAAACGACAACACAGTCCTTCCCATCTTCTCCCTCTCCCACACCTGGAAATAAAAACACTTACCTCTTTTATCCTGAGATTTTGTTTAAATTATTTTATTCTCGGAACATTGATCTCAGGTGAAATGGAAAGCATTTATCAAAAATGGCACTTTCTAAATCGTACAAACTTGTATGCCTTTTTTATTTACTGTATACTAGAATGTAGTAATAATTTAAATCAATTGATAATGGCCCAAACTATTAACTAGTATTATTTTTTTTAAGAAACATGATTGAATTATGAATTATGATTAAGTTATCAGGCTCCTCTCTTGTGGAACCAACTTCCAATCTCTGTCCGTGAGGCTGACACATTGTCCAGTTTTAAAACTAGGATTAAGACTTTCCTTTTTGATAAATCCTATAGTTAGGGACAGCTCAGGAAACCCAAGCTGACCCTAACTATAGGATTTA
>NC_056517.1:636191-644485 GCF_014905685.2 Nematolebias whitei
AGTTATCAGGCTCCTCTCTTGTGGAACCAACTTCCAATCTCTGTCCGTGAGGCTGACACATTGTCCAGTTTTAAAACTAGGATTAAGACTTTCCTTTTTGATAAATCCTATAGTTAGGGTCAGCTTGGGTTTCCTGAGCTGTCCCTTAGTTCTGCTGCTATAGGTTTAGACTGCTGGAGGACAAACTGACCACACTTTTCACTCTGCTACTGTCTTTACTTACTCTGCTCAACCTGTTTTGTATTTGTAATTATTTTTTCTATCCTTAACATGTGTTTTTTTGTATTTCAGGTACACCTGGACCTATATCTGGACCTGGACCTATATCTTGACCTGGACCTATACCTGGACCTGGACCTATACCTGGACCTGGACCTATACCTGGACCTGGACCTATACCTGGACCTGGACCTATACCTGGACCTGGACCTATATCTGGACCTGGACCTATATCTGGACCTGGACCTATATCTGGACCTGGACCTGGACCTATACCTGGACCTGGACCTATATCTGGACCTGGACCTATATCTGGACCTGGACCTATATATGGACCTGGACCTGGACCTATACCTGGACCTGGACCTATACCTGGACCTGGACCCATACCTGGACCTACCATTCTGTGTTGGTCTGTCTCTCCTTCCTGTCCTCTCAACCAGCCGGTCAAAGCAGATGGTCTCTTGTCCTGATCCTGGTTCTGCTGGAGGTTTCTTCCTGTTAAATGGAGTTTTTCTTTCCACTGTCTCCACTGTGCTTGCTCAGGATGGGAGACTGCAACGAAGCCAAGATTCAACTTGTCTGCTGGATTCCTTAGATAGAGAACTTTACTAATTGGCTTTTATGTGAATGTTCCTGTAAAGTCCTGAGACAACTTTGTTGTGATTTGGTGCTTTATAAATAAACTGAACTGAATTGAATTAAATTTCACTAAGTAAGTAAGTAAGTAAGTAATATTTATTTATATAGCACCTTTCACAGACAATGACATCACAAAGTGCTTCACAAAGTAAAAGTAAATAAAATTTAAATAAAAGCCAGTCTGAATAAATAAGTCTTAAGATCATTTTTGAAAGAGTCAATGGAATCTGAGCAGCGCAGTGACAGAGGGAGAGCGTTCCAAAGCCTGGGGGCCACCACTTGGAATGCTCTGTCTCCACGTGTTTTAAAATAAGTTCTCACTATCACTCACATGGTGGTTTGTCTCATTTATTTATGTGTCCCTGTGATGGACTGGAGACCTGTTCAGGGTGTCCCCCTGTCTCTCACACATTGATGTCTGGACATTGGTACCAGTGACCCCTGTGACCCAGAAAGGAAGAAGCAGATAAAGATGATGGATGAATGATTAAATTAATTGTTCACAGAGAATAAATCACATCTGGGATTAGGAATTGGCTGCAAAACAATATCATTAAAATAAAAGAGCTTTATTTGACTGATTACTGACTGAAACATGATCAGGTCCCTGGCTGGGTTTTCCAACACTTTAAACATTGACAGCTTATTTAGGTTGCATCTTAAAGCATATGACACACTGACAAATCTTTAAATGTTTAATGTTAACCACAGAGCGTTTCTGTTTTTATCAACTAACCCAGGGGTAAAGATAAAAAAGCATCAAGTGTTTTCTAGATACTCTTTCGTTATTTTATCCCAGTATGAGTGCGTACAAATAATAGCTCTATGTTCCCCCAAACATAATCTATGTGGTGATCCAGAAAAATGATTAACACCACCACTTTGATATTCAACAGTATTTTTTTAATGTGATCAATTATCTCCATCCAACTATATAATGTCAAAGTGTTTTCAAAGGCCCCTGATAAGAAAGTGCACTCCCAGGCATACAGATGACTGAACATATTGGCCTTTAATTAAATGGCCTCAAGCAGCTCCAGCTAATTTCACATGAAAATGTACACACAAGAAACCATGCTCTGCAATCAATAAGGTTGTCATGGAGGATCCTACTCGCAGCAGACACTGGGAATAGCAAGCAGGCAAACCTCTGGAAGTCAGCACTGGTGCCAAATGGACTGTAAGAGCACTGTCAAACGCAGCTTCTCAGTGTGGCTTTAACTAAAACTTGGATCTGTTGGCTCAAACTGCAGCTCATTAATGTCTTCGTTTGTCATTTTGTGGAAGACCCAGCATGCAACACTGTTGGTGAACCTAAGTACTGTGAAACTGGGAACTGGAACCTAAACTGGAACACAAGTGCTGATTTAGCAGCTAGTCACTTAGTGGATCAGTTTCAAATTGAAAGTTGAAGAGTCCAGAGCTTGTTTCATAGCATTAGTTTGCCTCTAACCAGCTTTCTTCTTTGAACCGTGTTCAGTTCAATTCAGTTTATTTATAAAGCGCCGAGTCACAACAGAAGTCGTCTCAGGACACTGAACAGAAACATTCATCTACGTGAAAAGTAAACTGTTAACATTATTTATGTGAGGAGTAGACTACTTCAATGTAACTCCATCACTGAACTCTCATCCTGAACAAGCATGAAGGCGACAGTGGAAAGAAAAACTCCCTCATGAGGAAGAAACCTTTAGCAGAACCAGGATCAGGACAAGAGGACCATCTGCTTCGACCGGTTGGGTTTGGTAGGAACAGATACACAATGGCAGGTCAAGAATCACATGTTAAGATAGAAATAGTATCAAATGAAAACTATTAAATTTTAACAATTATTTTAAGAAAATTAGGTCAGTTTGTCCTCTAGTAGTCTAAGTCTATAGCAGCATAAAAAGCCGACCCTAACTATAGGATTTATTATAAAGGAAATTCTTGATCCCAGTCTTCAAACTGGACAATGTGTCAGCCTCATGGACAGAAACTGGAACTTGGTTTCACAAGAGAGGAGCCTGAGAACTGGAAGATCTTCCTCCCATTCTGCTTTTGGAAACTTTAGGAACCACAAGGAAACCTGCAGTCTGAGTGAAGTGCTCTGTTAGTAAAATATGGAACAATAAGATCTCGAATATAAGATGGAGCTAGGTTGTAAATGTTGTCCAGGTTTAATTCACCATCTTGTTTAAGAATTCTCTACAGGTCAACGGTACTGAAGGGATGAGGCTACGAAGATGAACCTGAATCTAAAAGTCATAACTGTCAGGGATTTTCAGCAATGTCAACGTGTAGACAACTGGACAAGCACACTGACTGATGTCTTGCTGATAGGTTCTGTCAACAAACTGCTTTAATGAGAGCAGGGCACATCATGGCATCACCTACTGCATGTAACTGGACCAGGATAATCTCAGATTATCAACAGAATTTAATGAAACCATACTAATCAGCTGTGCGTCTACATCTGAGTACCTTTTGGAATTGCATTGATCCAAGAAAGCTGCTGCAGTTAATCAGATTTAGCAAACTCAGAAAAGACAATGACCATCATTTTGTACAGATACTGAGCTGGACTTTATGGTAGTAGCAGAAAGTCATCCCCAACACATACTCTGAGTGCAAACAGTTCTCAGTTTATTTGTGAACTGTGTGGTATTCCCCTAGTTTGGATAAAATATTACATGCACAGATTACTGCAATAGCATATATTCACTATTCAGTGCAGGTATTTGTAGATGAAAAATATGAATGCAACCACTTTTATTTAATATTTCATATAACTGGGCAAAGTCACGTCAATGTATTGAATTGCTCCTGTTGCATCCGTCTATTTTAAGGCTTTGCTGATGGATCACCAAGGTTGCTTTTTGCTGGTAATTGATTTTTTCCCCCAATTTACACCATTGTTGTGTCAGAAAGCTGCAGAACAGCAATGTGAATATTTGTATAACCTTTTTTGAACAGAAACAGAATAAAAACAGAACAATGATTATTATTCAGTCTCATGCAACTAAAACAGATTTGCAAACCAACTGGAACGTGCATCTTATTGAAATAAGTTGCCATCCCATGTTTCCATTGAGACAAGTTGCTGTTGACCAAATGATGTACATACTGTTTGTTCTGTGTTGCACGGGTGTCCATCAAAACTTACTGTGCAGTTCACTGTTTTCCATCCACCATTATCATATTTATCACAAACTTCTCAAGTTGTCTTTTTGTTTTACGAACGCTTGAAGCATTTATTCTTGTTAATCAGTGATATATTTAGAGAGCATCTCTCAGCCATGTCAGTAAAACACAAAGTATTTCTCTATCCACCATTTAAATCCTTATGAAAGTGAATCATAACAACTTTGTTGGCACTCAGCGTCAACCTGTCCAGCTAATTGCACAGTTGAATGAAACCTGCCCTTCTAGCACCCATTTATCTTGGCGTCATTGAAACCAAACTAATTCACGTCGTCTTTGTGGGATCATGATTGTAATTGTCACAAACAGTTTGTCACTTTTAGTTCATGGTGGTCATCTCGTCTGAATGTGTCAAAGTCTTGTTTTAAGGGTTGACACCATTTGACTCAGATGAGCCAAAACAAAAATCCAGAATTGTTTCTATCTTAGCAAAACCAAAGAATACAACAAATAAAGGGATATTTATAACACTGGGTTTCTGTTAGGGCCGATCACTGTGCTGCTGCTGTTACAGACAGATGTGCAGCGTGGCATTATGTTTATGATCCATAATTACAGCAGGTTCTGACACTGCTTTCTGCTCTGGAGTGGGCGAGTGGATACTGTTGACAGCCACCCACCCCCTCTGCCACACACACTCTCTCACACACGCACACGTTCCTCCAGCAGCTGTCAAA
The DNA here is from genome assembly GCF_014905685.2 of Nematolebias whitei. NCBI lineage: Eukaryota > Metazoa > Chordata > Actinopteri > Cyprinodontiformes > Rivulidae > Nematolebias > Nematolebias whitei. The sequence continues at coordinate 640,913 of NC_056517.1, forward strand.
AGAGGCGCGCCTGCGCGTTGTGCGCAAACAAAACGCGGTGCCGGGCTGTGTCGCTCTCCTCAAAGTGCGCGTATGGAGAGAGGAGTCCATCATCTGATTCTGGGGTGAACCTGGCTGCGGGGTTTCTCTGGCCTTGATCACGACTTTGTTTGGAGCCAACCGACTCGTGTAGTGGATTTCTACAAAAGAAGAAGAAGAAGAAGAAGAAGAAACAATTTAGGAAGCGCAGATCCAGCGCGGCGCACCAGGTTAACCTAAATACTTCACATTGTTGTTGTTGTTGTTTTTTATCTGCTCGAATCTGACTCCAAGCTTTTAGACTATTTTCAGTGGGTTATTTTTTTTCTATAATGTATGTATTTATTTATGTATTTATCAGAAGTTGTCCCACCATGAATCAAACAGCAGGAGCTACAAATGCGTACCGCAGATGCTCCAAAGGAGGGAAGGTAAGAAAAAATGACTTTCTACACACAATTATTCCAAAACGCGCTGACTGAAGGAGCTTCTCAGTGCATGAAGTTGTCCCTGGATGTTGGTTTGTCAGCTTAAAGGAAGATTGAGATGCTGCTGTCAATGTTTTGGCTCATTGCGCGTCAGTGCGCTCTGGAGACGAACTGAACGGAAGATGGAAAGTTTTGCAACATTTTGAGTGAACATTAATACATTAATGGATGGATTGTTTGGAATGTTGTTGTGGTTTCATCACTTTTCTCCATCTCTTCTTGCGCACTGCTGTCTGTTCACCATGCAGCGCGCTTTTACCAAGCGTGTGACCCACATTTGTCTGCTGCTGTGTGGATGCGCAGCAGTCAACAGGGTGAGGATCAGGATGAAAGGCTGTGGATGCAAAGCTGCAGAACGTGGGAGGACAGAGAGGATAAGGAATGAGGAGGAGAGGGGCAAACATGGCAGTCTTTATAAAAAAAATAAACTTCAAAGTGGAGCAGGATGTGGTTTCTGGTCTGCACTCATCCAACAGTTCACTCTGTCTGAAAACTTTGTCACAGTGAACATCCACAACAAACCTACTGCTCACAAATGTTGACGTGTCCCTGCATTGATGAACTTTTAACTCATTATGATGTTTGTTAGGGCTCATGAACGATTAATTAATGTTGAGCTGTTTAATGTTCACACTGAAAGAGAATGTCAGACACGTCTCCTTGTTAGTGCAACCACAAACTGTTGTCCAGTTCTCCCAGTGGAATCAGAAAACCTGTAGAAGCAAAGTGTCTTATCATGTATCTGTAGGGCTGACTCAATGAATTATGCTGTTTTGAGACTCTGTCAGTTTACAACATGCTGCAAGATCATTTATCTGAACACAAGAGTTCAGGAGAAGATTTATGCATAAACATTCACTTTATTTTGCAAAAGTCTTAAGTCACCCATGATTTTATTATATTGTCCTTCAAATTATCCAGATTTGTTCTTTTTTTTTTTGAAAACGGCATTTTATTTAACTCCTTTTCTTTCCTCTCTTTGTACTTGAGCATTTTCTGAATATATATATTCCATCTCAGTCACTTAACTGACTGGTAATGAACCAAAAGACTCTGGTTATTTCCAGTGTAGACTCTCTCAGTATTTTTGTAGGTTATGTTTTTAGTGGCAGCCAGTTGCCAAAAATGTGTTTGTCCTATTTGAAGTTTATTCAAAACAAATTAAATACTTTGTATGGCAGAACCAGGAAGGTACATTCTTAAAATGTGTATATTGAGTAACGAATATTAAGTCAATGGGTACATATTTAATTAAAGATAATTCATAAATATGTATTCCTTTCAAAGGATGACCTGCCCATTGCATTCAGTCGACCTAACTTATGAAAACACGGCTGGAACGATGAACGTTTGGGAAATGGGTTTGTCTTTGTGTCATTCTCAGAGAGGCTCGTCTGCATCTTCAGCGTGGTTCTGACCAAACTGTGGAGCGTGTAGAGATGCAGAACCTTGCTGGGACATGACTCCATGCACGTACAACACTGATGGGCACGTCTTTGCTGTGCAGGCACAAGGCCTCCAAAGATCATTCTCGTTTCTATTGAACTTCATGTCATGTTTGGAGGGAGGGTTTGTTATAACGATAAATTAATGATACTGACATGTTCCCTTAAAGGAGCTACTTAAAATAAAATGGAAAAGGCTTGCAGGTATGAAAAGTGAACAAGGAGTCAAAACTTTCTGCTAAAACAAAAGTCAGATGAAAGAAAACATTTAGGCCTTTTTCTCTCATAATGCAAATAACACTTTATAACAAAAGTTATTACTGCAGTCACTGACAATCATTTTTGATGAATGATAATACTTTTTATAAACCTAATTTGCAGAGTAATTAAATTTAAAAAAGCTGTAAAAAATGCACTCAAATAAAGCACATCCTTTTGACTGTCAATCATTCAAATCATAGTTTCAGAAAAACAATAGATGGCAATGACCAACACAAAACACGATGATTCAGAGTTATTGTTCACTAATTGTTTGGCGACTTAATTATATTTATTTAACTTTCAGTATAAGAACAAAGCTGCTAAAACTTTTCAGTGCACACATTAAATGATAAAACACATAATTATTTGTTTTACTTTAGTAAAAGCCACAGGAACTATTTGGAAGCAATTATATTTAAATCATTTTTTAATATAAAAATGTCTATATTATTTAATTTTAGTTTACTTTGGCTTTATGATTAAAATGCCAAGATGTGATGATATCTGTTGTTGGAAAACTTCAACTAAATTGATCCAAACGTTTAAGTTTTTTATGTTTATGAAGCATAAACTCCAGTTATCATCAAATCAAATCCACTGTGGTGGAACACAAGCAGTGGTTAGTGGTTTGCTTCACTTTTATCCTCCACGTGTAGTTCTTCCTTTTGAGGATCAGGCTGATTTCATTGTTACAGAATATTCACGGTGTCCTTTCAGCCGCGGCTTGTTCTAATGCTGCCTTGTTTCATATCATCCTTCCCATCAACACTGGGAGAAAATAAAGAGTGACTGAGCAGCTCTCCTGACAGCAGGATCTGTTTCACTCTGTGTCCTGTGGCCACTTTTAGCCCACCAGCAGAATCATATCAATCATGTTTTTGTTCTTTTCTAATTGTGTTCATTTAAAGCGTTCAGGCTGCAGAAGTTGTCTCTGTCTCTCTCTTGCTCTCTGTGGACTTTCTATTTCCAGTCCTGTCGATGGTGGATCACTGCTGAGACGGCTCTTTGATTCGTGATGCTCAGCTGTGGCCTAACTGGATGAGCCTCAAGTGATCATGGTTGTGTCGATATTTGACAGGTGTCTCAACACCTGAAAAGAACAGAAACCAGGCGAGAGGCACCCTTGAATTATTTTTGGATCAGTGACAAATTCACTTGACATAAGAAATCAGAAGAATTGTTTAAGGAGTGTTGTTCATGGTGTGTTTCTGGTTAGACAAAATAAGGCACTGAGATGTCACAGAGGGGTATTTCCAGCTCAGCTTTACTGGAAATACAATGTGTTAGTTGCTACACCACTATTACAACTTATTTTTTAAATACATAAACACAATGGTACATGCTCTATTCAACCTCTGCTC
>NC_056517.1:649485-661538 GCF_014905685.2 Nematolebias whitei
GTATATCCACTTAATGTCTAAATACTAATTAATTGATTAATTAATTGGCTCACATGCTAGTAGTGTATAATCCACGAGTGTCCAAAGTGTGGCCCGAGGGCCATTTGTGGCCCTTGGAGTGATTTTGTGCGGTCTTCTGCAGTTAAGAATGGTTTCATTTTGGCCAGCAGGCTTAGGAGGTCGGTGCAGATTAGTTAATAATCATTTTATATAATGTTTAGCTTTAACAGGAGATTTTTACATAATGATTCAGAAAACTTGGTGAAATGTTGCAGGTGATAAAATAATCAAGAGGGAAATTAGACATTTTTAACCCACACCTGCCCCCAGCCTCATTGGCCCCACTTTGGGCCCATGAGCAAGGCACTCAACCCCCACCACCTGCTCCTAAACAGGTCTCTGTTGAAAATGAGTTCTCGTGGCTCAATGAGACGACCTGGATAAATAAAGGGTAGATGAAAAAAAAAAGTAAATCTACATACGAGTTGATCAACTTTATCAAACCTTCTATGAATCTGTTGTAGCGACTGACATCTGGACCATTTCTCAGAACTTTTTTTGGACCGTCCATGGTCCAAAAGGCTGATCGACCCCGTTTTTAAAAGGACACACTCAAATGATGCTTTTGTTGCTGAGAACAGACTCAAATGAACTTCCCAAACACAAGAAAACAACAAACATAGATTCAACAATTCAAGTAAATTCAATCCTTTGCAATAAAAATGACAAGTTTAGTGTTTATGAGGCTTGTGATGTTTTGGATCTGCAACAATTTAAAACTCTTTCTCCACCGAACTGAGTAAACGTTTGTCCTTTCTAGAAAATATTGTTCACGTTGAGTTAATTCATATTTTTGTGTCCTTTCATGTGGATAGTTTAGTTCCACATATGAAAAGCTTTGGAGCCCTGTATGAGCTGTTGCTACGCTCACTAGAGGGCAATGCTACACTGCAAAACACTAAACTTAGAATTAGGGAGGTAGGTGCTCCTTTACATACTTTATTTGATGGAGCAGCAGAACTATTTAATTTATTCCTGGAAAGCATATTAATATGCATTTTTCAGAAGTATATTTATGTGTTAAAATGTTTTAGCACCTGTTTTGACATGCAGTTTTATATTTATTTTTCTAGTAAAATCATTGGTGATCATGTTTTAAAGCATTTAAATGGTTATATTTTCTCAGCAGGTTATTTTTAAACACTTTAGATTGTATGTGCACGTTACAGCCTTTCCTCTATCCTTTTTCTTTTCTCTCTTTGCTTGGGTCTCTCTGACTCGCTCTAGTGACACGGTGTAAAGAAGGTTTTGGTTTTACCACAAACAGCTATAATAAATATAACTTTGCAGCTGGAGATATCCCACCACTTCCCTGGGATCAATGCGGAGCTTAACTTTCTTCCTCTCTCTCGACTTCCTGCTGCTCCTTTTTTCTTTTCCTCGTCTCGGTCACAGCAGGCTAGTTTGATTATCTCGGGCCCCTGACATCCCTGCCATCCTGCGTGTGCACACTAAATCTCAATTAGCTCTTCTGGTTTTTAGTGGCGTTTGCAACTTTGATCATCTCTGCATCCGTGAAGCCTGAGAAAATCCAGCACCACTTTTTTTTATTCATTCAGAGATCCATGATGAGAATATGAAAGCTTAATTTGTGCCGCTTAGATAAGACACTGAAGCACAACAACATTTAACTCCTGGTGCCACAGGATGAATATTTATTGTCTGCTGGGAGTTAAATAGAAATCAATGCTTCAGTGAAACTGTCAGCATTTTACCACCTTTTTTTGTGTGTGTGGTTTAAATAAAAACCATGTGACTAAAATAAAAACCAAGAGAAGGGGAAACATTTAGGAAACAGACAATCTTTAGATGAAACAAACTGATTAAGGTAATTAATGTGGGCGTTGTAAGCATTGTTATTGGTAAACTAATCAAAAACTGCTAATGATAGAAGAGGTTCCTTACAAAAGTCATTCATTAAATTATTGACATTTTTGGTGAACTCCTTGTCTGCTTACTTTCCCCTTTTCTTTGGGGATTCAGTCAAAGTAAAGCTTTAGATTACTGACCAGCCATGTATTTTCCTGATCTGGATGAAACTCTCAGAACGTATTTACCTAAAATGCATAATCTATATACAACTTATTAGCTTTCAGATTCAACCCAGTACAAGAAGGCTGCCACAGATAATATAATTACACAAACATAAAAAATGCATCTAACTCAGTCTTAGAGATGTTGAGATCAAAGTTAGTTCAAGTTCAAGTTCAAGTAGGTTTTATTGTCATTCACCACATGTGGCACTTGAGGTGGACTGAAACTGTGTACCCAAGGTCTCAGTTACATCCAGCAATAGCAACAATATCAAATGTCAAAAGAAACAGAGAATACGCATCTAAGATATAAACTAAGATATATGCTAAACACTTAATGGTTCAAAAACAACACGCCAAACAACAGCAGCATGGAATAATCAGCAGCATGGATAATCAGCAGCACATATCAACATTCAAGTGGCATTACAGTGATTTATTTTTTTCACAGTCATTATCCTGAGTAGGGATGTATGAGTATACCAGTTTTTTCTTTTTTCTGACTTGCTCTCGACAAAGAGGGACACTTGGTTTTCCCCTCTCCTGCCTCCCTCCTGATTGTGCTCTTGTCCTGTGAATCTTTCTCATAGCTTCTTTTTACACATCTTCCAAATCGTAAATGGATCCGGTCAGCTGGTCTCTCAACACAATTGATAAAAATGTTCTTGACGAGGAACAGGGTGCAGGAGAACCCTCATGCCCTGAAGGGCCACACGACAGGTACATCATTGGATTATGACAACAGGATTATCTGCTTTTTGGAATCGGTGTGTACCTGGGATATCAACAAAAATGAGGATGGCGTCAGCAGCAGTTTGGGGCAATGGTGAGGTTGCCTGCCTATGTGATGGATTGCAACATGCTTCAAGCACCTAGACTCAGAGGCTTTGCAAGCCTGGAACTGGATGGCATGAAGGAATCAACCTTGGAGAAGGCTACACGCACAGAGCGGTGGAATGACCACAACTCTGTGTGTTTGGATTTGCCATTGAGTGTACCAGCAGGACTATGAAAGGCACACATGAAATCAGCAGAGTCAACCTGTCCCAAAACAATTGTTGTTTATCTGAAACGGGCTCTGCCGTTTGGCCTTGGATAGGCCAACTTATCTTAAATTGCTCCTGGAGGATATGTAACTCATGAAGCTTTGCTCCCCCACCGGTCTTCTTCACATTGATGTGAAGGTTGATCTTCCTGCACCAGCTCTCCAGGTGTTCCACATCCTGCCTGTATCTGGACTCATCGTTGTTTGTGATGCATCCCACCACCGCTGTATCTTTTGTACTTTTGGAGTCAACCCATATAGATCACCTTACCTAATTAACATCTGCAAACATAAAATGGCTGAAAGTCAGTCCCAACAGGTTCTCCATATCACACAAGATTCTTTGATATTGAATGTGGCACTATAAGTTTCATTTTGACCCAAGGGTAGCAGGAGGGTTAAAAAGTTAAACCAAAAGTCAAATATTCCATTTATTAAAAAAAAAGATAATGTTGGCTCAAAACGCTGGACATTTATTCATTTATTCAAATAATCATAGAACTTTATTCATTTTCTGTGCTCATTTAGTTGTCTTTGTTACATTAGTCTTCTAAATAACATTTTAGTACTTTCTACTGACGAACGAGAGGCAGACTTTGACAAAGTGAAGTTGAAAAAGTTAAAAAAGCAAGAATGCTGAATAACTCTTCAGAAGCTGAAAGACATTTGGACTGGGGGCAGACTTCTTAATTACAGCAGCATTATTGGCCAGCAGCCGGCCAAACGCCAATGCAAGGGGGCCAAGTATCGATCCTTGCTCTCATTATACGCATTATAATGCACAGTTAATGTTTACTTCCTCACAAGAGTCTATGGAGATCACAATTGATTTTCTTTTTTATCCTTGTGTTTACTTGGTTGGTAAAAGGGCAAGATCACTCCCGTCTCAATCATCTTTGCACTTTGATTTCCTTCCCTTCAGATTTTTCTGCCATTTTGCTGACTGAGGCGGATGGAGCCGTGCCAGGGCAGGATACCCCTGTATACGTTTGAGGCCTTGGAGCCGGATTTTGATGATCTTTTATGCTGTTCTCAAAGGCATGAAAGCTGAAGTGTGTTTGCGACTGAGGCTGTGAGACAAATCACGTCTGAATTCATAAGAGGGGTTGTTTTCAAAACGACATTTGGAGCCACATGTGAGAGCTGGACCTCCTATAAAATAAATAATGCAGCTCAGATGTGTGTGTCTGTTTTCATTTTAACACCTGCGGATGAAATGTGTTTTCTTCCTAAATGTGTTGTGAGATCGAATTTTGCTGTTGTAGCATTTTTGGTGTTTTAGCGGCTGACGTGTGTGTGTGTGTGTGTGTGTGCGCACACTCAGCTTCTGAATGAGCTCGCACTCCAAAGAGGAAGTACTTGATGGAAAACATTCAAATAGGGCTTCAGTGTGTACACACCACAACAAAACAGTGTTTGTGTCACTCGCCTGCAACAACTTAGCCGTGGGTTGCTGTTTTTTTTTTTTTTTTTCCGGGGATGATTGACACCACGGGGAGTGTAATTGCACGAGTCACCGGGACCTCCCTGGTCCTTTGAGCGAGTGTGTGGCTCGGCAAAATGCCTGGGTCATGACAGCCCATCTGGTGGTGTATCTCAAGTGGTCAACAAGGCCCGATGTGACAAATGGCACCCCGGCAGTAAACAGCAGCCAATGGTTGGAAGATAGACACTGAAGCCATATCTGAAATCAGAAGCACATCCACTATGTGCCCCCCGGAGGCCTCAGTAACCATCGAATCAGACTGAACTGAGTGCATTCAAAGTGCTTTGTGTCCTGAGAGCCACATCTTTATATTGATCTAATGAAATTAATCTTAACTATGTGGAGGTTATTTAATTGTAGAAATGGGATGACATGCAAAATCAGAAGGCTATTTAGGTCAGGATAAAGTTGGCCCTGATTTGGATTGTGAAGAGTTTAATTTCTAACTTCAACTAATATTAAAAAAAATAATATAATAATACTAATGCACCACTTTGCTCTAAAAATTAAACAGTAAAATGTCATTCATCATAAGTTTCTGTAAATTCTCCATCATTCTGTTGGAGCTCCATCCTTATTTTTAAAAAAAAAAGCAACAACACAAATATGAATAAGGATAAGTGTTTTTTTTTTTTTTTTTACTTTTGCAACAAATCACATTCTTGCATGGACAGAAAAAGGAATACAGTTTTCTGCTGATTTCACAACTTAAGTTAGATTTTTTTTTACCTGCATCAGCGCTCTGAGCAAGCGTATGTGTTGAATGGCCTCAGAAGTCCAGAGAGACATACTATACACAAATATCCATACTCCCCCATGTTCTTCATGCTGCACAAAAATCGTTGGTTACGTACTGTAACCCCAGATTCTATGAATATAGGTGTAGCCCTTTAAGGCTGTCGCTTAGTGGGTTTATCCCGTCATGCAAAGCATTGCACTGAAAAATTTAGTCCACGCCCACCTCTTGTGTGGGCCCCACCCGGCCCGTATAAATTACGTTAAGAGCGGGTAATCGGCTCCCAAATAGCTTTTTTTCTTCAGCCTTTTAGGAGCCAGTGAAGCCCGATGCTTAAAGGGCTACGCCTATACTCATAGAATCTGGGGTTACAGTACGTAACCAACGTTCTATTTCATATAGGCTTCGCCCTTTAAGGCTGTCGCTGATGGTTTAATGGCGAAGCGGATGTTGTCCTCGCCTCACTGGGTCCATTCGAACACTGTATGAAGCAGAAGTATGCCCAAAACGTCTTGTCACTCAGTTCTCCATGTACGTAATTATGCGTTGCATAATTATGTGTACCATGCACAGACGCATGCTGTGTTGTTATGCATTCTGAATGCATGAACGCCCCGGAAAGTTTCAACATGGAGGGAGAATGCTGAAAAAGGGCCATGAACCAACTGATTCACGGCTGAACAGTATGAACAGATTAATAATAACAAGTGAACTGATTATTAATCAAATGAACTGATTGGTAACAATAGTCATGATCTGATTAATGACAATAGCACCAAAATAACAGTCACAACTTGTGGCTGATAACAACATCTCACACTGTAAATGCATGCAGACAGATGTGAGTTTAAACGGGGTTCCATGAAACAACAATATTCATTCTGTTAAAACACTAAAGACAGAATGTGTCATGGATCAAGCTGTCACATCACGTAAATAGAAGTGAATAAATGAGCAGGGTGTTGACCACGCGGCCGCAGTGCAAATATCCTGCATTGTCATACCATTATGCAAAGCAGTCGAAGATGCGATACCTCTGGTCAAGTGCGCCCTGAGGTTGACACGAGGCTCTAAATCTGATGCTCTGTAGGCTTCAGAAATGGCCTCACACAACCAGTGTGACAGGCGCTGGGTGGATAACGGGCGACCTACAGATGCATCTTTATAATCCACAAACAAATGTTGAGTTTGACGCATTGCAGCTGTGCACGCTATGTAACACGTCAACGCCCGCACAGGACAGAGCGGATGGAAATATGTTTCTTCTTCTGATTTGTGTGTGTGTGTGGGGGGGTGGGGGGGGGAGACCCCTCCAATGATATCACTCTTGATTTAAAAGAGCTCGTGATGTTTTAGGCATAAAAGCTGGATTCGGTTTTAGATCAGCTGAGCTGCCGTCAGCCTGAATTCTGAGACATGACGGAACGACAGAGAGGGCAGATAAATCACTCACCCTCTTAGTGGATGATAAAGCCAGCAGCAGGGCTGTTTAAAGAGTCAAGAATTTAATTGGAACCTGATTCATTGGTTCAAATGTAGCTTGATCAGGACCTGCAGGACCAGCGTTAAATCCCACTGTGGAGCGAGTGGGCGTGAAACAGGCCTGCGTCTCTGTACACCTTTTAGAAAACGTTTAATTAGCGGATGATTAAAAGCTGTTCTGTCTCCGCAAAACCTTCGTGACAGGAAGAGATGGCTGCAACGTACGTTTAACCGTGATGAACACCAAATGTATGTCCATCAGCTGCTACAGAAATGACAGCACGCCGCCTAGTAGACTTGAGGTGGCCTCTACACCTTTCTCTGTACACTAGCGCAGAAAAGCTGTCTACTTTGATGTGTACAGTGCTGTGGTGGATGCCACACGTGAATCCTGGATTGTGCGCACAACATCTTGCGGGAGACCCATCCTCTCTAAGCATATCTGCTCAGCGGCCAGGCCCACAGGTGCTGGCCTATTTCTGGGTAACTCCCGATCGCTCCTCCCGCCTGGAGGAGAGCATCCTCCCTCCACAGCAGTTTCCACGGGCACCCCGATAACAGGTGTCGTAGAACAGGGATCCATGGTGCGTTCACGCGCTCGGGAGCCACCAGGAGAGCTGTCAGTCCCTCCTCCTGAACTAGGTTCAGAAAATGTAATATCAGAGGAGGTGAGGGGAATGCGTAAAGAAGAGTTTAGGGCCATGGGCTATGAACAAACACGTCCACCCCCAGCGGTGGTTCGTCTCGCGGGCTAGGTGAACCCCATAGTTGACATTGAGCATTTTCTCGTGTCGCAAACAGGTCCACGGCCGCTTGCCAAATTTCTGCCACGTCTGGGCCATCAGACCGAAGTGGAGGGTCCAGTCCCCGTGACGCGGACCGCCCCTGGACATCACATCTGCCACTTGTTCAGAACACCGGGGATGTACACTGCTCTGATGGAGAGCAGATTTTGGTGTGTCCAACACAGTAGTTTCCTCGCAATGTGTAACATTTGGGCTGAACGCACACACCCCTGCCGGTTTATGTAAGCAGCAGTAACCTTGTTGTCTGTGTGAATCAAAACATGATGATTCTGTAGCACAGGAGCAAAGTGTTGAATCACATTCATAACCATGTAACATTCCAGAACTTTTATATGAGCTGTTGTGAGAAAGACAACAGCGCCCCTACAGCTCGAGATAGGCATGTCACCCCCAACCTGACACTGACACATCTGTGAAGACTGACATGTGTGACGTAGGTCTGCTGACGGGGACTCCCTCTGACAAAACTGGGGGGGTTTCCCAGTGTCGGAGATCTGTTCTCACGGAGGATGGAACAGTGATCGTCCGTCTCTTTTTGCCTCACCAGATCCATGTGCTGACAAGCAAACCATCTCTGGAGGCATCTCATGTGTAGTAAACCAGCAGGGCCACTGTGTGAGCTGACGACATCGTTCCTAACAGCTTTATAATGGAAAATAGCTGTTACTACTCTGCCCGGTCTTACATGGCGGAGCTGGACTCTTAGTGAGTGAATTCTCGTCTGATTTTATGGCGAAGCCCAGAATTAGCAGGTGTGATGTCAACGCCTGAGCCTGTGCCAACATGTGAAGCGGTCTGCCCACGATCGCCTTGTTGAAAAACTGACAGGTTCAAATCGGTCTCATTCCTCCGGACTGAGGGGGGGGGGGGTGCATTCGCTCAGCCCCCCTCTACCAACACTACGCTCTCTAGGAGGGAATGAGCAGCGTGGGGCTGCTGCTGACATTGCCTGTCCCTGGAGGAACCATCTGATTCACTCCGAGAGTCGGCGAGAGTCCAGCGTGTAGCGGCCCGCCACTGAGAAATACTCCTCAGCGCTTACCTTGAAACAAGACTGCTCGTCTGCTTCTCCTCGGGGAGGAGAACTCACCGGGACGACAGGAGGTTGATGTGGCAGGGCCACAGGCAGTCTTAACAAGGTTGGTCAAGCTAGACAACTTTCCTTCTTCGTTCTTCTGACAGTGCTATTAGCTTGCTGAAAGAAAAATGGGAGCCGATTACTCGCTCTTAACGTAATCTATACAGACTGGGTGGGGCCCACACAGCAGGTGGGTGTAGACTAAATTTTTTCAGTGCAATTCTTCGCATGACGGGATAAAACCCACTAAGCGACAGCCTTAAAGTGCGAAACATACATGAAATAGAACTCAACAACATAGTGCTACAAAGTGCAGAGTAATGTTGTATAAACTTATTAGTTTAGTTTAAGGCTTAGTTTAAGCCTCAACAGACTCCATGTATCATCCAATAAAAGTTTAACTGTATACCATACATTTTCCCTACATCAAATGAAACTTTATATACCAAATCTCATGTCAGGCGAGTTCTGAAAGCAGAACATTTTTAATTTAACACAAAAAGCCATGTGGATGGTGACACAATGTTTTTAAGAGCAGAGCATCGTTTGTCGTCAGTGTTTCAACATGTTAGTCTAGAAGTTATCAGATGGATTCTATTACTAAATTATACCAATCAGTGATTTGCCATCTGTTGTGAAATATCCTGATGTATGCATCCAGGTAGAGAAATCGAACAAGTTTGACTGAAGTCCTCTGGACAGATTCTTCCTTGTTGAAATGTTTAATCTTTTATCCAAAAGACTTCTTGAGTCTGAGATCTTGCAACACAGCGATGTATCTTCTTGAGTGCTATGAACAAGGCCCTCCACAGTACAAAAAGTGCACTTTTGAGGGTTTCAAATTATATATTCTTGTCAACAGATTCTGGAAAGTTTGTTGTTTTAGTGTTCATAGATTTGTCAGCTGCATTCAACACTGTTGAGTTTCATTTTAATCTCTTGAGCAGTGTGTGTGTATTAGGGGTGTCACCCTCAATTAGTTTCGGTCCTACCTAACTAATAGGAGTTTCTGTGTAAAAATGACAATTTTATGTCTTCCACAGCTCCTCTTCCAAATGGTTTCCCCCAGGGCTCAATCCTTGGCCCTCTTCTATTTGCTCTTTACCTACTTCCCCTAGGGTATGTTTTTAGAAAACATGACATTTCATTTCACTTCTATGTTAATGATTGCCAGATCTCTTTCCCCTTGGCACAAAACAACACAGTCTAGTAACTTACACACTGCCTTAATGATATTAAAGCATGTTTTTATCTTAACTTTCTTAGTCTAAATGAGAACAAGACTGAAGTTATGGTGTTTGGACCGAGCTGCTGTCCCTCTCCCAGCATAGATCTTGGCTCACTGTCATTTTATGTCAGGGACTGTGTCACCAATTTGGGGGTGAAGTTTGAGTCTGATTTTAAATTTGAATAACAGATCAGCAGTGTTGTTCAGAAAAGTTTTTATCAACTTCGCCAAATAGCAAAAGTGAAACCAATCGTAGCAAGATCTGACTTGGAGAAATGAATCCACGCTTTTATCACAGTTCGTCTTGACTACTATAATGCACTGTATGCAGGCATTATCCAGACCTGTCTTGCCCGTCTGCAGCTTGTGCAGAACTCTGCTGCTCACCTGTTAACTTGGGCCCATAGGCACGAGCATACTACTCCCATCCTGATGTCCCTTCATTGGCTCCATGTGCACTACATAATTCATTTTAAGGTTTTGCCATTTGTCTTTAAATGCTTCAAAAACGTGGCCTCACCATATCGATCTGTGTTGCTTGAGCTTTACTGCCTACCTGAGATCAGCTGATCGGTTGCTGCTGATAGTCCCTAAAACTAGGCTGAAGCTCACAGGTGACAGAGTTTTTGCTGTTGTTGACCCAAATTATGGAACAATTTACCCTTGAGTGTCAGTCAGGCCTCCTCTCTTCCTGTTTTTTAAATCTCTTTTAAAACACACTTTTATATTTTTATTTTTGGCTTTTAACACATGGTCTTATCTTGTATGGCACCTTAATACACACCTGCTGTGAACCTGCTATTTGCATTTTTTGTATGTTTCTTTTCTTATTGTCTTAATCTATTTTTGTCTTATTGTACAGTACTACCCCTGCGGTTTTTAAAATGTGCTTTAGAAATAAAGTTGATTTATTGATTGATTGATTGATTGAACTGTGCATAATACATTTCTTATTGTACTTTTTATAGCTGCTCAAGAACACTAACTGCATTGTGACGTTTCACTCATGGTACTCATGTCTTCCAAATTAAACATTTAGTTTTAGCATTGTTTAATGGCATAACCAAGAAAAAGAAGTGTAAACATGTGGTGAGGTGGGAGGAGTGTGACACGGAGGTGAAGTGGTCAGGGCTATTGCCTTAGCAAGAAGGTCGGGTCGAGAAGTCTTCATGTTCTTCCTGTGTACGTGTGTGTTTTCTCTGTGTACTCTGGTTTCAGAGACGTGCATGCTCGGTTAAACAATAACTCTAAATTGTCCTTAGGTGAGAGCGAGTGTTGTTTATGGCAAGCTGTGATTGACAGCCGACCTGTCCAGGCTGTACTCCGCCTCTCGCCTAATGACCAGTGGAAATAGGCACCAACTTCCACACGACACTGTTTGGTAATGTGAGCAAAAGGAAATGGATGGAAGGAGCTGGGAGGAAGAAACAGATTGAATTATAAGTCTCTTTATACTTCCTTACATTGCTGAGTAAATACGTTTGACACCTTTAAATAAATGGCTAACACAACAAAGTCTACATTTAAGCAGTCAAAGCTAACACGTCAGCTGTAAAGTGTTAAAACGAAGCTTTGATTGTGCTAATTTAACATCTCAAAGAATAAAAACACACAATGTCTAGTGTCATTTACTGCTGTTGATTTTACTGTGACTTTCTCACACAGTAATGTATTGCACTGAATGTGTACATACTCCACATTCAATTTACAAAAGGACTGGATGAAAGAATATATATATATATATATATATATATATATATATACTTATATATACATACATGAGTTGGTATTTTAAATGTTATTTAACCATATGATCAGGAGTGACATTTAAAATGCATCTGTGATTTTCTCCTTGATCTTTAGATCATATTTGATCTTTGGAGTAAAAAATATCAGTGTGTACAAACACTTTAAATTTGGTGTACTAGACGGGAACTGAATCTAATCACTGTTTTGTTTTTTTTGGCATATAGGATTATATTAACTTTGTCTTTTATGAAACCAATAGTTTTTTGTTTATTTATGTAATTGCACTTGTTTATTATAATGCTAACAGTTCTCTGTAAATGATCCAGGCCTTTAGTACTTTATTATTCCTA
>NC_056517.1:661638-663298 GCF_014905685.2 Nematolebias whitei
ATATATGTATATATATATATGTATATATATGTATGTATGTATATATGCTTATGTATGCATATATTTAGTGCTTTTTAACTCTTTCAGTCCAGGGCCAAACTATAGTCAGATGACTTTTTGATTGTTATTTAGGCCATTTAACTGTATCTTGTCAATCATTCAGGAATAAAAATGCTCTTTAGCTCACTGGATGGGCCATTGTCGTGCACATATAATAGATCGTATCAACGTATTTAGGTCCTTTACTGTTTGCAGCTCATCTAAACCACAGTACGTTTGTGTTTTTTTAATATTATTTTTATGATTTATTTTGCCTGAATATATGTGGATTAGAATTGGACACAGAGAATATTAATTTAACTTCAGCAACAAAGTGATTCCCAGGGTCTGATCAAATGAAGGTTGATGCGTCTCTTAGGTCCAGTTGTTAAGTTTTTGATACAATATTTCCTGTTTAAATACATAAAATCTAAAAATAAACTTTGAAAGACCTCTAGAAAGTCTGAAATAATATACAGGTAGATCAATGCCATTTTTAAATATTACAAGAAAGCCTTTCATTTTTGAAAGAAAATAATTAGGAGAGGTTAAAACAAGGGCATAGCACTGTATGACTGAACAGCTGTGTAATTGACTTTGAGCTTTAATATAATTTAAATAAATTAAATAACATCATATATATCAATTTGAGCCACAAAGAAAGGAGATGCAACTCTTTTTATACCTAATTTTAAAATACAACTAGTGAAAACAGACCTTACTTCTGTATGTTAAAGTGATGCAAAATGTCAAGACAAAACATAATAATTTAATAATTTATATAAAGTTCAATGTGGAACTTTAATTAACATGAAAAATAGTGTAAAACTACATTTCTGCAGGTAAGAGCATGAACAAGCAGCAGGGAGCTGGTGCCACATTCAGACAGACGTCCTCGCCGTGCAGACATGTGCTTGGTATGAGGACACGCAGCAACAGTTGAACAGAAGGGTGAGTCCCACAGGAGTGACTACTAATGTGCAAACTCATGGAAAGAGTTTTAAGTGACATGAGAGCACCGAGCAACCCTGCACACACAAGCTCACATCTAAAACAGGCCTCAAACATGTACAGTTTGTGTTTAAGGTGTTGGGTTTGAAGGACACTGAGGACTTTACAGACGTAACTTCTGTTTTCATTTGGGACGTTGAATTTTTTGACTTTCAACTTATTGGCTCTTCTTTCTGACCAATCATGAGAATACATCCAGAATACAAACTGGGTTCAATATGTTGCTATATTTTACCTGCTAACCATGACAATAAGTCACATGAAATGAATAGTTTCATTAAAGCAGAATAGCATCTTGCAGAAAACTTTGGATAGTTGTTTTTCAGATACTTTTTTTTTTAAGTCTTCAAACGTTGTGCTGTCAAAATGTTCTACATTTACAGAGTAGAAAATAAGTTTATTGAAACCCGGTAAGTTAAAACCTGAAACCTGTTGAATAAAATAAAAAGTTACCATGGATTCTATCTGCAAAATATTTAAATATAGTTAAAAACAACGCTGCAACACACTTGCAAATTTCTTATTTGTTAAATAAGAATTGCAGTAGTCCCTCATTTATCGCGGGTTTTAGGTACACGCCCACACGTGATAAGTGAAACTGTGACGTGGG
>NC_056517.1:663398-666455 GCF_014905685.2 Nematolebias whitei
CATAATTTCGCTCCACCACATGTACCACATGAGGTGCGAATGACAATAAAGAAACTCTGACTCTGACTCTGACTCTGAAATGTCCATTTTTGTCAGGTGTTAGTCTTAAAATAGATGTTTCATTCTCTGCAAGTTTATTGTGGTTTAAATATTACCTCCTTAAAAAAATAAAATAAAAGTAAATAGTAAATGGACTGCACTTATCAGCACTTTTTTATTTAATCAAGACACTCAGGTCGTTTTCACACCAGATAGTCCGATAGACTCGGTTCGGGACCAATATTCATGAGCTTTTGTTACATTTGAGCTGGTGCGTTTGCATTCACACTGCACTGTGCAGTCGAGTCAACCTGTTGAAGCAACCTGTTGAAGCAACCTGTTGAGTCAACCTGTTGAGTCAACCTGTTGAAGCAACCTGTTGAAGCAACCTGTTGAGTCAACCTGTTGAAGCAACCTGTTGAACCAACCTGTTGAACCAACCTGTTGAGTCAACCTGTTGAACCAACCTGTTCCCCCGCTCGCCAGTGGGGGCGCTGCATCAAGAACTACTGAAAGAAACAACACAAAAACCTCTGAAGACACGTCTTCTTCTTCTTCTGTAAATAAAATTAAAATGAAGTGGCATCAAGTTTTAGCAGTTTTAGGAGTTATATTTTGTAATTTTTCAACAATGGACTCAGCATGAGCAGAAGATGAGACAGAAGACCATGGAGAATATTGTTTTCCACACAAGTCAGCTGACGGCTCCATATAAGAGAAATGTGTGTTTGTTTGTCCTGTGGAGCGGGTCTCGGTCTGTTTACATTCACACTGTACTGGAACCGTGCTGGAGTTCTCTTCTACCGGACCGAGACCTAGGTTTTAGCCCGGGCCAGAGTTCGCCTTTTTGTTCCATGACAGAGTTCGATGGCGCGTTCACACCTCCCTAAACGAACCGGACTTTCTAGGAAAACGAGCTAAAGTTCAATTAAAGTGGACTAAACAGGGCTGGTGTGAATGCACCCTCAAAGCACTTTACACTGTGATAAACTAAGCCTGAAAATGTTCCACACAATCATTTAACTTGAGAAAGTCCTTGGGACTGATGACTTTGTGCTGCGGGGGTTTGACCATGACTTACATATAGTTTGTGAGCGTTGTCCTTGCCGCACCGTGGTTCCAATCTGCAGCCTTTATTGTAATGTATTGCTCAGTCCTGCAACAAGCCATTGTCAGGAAACTGGCTGAGGCAATTGTATTGACTTATCACAAACTTCTGCTGTTTAACTGATAGCACAAGCTTTTCTAACCGTCACATCCCAAACATATAGAAAATAAATCATTTGTCTTGTTAACTTTTTTTGTGCTTCACATTCTTCAATAACAAGATGCTGCTCCATCTGACAATGAACACACAAAGTTTGGACATAAACATTTTCATTGTCTCTATTCTCCAAAATCAATGCTCAGTGAAACCCTAGGAGGCTTGCAAACACAGATTCATTCTGTATCACTAAAGTGTCTGTCGAGGCAGTATTGCAGATGGGTTAAAAAGCACAGGGACAGGTGTTGTCATACCCTGATCATATGTGTGTTTGTGGAGAAATGGCTGAGAAACAGAGAAATGAGGGGATCAGCGAAGCTATCCAGATTTTTTCAGTTCAGTTTTCGACTTGAGTCATCATTAAAGTGTAACAAAAACATATTGCTTTCTGATATTGTGTAAGTGCCAATCCTCGCCTTGCTACCTGTTAGTATTAGTCTCATTTAATGGGTTTTGCGTCCCCAGAGACAGTGCAATCTAAAATCAGCAGCAAGTTGTAACAGATGAAAGTGGGACAAATAAGCAGGTGCAATGTTTGAAAGGGAAAAATCCCACTCAGCTCAGTGCTTTTGCTTAACTTTTTCTTTTTTTATATTCACTTCAAACCTGCAGCCCATACAAGTATGCAGGTTGTTGCATTCTAGTACAGAGTGGCTGCATCGAGAATAAATCATATTGTCTTATTGAAAGTACTTCAGCTTTTGTGAAATTCAAGGTAAATATGATGTAGACAAGAGCTACACTATATGCAAAATGTTTCCATGCTTCTACGAATAGGAGGAAGAAGAAGAAAAGATGGAAGCTGCCATTGCTAACGAGAAGAATGTTTATTTAGAGCAATGTTCAGTCAGGTCATCTGGATCTTTTTTTTTTTTTTCTGAGATGCGTCGTCCTTCATCCAAAGGACTTCATCAGTCCAAGAGGCCGGAGGAGAGGACAGGCCTCAGAAACCATCTTATTACCAGCACATTGTATTTATTTTTCCCCACTATAGGAGTTTGGTATTTGTGGGACTCCAGTTTGTTTGTGACTTCACAAACTGATGAAGTCCTTTGGATGAAGGATGAAACGTCTCAGGAAAAAAAAAAAACGAAAGAAAGAAAAGAAACCATCCAGATGACCTGACTGAATATTGTTGGATTTGTATCTGGATTATTGAGCACAAACTGTTAATGCTTAGTTTGCAATGTCAAATGTTCTACCTATCCCGGGAAAGGCAAGCAGATTACAAAGTCCACTGCAACTTTTGTGACAAAGTGCGTTTGTTTCTGTATTCATTGGTTTAACGATGCACGCTATGTTTTGCAATTTAGAGCCAGGATTGAACATGATAGTAATAGCCATTCCCACACTTTGTCAACTGAACCAAAAATAGTCATAGAAAGCCTGAAGAATCAGGGTAAGATAACTCCATTCTGACACAAGAAGGACATCTATTGCTACAGTTTGAATAAAAACAATAAAATAATAAAAACGGTTTTATCTTGCAGTCTAAAGCTAAAATATCCTGATGCATGCTCAATAATCCAGGTAGAAAAATCCAAAAAAGTTCAATCTGGTCCTCTGGACATTCAAAAAAACAAAAAACAAAACAAAGCAAAAAAATCTAGAAACGTTTCGTCTCTCATCCAAGAGACTTCCTCAGTCTGAGGTGCTGTTTTCAGCTCGGTCTCTTAAATAGCACCTTCTCAGAGTGGATCAACCAGTTTGCTGCTGACAACCAAAACCAGCTGATCACATGCTCAAGAAGGACC
>NC_056517.1:666555-668089 GCF_014905685.2 Nematolebias whitei
GCAACTATCTGCTGCAAATATGATACAGTTTTAAAGACATTCAATAGAATAAAGAGTTTACTCCTGGTAAATTTCAAAAGTTTGCATCGTTTTAGAAGGTAAAACTCTTCAACATATTTTATGTTAGCTAATATAACAAGCAAAGTGTGATTAAAAACTAAAACAAGTTGCACACAGCTTCATAAAAGTATTTTTTTAATGTTGTGGTAGTAAAGTGCATTGCAAAGGACAAACAGTACGTAGATTTATTTTCTAGTGACAAAGAAAAGCCACAAGATTAAAAAGCTACTTTTCTTTTTTTTATATATATATTTTTCCCCACAGTATTACACAATATCATGCTTCTTTAGACCTGTCCGACCATGATAACATAAGTGTTGTTCCATATGAGCCTTGATACATTCACCTTGCCTTTAATGTGTTTACATTTAAACAGCTAAATTGAGTTCAGCTTTGAAATATTATCTCGGGGTAAAGCATACTAACTGCACACACACTCTGTTTTACTCTGATATTCACCATACTTTATTTTCTTTCTAATTTTCTTGCTTGTACACACAGCCCGGGTGTGTAAAATGTCACAACAATTTGCATGCTGACAATGATTTCTATCGAGATTACATCCTCCTGATTGATGGCCATGCTGGCGCCCCAGAAACCACCTTGGGTGATGCGATATGAGGTCGCTGTTTTCAGACACTAAAGCATATTCCTGTAGTTAATCTTTGCAAATGGGCGTTCACACAAGATGACTGGACTTGACTGGCAATGAAAGGCAGCCTTTTCTAATAAAATACATGAATAAAAATTTTAATGCTATAAAGGACAGTTTTTACACTGTTTGATATACAGTAGTGAAAACTTTCAGTCCTCATGTTTGGAAATGGATGACTTGTGTAATAATAGTAATACGTGCTATGTGTTATCATTGTATGTTCCACAATGGCAAAATTAGTTCTCTACATTTAACCCATCGCACCTGGGATGCACCCATGGGACAGTGGGCAGCTATGTAGGTGCCTGGGGAGCAATTGGGGATTGGATGTCTTACCCAGAGACACCACGACATGCTGGAATAGCTGTGGATCAAACCTGGGACTTTCGGGTCACGTGTCAGCTACCCTACAGCTACCCCCATCTCGGCCACTAAAGTCCATCTATCCATCCATTATCTTTTACCTGTTTCTTCCGTTTTGGGTCACGGGGGTCGCCGGTGTCCATGTCCAGCAATCGCTGTGCGAGGGGCGGGGTACACCCTGGACAGGTCTCCAGTCCATCACAGAAACAAATTAGAGTTACCAGTCTAACATGCATGTTTTGTCTGTGGGAGGAAACCGGAGTACCCGGAGAAAAGCCACGCATGCACGGAGAGAACATGCAAACTTCACCCAGAAAGGCTCCCGGACCAGGATTTGAACCAGGGACCTTCTCGCTGAGAGGCAGCAACTCTACCAGTTGTGCCACCGTGCTGTTGCAACTAAAGTCAAGCTAAGTTATTTTTAGTTACTTTTGGGTAACACTATCAGTAAATGGC
>NC_056517.1:668189-669940 GCF_014905685.2 Nematolebias whitei
GTTTCTTCCGTTTTGGGTCACGGGGGTCGCCGGTGTCCATGTCCAGCAATCGCTGTGCGAGGGGCGGGGTACACCCTGGACAGGTCTCCAGTCCATCACAGAAACAAATTAGAGTTACCAGTCTAACATGCATGTTTTGTCTGTGGGAGGAAACCGGAGTACCCGGAGAAAAGCCACGCATGCACGGAAAGAACATGCAAACTTCACCCAGAAAGGCTCCCGGACCAGGATTTGAACCAGGGACCTTCTCGCTGAGAGGCAGCAACTCTACCAGTTGTGCCACCGTGCTGTTGCAACTAAAGTCAAGCTAAGTTATTTTTAGTTACTTTTGGGTAACACTATCAGTAAATGGCTGTATTGTGAAAGTCTTTATCAAAAGGGCTCGTGAAACGGTCGGCACAGATATTCAGACCAGAAGGAAAAAATAAAAGACAGAAGCTGTTACTGCTAGGATAAATTAGTGTCCTTTATTATCCTGCCACAGAGAACAGCCAAGCAAAAAACATGTACACTCTTAACACACAGATTGATATGAAATAACTTCTCACCGTGACACTGGCCGGGAAGTCGTTTTCGACCCAGGTAAAGAAGAATCACATCAAAATTGGTGCATGGCATTCAGCGCGTGCTGATCCACACCAGGACTCCCAACTCTCTGTTGTCTGATACATTTCTTATAAAGGCTTCCCTGATCGCGTGAGAGCAGATCAAAGCAAGTTTTGATGGTTGCCAGGAGAACAGATTTAATTAAATCTGTTTTTCCTTCATCAAAGCAATCTGTGCAACAGAGCGATGATTTCATATAAACATGTCCTTCAAAACCTGGGTCACTGTAACCTGAAGATGGGGCCCCATCTTCTGGTTAGAGCATCCCCCGGAGGACTTTAATTACTCCAAAACACATCTGCAGCACAGGAATGACTGAATAAGCAGATAAGCTGCATCAAAAGTGAGTATAAGTGTGTTTAAATAAGTGTAATATAGGTCTAGATTGACATAAAAGCATTAAAATAATAATTTCTATATCAGGTGCATAAGCACAAACGACAGTCAGAACCCGTCCCCCCACACATAGGCAGAGGGAGGCCATCCTCTCATTCACCGGTGTGAACCCCAACACACAGGCACCAAGATGGGGGGCAATAAGTATTCCCACTCCTGCTTGGCGCCTCTCACCAGGGGCAACTTCAGAGTGGAAGAGTATCCAGCCCCTCTCAAGGAAACTGGTTCCAGAGCCAGAGCCATGCGTAGAGGTGAGTCCGACTATTTATAGCCGGAACCTCTCAGCCTCACACACCAGCTCAGGCTCCTTCCGCACCAGTGAGGTGACATTCCACGTCCCAATAGCCAGCTTCTGTAGCCGAGGATCAGACCGCCAGGGTCCCCGCCCTCAGCCACCACCCATCCCACATTGCACCTGACCCCTTTGGCCCCTCCCACAGGTGGTGAGCCCATGGGAAGGGGGACCCACGTCTCCTCTACGGGCTGTGCCCGGCCGAGCTCCATGGGTAAAAGCCCGGCCATCAGGCGCTCGCCCGCGTGCCCCACCTCCAGGCCTGGCTCCAGAGTGGGGCCCCAGTGACCCACGTCCGGGCAAGGGAACATTAGGTCCGTTTATTTTTCTCATCATCGGGGTTTTTGGGCTGCACTTTGTCTTGTCCCTCACCTAGGACCTGTCTTCCATGGGTGACCCTACTAAGGGCATAAAGCCCCTGACAGCATAGCTCCTAGGATCATTGGGACACTCAAAC
>NC_056517.1:670040-670599 GCF_014905685.2 Nematolebias whitei
CCCATCTTGGTGCCTGTGTGTTGGGGTTCACACCGGTGAATGAGAGGATGGCCTCCCTCTGCCTATGTGTGGGGGGATGGGTTCTGACTGTCGTTTGTGCTTATGCACCAAATGGCAGTTCGGATTATCCACCCTTTCTGGAGTCCTTGGAGGGGGTACTGGAAAGTGCAGCTCCTGGGGACTCCCTTGTTCTGCTGGGGGACTCCAATGCTCATGTGGGCAATAACAGTGAGACCTGGAGGGGTGTGGTTGGGAGGAACGCCCCCCTGATCTGAACCAGAGTGGTGTTCTGTTGTTAGACTTCTGTGCTCCTCATGGATTGTCAATAACGAACACCTTGATCAGGCATAAAGGTGTCCATATGTGCTCTTGGCACCAGGACACCCTAGGCCGCAGTTCGATAATCGACTTTGTCATCGTCTCATCTGATCTGCGGCCACATGTCTTGGACACTCGGATGAAGAGAGGGGCGGAGCTGTCTACTGATCACTACCTGGTGGTGAGTTGGCTCCGATGGTGGGGGAGGATGCCGGTCAGACCTGGCAAACCCAAACGTATT
>NC_056517.1:670699-671147 GCF_014905685.2 Nematolebias whitei
AGGGTGTCCTGGTGCCAAGAGCACATATGGACACCCTAGGCCGCAGTTCGATAATCGACTTTGTCATCGTCTCATCTGATCTGCGGCCACATGTCTTGGACACTCGGATGAAGAGAGGGGCGGAGCTGTCTACTGATCACTACCTGGTGGTGAGTTGGCTCCGATGGTGGGGGAGGATGCCGGTCAGACCTGGCAAACCCAAACGTATTGTGAGGGTTTTCTGGGAATGTCTGGCAGAGTCTCCTGTGAGATGGAGTTTTAACTCCCATCCCCGGGAGAACTTCGAACATGTTCCGAGGGAGGTGGGGGACATTGAGTCCGAGTGGACCAAGTTTCGTGCCTCTATTGTCGAGGCGGCTTACTGGAGCTGCTGCCTCAAAGTTGTCGGTGCCTGTCGTGGCGGCAACCCTCGAACCCGGTGGTAGACACCGTCGGTGAGGGATGCTGT
>NC_056517.1:671247-673308 GCF_014905685.2 Nematolebias whitei
CAACTTCTCTGTAAACATTTGAGCTCCGTGGTTTCAGCGATGTCTTCTTCTTGTTCAATCCTAAGCAGGCAGCCTGATTTGGAGCAGCCACGCACAGTCTGTCCTTCCACGGGCAGATTGAGCGGGGCGGATTGGACGCGGCTGGCCGGAGTCGAGTTGCCTGTTTCAGGTTGAGCAAAGAATAGCGCCCCGCTGAAGCCACAGAGCTCGAATGTCCAAAGTAAAACTAACTTTACCGTGGTTTAATGTGGTGCTATGGCTCTGCAGACATTGCACATTGCTGTCTGGTTTTGTGGTGTTTAGTGTAAAATACTTCCACACAGCAGACATGTTTAGATGAAAAGTTTGTTAGCTGTTAGCCGCAGTGCTGCTAACTCAGTCCTCACATTGTAACTGACTACAAACTATGAACTGGATTTCCTGAATGTGAGGCGGGTCTCTGGGCTCTGGGCTCATGAGATACGCCGCCGTTCAGGAAATCCATTCCATAGTTTGAAGCCAACGTGCACCATGGATCGGAATTATCGGCAGGTGGATCGGAAAAATCCGATACGTAAATTATGCTGGTATCGGAGGCGGATACCAATACTGGATCGGATCGGCCCCATCCCTACTAAAAACACATGTGCAACACACATATGCACATGCATAAGTGCTATTATTTACGCAAGAAGTGCATCACATTCGCAGGGCTTCAGTTGGTGCAACAATCGCTATTGCGAGTAGATGTCACCCAAGGGAATTGAATGAAGCTTCGGGTAGTGAACCACTTTATGACACAATGGTTCAAAATGATTCTATGCTTCAAAAAGCTTCATTTTGATATCACTATCCAGAGGCGTAGTCGAGGATCAGCAAGGTTCATACACGGGATCCGAAAAAGAGACAGTACCGATAGGGAGAGGCAAAGGTGGAATCCAAAAATGGGCGTTGGTCGTCAACAAGGTCAGAAGGCTGAGGCTCAAAAGGGACAGGCAAAAAGCTTGGTCAAGGGAAACAGGCGTGGATCAAGATTAAATAGCTGTGAACAAGGAGAGTACGCTGAATAACTGTGGCTGGAAGCAAGCAGTTGATCTGGCAATGTAGTGGAGAAAGCAGGAAGTATTTATGCACCCAGAAACAGGTGGAAACCATCAGCAGCAATCAGAGAGAGAGGTGTGGCATGTATAGAGGCTGGTAGAATCAGCGGAGGAAAAAACCCAGGAGAACAGAGAAGAAAGTCGAACAGTGAACAGAGTGATGAGTAAAAGGAAAAAACAGAGTGTAAACTGTGACAGGCTTTTGATTTAATGGCCAGTCTACTTTCCAACCCTCAACTATGGCCATGAGGAATACATTATGACTGAAAGAATGAGATCCTGCATACAAGTGGCTGAAATGAACTTCCTCTTTAAGGAGTCTGGGCTCAGCCTTAGAGATAAGGTGAGGAGCTATGTCTTCCGAGCAGAGCTACCACTTCTCCAGATCAAAAGGAGTCAGCTGAAGTCATTTGGTCAACTGATTATGCCCCTTTCTCTGGAGGTTTTTCTTTAGAGACCACAGAGCAGACCAAAAACTCACTTGACAAATTATGTATTATCTGTGAGGAGCTGGGAAGTAGGAAGAGAGATGTCTGAGTTTCTGGATGGTTAAAACCACAGCCTGTCCAAGGAAAAACAGAAAGAAATGGAAGGATGAAAGGATGGATGAATGAATGGATGGTCGGATGGATTGAAATCTCAACAACTTTGTTCTTAATGCTACAATAAAAACAAGTTTTTATCAGCATTATGCCTGCTGAAATGTTTTACCACCATAAGTTTTCTGATAATTGTGTTAGTTTCTTTAATCTTGAGGGATACATGCCTTTCACCACATATGGCATTGAACTTATTATAAAAAGAGGAAGAAGTGAAGATTCATTAGGCTGTAACATGTTGACAGATAGATGAGCTTCACATACACCATGTCCAGCAGAGCGTCATCAGTCACATATAATGGTTGTTAGCATCACTGCC
Source organism: Nematolebias whitei (assembly GCF_014905685.2). Classification (NCBI taxonomy): domain Eukaryota; kingdom Metazoa; phylum Chordata; class Actinopteri; order Cyprinodontiformes; family Rivulidae; genus Nematolebias; species Nematolebias whitei. The sequence goes on from NC_056517.1 coordinate 673,245, forward strand.
AGGTCTCATCATTTCTACTCTCTGACAGTAAAGTGGCACAAATATGTAAATGTTAATGAAGAAG
>NC_056517.1:673408-673609 GCF_014905685.2 Nematolebias whitei
CTCTCTGACAGTAAAGTGGCACAAATATGTAAATGTTAATGAAGAAGAAATTATTTAAACTAAGTTTAACCACTTTGGGTGGAGTAGTAAGTGAGTTTGTTTTTCCACATCAGCTAACACTGTCTTGTGTGGGATAGTTAATACTGTTGCTAGAAATAATAATAATAATAATAATAATAATAATAATAATAATAATAATAA
>NC_056517.1:673619-676676 GCF_014905685.2 Nematolebias whitei
AATAATAATAATAATAATAATAATAATAATAATAATAATAATAATAATAATAATAATAATAAAAGCAGACATGATATGGTACTATGGTTGTTTAAAAAAGTGGATCTCAAGCTGGGATCCCCAGACCCCCGGGGGTCTGCGAGCCAGTGCTTGGGGGTATGCAAAAATAAATAAATAAATAAAATATCTATACAAGCACGTAGATGTTTAACAACCTGTTAAAATACACTAAAATGCAGGAAATCACATCTACTTCATTAAAAAATTTCTGGTGGGAACCCCCACACACCCCGCCCCATCTCCCACTGGGCCCACCCACTATTTGTGTTCCCGCATTGATCAGTTTACAAATTAAACCCTGTTATTTGGTATGACTACTGCTGTTTGTTAGGCCTGTGCCATTTGTGTGTACTCACCCTGCAATTGCTGAGTGCTGGTGATGGAGTTCCTGAGCAACCACCTGTCTTCAATCCGGTTAATGAGTCCAGCTGCCACTTAAGCCTTGGAGGAGGTTCCAGTCTTCGCTGAATCATTCAGTCACCTTAGGCAAAACCAGGACTCACCTCCAAGAACCAAGACCTTGACGAATCGTCTCCTAACTGGACTCATTCCCTGTGGAACTCTATCTCCCAGCGGGACACTCTTCCATCAGCCAACACCTGCAAGACACTAATCAAGTTACTTGGAAAATACAAGGATTCACTCACCCGACAGACACTTTGCCTTCCTCCCTGAGTCTGCCTTCAAAGATCCACCTGTAAGAGAAGGATTAAATTATCCAAAACAGCAACAATATCCTCCTACCCATCATTAATCTGTCTTCCCCCTTTTTCCCCCCTTCCAGGAACTCAGACTTCCTTTACCCCAGCACTGTAAATAAACTCACTGAACTTTTATCCCGTGTCTGTAATCCTTCTCAGCCCTGGTCTGAATTTGAGTACTATTCCTGAGATTATTCTTAACACTGTTATGATTCTTTTCATTTTTATGTAAAGAGTTTTCTGTAATAATTTGAAGAAGTGACAATGCATTTATGTTCATTAAAGTTTTATAATGATTTTTGATACTGTAAATTTTCTCAAAACTGTAATTTTTGAGAGTTTATATTGACATTTTTGTGAATAGTGTCTTGAATGAAAAATACCCCATGTTTAAATGTATAAAAAATGTATTAACACTATTAAAGAAAAAGTCTTAAGTATTTATGTTACACAGATATTTACATTGCATTAAAAAGAAAAATTGAAGAAAATTATTAAATAAACATGAAGGTTATGAGGGGTCCCTGAAATTTTTTCTCCTCTGTAAGGGGTCCCTGAACCCACAACGTTTTAGAACCCCATCTTTAAACTATTTGCATTGTCATTGTGTCTTTGTTTAATATGGTTATAAGATCATTAATGTGTTCCAACTGGCAATATATGGGGTTGTGATCGTGTGTCACTTTTTTTATTTTCAGTGGGTCAAAAGCTAAAATGTTTGGGAGTCACTTCTTCAAAAGAGATAAGACTTTTCACCAAGCAAATATTAGCTCTATATAGTAATTTATATATTAAGACAAATGTTTTAATTGATGGAAGAAACAAACACCCCCTATGATGAGTAAAAGAAATGGACTTGATGTTCCCTCGCCCGGATGTGGGTCACCGGGGCCCCACTCTGGAGCCAGACCTGGAGGTGGGGCACGCGGGCGAGCACCTGGTAGCCGGGCTTTTACCCATGGAGTTCAGCCAGGCACAGCCCGAAGAGGAGACATGGGTCCCCCTTCCCATGGGCTCACCACCTGTGGGAGGGGCCAAAAGGGTCGGGTGCAATGTGGGATGGATGGTGGCCGAGGGCGGGGATCCTGGCGGTCTGATCCTCAGCTACAGAAGCTGGCTATTGGGACGTGGATTGTCACTTCACTGGTGGGGAAGGAGCCTGAGCTGGTGTGTGAGGTTGAGAGGTTCCGGCTAGAAATAGTCGGACTCACCTCTACTCATGGCTCTGGCTCTGGAACCAGTTTCCTTGAGAGCGGTTGGACACTCTTCCACTCTGGAGTTGCCCCTGGTGAGAGGCGCCGAGCAGGAGTGGGAATACTTATTGCCCCCCATCTTGGTGCCTATGTGTTGGGGTTCACCCCGGTGAATGAGAGGGTGGTCTCCCTCTGCCTACGTGTGGAAGGACAGGTTCTGACTGTCGTTTGTGCTTATGCACCAATGGAAGTTCAGATTATCCACCCTTTTTGGAGTCCTTATAGGGGGTACTAGAAAGTGCACCTCCTGGGGACTCACTTGTTCTGCTGGGGGACTTCAATGCTCACATGGGCAATGACAGTGAGAGCTGGAGGGGTGTGGTTGGGAGGAATGCCCCCCCTGATCTGAACCAGAGTGGTGTTCTGTTGTTGGACTTCTGCGCTCATCATGGATTGTCAATAACAAACACCATGTTCAAGCATAAGGGTGTCCATATGAGCTCTTGGCACCAGGACACCCTAGGCCGCAATTCGATGATCGACTTTGTCGTCATCTCATCTGATCTGCGGACACATGTCTTGGGCACTCGGGTGAAGAGAGGGGCAGAGCTGTCCACTGATCACTACCTGGTGGTGAGTTGGCTCCGATGGTGGGGGAGGATGCTGGTCAGACCTGGCAGACACAAACATATTGTGAGGGTTTTCTGGGAATGTCTGGCAGAGTCTCCTGTGAGACGGAGCTTTAACTCCCACCTCCGGGAGAACTTCGAACATGTTCTGGGGGAGGTGGGGGACATTGAGTCCAAGTGGGCCATGTTCTGTGCCTTTATTGTTGAGGTGGCTTACCGGAGCTGCGGCCGCAAGGTTGTTGGTCCCTGTCGTGGCGGCAACCCTCAAACCCGATGGTTGACACCATCGGTGAGGGATGCTGTCAGGCTGAAGAAGGAGTCATATTGGGTCTTTTTGGCCTGTGGGACCCCGGAAGGAGCTGATGGGTACCAGCAGACCAAGCGACATGTGACTCGGGTGGTCGCTGAGGCAAAACTTGGGCATGGGAGGAGTTCGGAGAAGCCATGGAGAATGACTTCTGCACGGCTTCGAGG
>NC_056517.1:676776-680093 GCF_014905685.2 Nematolebias whitei
GACTCTGGGTCGGGCCCTCCAATCTCTGGTGCTGAGGTCACTGAGGTGGTTAAAAAGCTCCTCGGTGGCATGGCCCCAGGGGTGGATGAGATTCGCCCGGAGCTCCTTAAGCCTCTGGATGTTGTAGGGTTGTGTTGGCTTACGTGACTCTACAATATTGTGTGGACATCGGGGGAAGTTGCCCTGGATTGGCAGACTAGGTTGGTGGTCCCCCTATTCAAACAGGGGGACCGTAGAGTGTGTTCCAACTACAGGGGGATCACGCTCTTAATCCTCCCTGGTAAGGTCTATTTGGGGGTTCTGGAGAGGAGGGTCTGTTGGATAGTCGAACCTCGGATTCACGAGGAGCAGTGCGGTTTTCGTCCTGGTCGTAGAACACTGGACCAGCTCTACACTCTCAGCAGAGTTCTGGAGGGTGCGTTAGAGTTTGCCCAACCAGTCTACGTGTGCTTTGTGGACTTGGAGAAGGCATTCAACCGCGTCCTTTGGGGAATCCTGTGGGGGGTACTCTGGGAGTATGGGGTACCGGGCCCTTTGATACGGGCTGTTATGTCTCTCTATGTCCGGCGTCAGAGCCAGGTCTGCATTGCCGGCTATAAGTCGGGCTTTTTCCCAGTGAGAGTTGGACTCTCTCAAACCTGTTCATAACTTTTATGGACAGAATTTCTAGGCGCAGCCAAGGTGTTGAGGGGATCCGTTTTGGTGGCCTTAGGTTTGAGTCTCTGCTTTTTGCAGATGATGTAGTCTTGTTGGATTCATCAGATCGTGATCTACAGCTTTTGCAGGAGTGGTTCGCAGCCGAGTGCGACACGGCCAGGATGAAGATCAGTTCCTCCAAATCCGAGGCCATGGTCTTGAGCAGGAAAAGTGTAGAGTGCCCTCTTCGGGCCAGGGAGGAGGTCCTGCCCCACTTGGAGGAGTTCAAGTATGTCGGAGTCTTGTTCACGAATACGGGAAAAATGGAATGTGAGATTGATAGGTGGATATGTGCAGCGTCTGCAGTGAAGCGGGCGTTGTACAGGTCTGTCGTGGTGAAAACAGAGCTGAGTCAAAAGGCGAAGCTCTCAGCTTTCTACCAGTGTACTACAGCAATTTCAAAATATGCATAAATAGTTAAATAATTATGTCAAAAGTTGGAAGTGTGACATTTTTTAGAGCAGGGATATTCAACTAAACTGCTCAGGGGGCACAGTTTCTGAACGCCAGCAGCTCAGGGACAGACATCCAGTGATTAAAGTCATTATGTAAATAAACCAAGTATTACAATGATCTGTTACCTTTTAAAATTTTGTTTTGTTGCATTAAATCATAAATGCAATAAACAGAACCCAAAATCCAGACCCCAAAGTCATTGGTGGTCCAGATTGAAGTCACCCACGGGCCAGAAATGCCCCACAGGCCACCAATTGAATAACCCTGTTTTAGACATTTATGTCATTTCCTAACTAAAGATTGCCCACTTCAAAAGTAAACAAAACAAAACAAAAAGTTCATGTATGCAAAGCTTCATCTTTAAATTGTTGAACTTTAATTTGAGCAGTGCAGCTGCAGCCAGCTGCTGTGCTGTTGTTGTCCCTGAGTGGAGGCGAGCAGGTTGAAGTGATGAATCTGACCCAAGTTCCTGACAGGCACCTGCTGTTCAAGGCAACAGTTCCATTAATATTCAGACATACTTACCAATCCAGTCGTGTTGCAGAATGAAGCACAGGTTCCCTTAAGTTGGAAAATAATTTGTTACTTTTTTTTCCCCCTGCTGCTCTGACAACTGACACAGCCTCTTTGGTGGTACTAAAGTACATTAACTATGTTTTATTGGGATGCAATTTAAATACACAGAAAATAAAAAACATTTTGTGTCTTCTCTTGGAAGATTAAGCATATGCATTAAATTGCACAAACCCCCAGCAAAACTGCTTTTCTAGGAGCAAAGTGAAATATTTATAATCCTAACCACAACATTAGTTCATTATCTTTGTGAATCTGTACGAGGCAGTGATTCTGCAAGCCACCTGCATAGAAGCAGCAAGATTAATGGGTGCTTTACACATCTGTGCACCATTTGTATCACCTCTGAAATCATTAGAGATGGTAACGATCTGTCGCCCAGACAGTCCAGGGCACTGAAGGTCATCAGAAACCTCTCATCTACTTTATTGAGCTCCCTGACAGTGATGAAGCATTTATAAGAGAAAAATGATTGAGATGCAAATCAGTTGATCATATTTTCAGAGATTGCTACTTCCTGCTGCTCAGTAAAGTTTTACTTTTAATACAACCATCAATGTTTCTGGATAAAATCAGTCTGAAACTAGACTTTTTTTTTTTTTTAAACATAAACTTACTGTGACCCTGTGCCTTCTAGGACTGGTTTTGTAAAACAAAATTGTCACTCAGGTTATAACAAGAAAGGATTTAATGCTTGGCTTAGCTTCCTGAATATTCATTCAACCTTTTTTTTAGACATGTTAATCCCATTGAGTCTCGGGGACTCATTTACAAGAGAGACCTGAATTCAATTCAGTTTGATGATGATTTTGATTACCATACTTTTCACCATATAAGTCGGACCTTTTTGCATAAATTTACATGCCCTGTGACTCATACGGTGAAGTGACTTATTTATGTTTTTTTTTTTCAATATTTATAACACAATTTTTGGCTGAGATCTGATAACTTCATTCGTTCTGACATGGAAAATATCAACCACTACAATTTTCAGCCACTAGAGGGCCCTCGAGTAATACGGCAAGCCAATAGTCTCATTAAAATGTAAAAGTGGCTGTTAATGAGACACTTAGCTTGCCATACCAAGTCACTTTTATCTCGCTCCAGAACTCCTGGAGCAAACGTCAAATCAGCTGCATTTTGCCGTGCTGCCCAGTAGAAATGCAGCTGATTTGACACATCTTTAATATAATGTAGAGCAAACAAATAATTGTTTTTAGGTGGATATCTTGTTAAATTTCGAAGAAATGTGCAATGAGTCCTCCCTCTGTGCGCTCCCACAGCCACAAATCGATTTTTGAAATACAGTTGATTTAACCATTAAAGAGTCTGAGATTTTTTTATTGTCGTTAGCGCCACAACTCAATTTACAACATTTCTTCAAAGAGAAGACATGGTTTAGGCGAGCCGATTTGCCCTGTTGGCACGCACCCAGCTGGATATCTCATCGACTGGAAGACTTGATGATGTGTCTCTCTCTGCTGCCATCTGTGGATTTTAAGGACACATATTTAATTGGATTCACGATAACTGGTTCCTGCTATTTTGGATTCAGCTGGTGCTGGTTTTATCTACAATCAAGAAAGTCGTCA
>NC_056517.1:680193-681263 GCF_014905685.2 Nematolebias whitei
ACTTGATGATGTGTCTCTCTCTGCTGCCATCTGTGGATTTTAAGGACGCACATTTAATTGGATTCACGATAACTGGTTCCTGCTATTTTGGATTCAGCTGGTGCTGGTTTTATCTACAATCAAGGAAGTTGTCGGCAGCAAATTTGGACCCAATCACGCTGCTTGCCTTTTTGATGGCTTGGTTCGTGTCTCGTGTACCCAGATTCAAATGCTTTGGGCTGAATGGATCAGATCTCGGGGAATTTACTCAGTCACATTCCATCGGTGTGGCCATGTATTTTGGAAATTTCAGAACCGAGTGGACCAACACAGACTCAAGGTTGATGTCATTAAGTTCTGCCTGTCCCCAAAACAACTGTGTGTTTATCTAAGTTGGCTCCCCTTGGCTGGTCTTGAAGGCCATCTTATCTGAATTCACCTGGAGAACATGTGATCTGACACTCACCACCCCCTCCCTGAGGAATTTCCAACTGATAACCAGATGAACCAGCTGAAAAAACTTTGTGTCATTTCAGGACTCTGGATTCTCATAGATGTTATCCTTGGCCATTCCTCGACATCTCTCGAGAATGTTTATGGATCTCACCGGAGGACATTGACTGATTACAGTGACCTCGAGAGCATCTATAAGCGTTGTTGACCGCTCTCGTCTCTGATGCAGAATGTCTACGTAAATATGTGCTTGTTTGTGCGAGGTGTTTTTTTTTTATATTAGAGGTTTTTCTCAGCCAAGAAAAAAATTCTGATAGGAATTTTTTTCGCCTCCAACTCCTCCATGTGTCCAGTTAACCACTGTTTTTGTCTCTCCAAACAGGTCTCACCTGTAAATGAGTCTTTGAGGCTCAGTGTGATTTATCTGTTTAAATAAAGGTTGAATGAACATGTGGTACATGTGGTGGGACAAAATTATGTACACAGGGTCCCAGTTACATAAAACAATAAAAATGTAAAAATAAACAATTATAGCATCTAAGATACGAACTAAGAAAAACATCAACTAAAATACACTAAGCACTAATAGCAAAAAACAGACTCATGTTTGTGCTGCTGATCGACATAATGAGTCTGTG
>NC_056517.1:681363-683627 GCF_014905685.2 Nematolebias whitei
CTGAGGAAGTAGAGTCTCTGATGAGCTTTCTTTCATTAAAGTTATTTATTAAGGAAAACTTTAACTGAGACACACCTTTGCTATAATTTCGAGCAAACAAATAATTGTTTTTAATTTGTAATCTTGTTAAATTCTTGTTAAAGTCCTCCTGTGCACGCTTACACAGCTGCCATTTGGCAGCCAATCAGTTTTTGACACAACACCGGCCCACATTTCCAGGTTGTTAGTGGTGACGCATAACAAACATGAAGCGTCAGTGGTGACGTATAATAGATGCAACCTATACGGCAAAGCGACTTTTTATTTTTTTCCACTTTATTAGACATATTTGGACTGATGCAACTTTTTATGGCAGTGCGGCGTGTACGGCGGAAAGTACGGCTCATATCTTTTATGTAGGAAGTGTCCCCTCGCACAGTGATAGTTAGACATGGGCACCAATGACCCCCGCAACCCAAAAATGAAGAAGTGGGTAAAGATAATGAATGGATGGATGGATGAAACAAGTTTAGTATATCTCTAGGCTGGCATTAAGTCAGCAAAAACCCAACAGTAGTGAGGAGGATATTATGGTTTCAAGTAATTAAGTTGATAATTAAAGCATTGATTTTTCTCGTGACGTTCTTGGTGGAGTATATTGTGCTGTATGACTTGTGTCACTAAAATGAAGCTTGTTCCCTGGACTCGTTCCGCAGGGGATTGAGGACAATCAATCCTGCATTTAGACAAGTTTAATTACTTTTGTGTAAAGGGTCTCCTGGTGATCAAAGCCACTAAACTTTGAATGTATCAGCTTCAAAGGACACTGAGAGCAGTACTTGAAAATAAAAACAATGTCCTACACTTATAAAGTACAATCAGTGAAATATTATAGTAATTTTTAAATGATGCTTGTAAGCTACTGATGCGTCTGTGGTTGAAAGTATCTTGGTTTGTGGAACATAATGCAAAATAAATGATCTAAAATACCTGATAAGGTAGAGTCCTCCAGATCAGGGGTTCTCAAAGGGTTCAGGAACTCTTACAGGGGAGAAAAAGTTTCAGGGACCCCCTCATAACCCTCATCTTTATTAAATCATTTTCTTCAATTTCTCTCTTTAAGGCAATGGAAATATTTGTGTAACATAAATACATAAGACCTGTTCTTTAATAGTCTATAATTTTTATACCTTTAAACATGGGGATTTTTTCATTCAAGACACACTTTAACAAACATTTTAATTCCAACTTCCAAAAATTACAGTTTTGAGAAAATTAACAGTAACAAAAAACACTAAAACTTTACCTGTTCATATAATAAACATAATACATGCGTTGGCACTTCTTCAGATTCTTACAGAAAACTCTTTACATAAAACTGACCAGAATCATAACAGCAGTAATCAGACCAAATAACAGGGATTAACTTGTAAACTGATCAATACCGGAACACAAATAGCAGGCGAGCAGGTGAGTTGGGAGATGGGGGGTGTCTGGAGGTCCTTTGCCAGAAATTTTTGAATAAAGTAGATGTGATTTGCTACAATTTATATTTTAGCAGGTTGTTAAACATCTACGTGCTTGTAGATAAAAAAAAAAAAAACGTTATTCATTTACTTTTTATATACAGTAGTCCCTCGCTACTTCGTGGTTTGTTTACCACAGACTCGCTCTATCACGTTTTTCCAAAATAAGATTTGACATGACACACAGTTGGCTGACTGATGGATGAGCCACATGATCGGCATGGAATTTTAATAAAAAATGAATTATTTTAAATTATTTAGCACCTCCTGCACATTTGTGCAGCCCACAAACTGCAGGATAAGCTTCCTGCTGCAGCTGATCAGCTGTTCTTCGTGCAGAGCGGAGAAGTGGGCGTGGCCAAGAGCACTTGGAGGTTGCAAAGAGCAGATGAGGCAGGGAGCTGAGATTATGACATTCTGTGCTCTTTTAGAGCGTTTAGAGTTTAGAAACATTGTTCAGAATACAGCGTGATATATACATATATATACAGGTCCTTCTCAAAAATTTAGCATATTGTGATAAAGGTCATTATTTTCCATAATGTAATGATAAAAACGAAACTTTCATATATTTCAGATTCATTGCACACCAACTGAAATATTTCAGGTCTTTAATTGTTTTAATACTGATGATTATGGCATACAGCTCATGAAAACCCAAAATGCCTGTCCCAAAAAATGAGCATATCATGAAAAGGTTCTCTAAACAAGCTATTAACCTAACCATCTGAATCAACGACGTAACTCTAAACACCGCCA
>NC_056517.1:683727-685524 GCF_014905685.2 Nematolebias whitei
TGTGTATATATATTTATAAATCTAACAAGTTTGAATCAGGTTCTCTTGATGAAGAATCTGTCCAGAGGACCTGACTCAACCTTGTTAGAAAAGGCAAGTTGTCTTGTGAATGTCATGTACATGTTATTTTCTTCTTTTGAGAAAATACAAGTACTTCATCAGAGCTTGTTCAGGTGCATAATAACAATTTCATAATCATTTGTTTGCACTCCAGGTAAATAGTTAATTTTTTTCTGGTTGCTCTCTTGTACAGTGATCGCCACAACAGGTGAACTCACGTGAAAGATTTGATAATTGTTACATTGAAAGTCCACCATGACACTACCTGGGGTTGAAGCTGTAGCCTCAGCATTACAAGGCTCTGAGCTACATTCTCCATGTTTTTCATAGAATTTGCTTCATCTTCCCAGTTGAGTTGTTGAAGAATCGTGTATATTTCTCAGGATACACTGATGATTTTATGTTTGTAATTTTATGTTCCAGTTTTTGTGAGCCTACATAGCTCATCTTTAACCAAACTTTACTGGTCTTATTTTAAACACATGTTGCTACAATGTTGTTGATTTGGTTGTAGAAACGGAATGATCTGGCATTAAAAATTTAAACTAAAAGACTTACAAATGTATATTTATATATAATTTGTCTTTTGGTTTTTGTGTCCATTACCAGCCATGTACAGAGACTTTATGCAATCATTTAAGCAGTAGCCATCTAGAACAGATTTCCTCTCCTCAGCTGAGCTCTCATGCAGCTCAGTAACTTTTGGCAGATGTCTGCTTTCCGAACAAAGTTTTTTTTTTTTTTTTTTTTTTGTGAAGCTTCCCAGCATAGTAGCATCTACCCATCCCTGACCAGCTGTGCTTTTCCTCCTTTTTTTTTTACATCAAGCAGCTACAGTCTGTTTCTGCACAAACATTGCAGTGCTTGTAGCTGAGGCTAGCTACTTGGGTCAAACAGAATTTGTGGGCCCCACTGACTAAGAGTGAAATTTGTCATCCTTACTGTATCTCTAACAGAGCTATTTTGAAGTAGTTATGAGGGGAATTCGTTAAAAATATAAACTTGGTTTTAAAGAGGTACCTGTCTTTGTAGCTACTGTGTTCCTCCTCTGTCAGCAGTCCAGCTGGTGTCGGGGGAGCCTTCTTCCACCCATTAGGCTGTTTTGACAGCCATATCCACAGTAATTAATACCAGGCACTCTTAAATGAGATTTACGCGAGACATGCTGTTTTGCACCTCCCAGCTGGTGGGAGCTGCTTTGAGCTGCTGCTGGGAGTTTAAGGCTCTCAGTTCCTTGGCTGCATCATCTGTGGCGTGTTTTATTCAGTCCGGTAAACATACATTTCTGAAGATTTTAGAGGAACATTGATTTTTAAAGCCTCGGACTGAACATAAGCAGGCTCTATCTTAAAAGCAGATGGGATGCAAATTAAAACTGTTGCTTTTTTTTATTATAATAAATTAGACAACCTGCAAAGTGGACATGTGGACACACTATATTAGTGTCACCTGACGCTGTAGAACATATTGCTACTAATAACATGTATGTAATTAGTTCATGTTTTCTCCTTTTTATGTGTGGGATTACAATGAAGAAAATCAATATCAAGTAATGCCACTGTATTGATTAAATCATGTGTTCATTACAGTACATCAATCAACCTTTATTCAGTGTATTTTTATTTTTTTTCAAATGAAGCACAACTGGAGACTTCATGAAGCAAATATCTACTGATTTAGGTACCTCAAATCTATCTATCTATCTATCTATCTATCTATCTATCTATCTATCTATCT
>NC_056517.1:685624-687692 GCF_014905685.2 Nematolebias whitei
ATGGTAAGACATCTACCTAGACCTGAAGTGAGCTCAAACCCAGGACTAGCTGCAGTGAAACCTGCTGAGACCAACAGTGGAGACAATATGTTTATAAACCCATTTGGAGCAGACAGATGGGACCAGAACAGAAAACTGAGAAGAACAGAGACAAATCAAACTATAGCAAAGTTCTACTAACATGGTCGAACCTTGTTTATACAATTAAATAGCTTCTCTTTGTGAAGCTGTGTTGAGTCTATGGTTGAAGAAATGGCCTTATAACTGGGTGTTAGTGGGTTTGATCCCAACTTGAATATTATATTGAATTCAGTGATGGTATCTTCAATTTAATTCAGTTTATTTATATAGCGCCAAATCACAACAAAAGTAATCTCAGAGCACGGTAAAAAAAAAAATCACATATATGATCAAAGCCAATTAGTAAATTTGATCTATCTAAGGAAGCAGCAGATTGCAATGGATTTTCACTTAGTCACAGTCGCTCATCCTGAGCAAGCACAAAGGCAACCGTGGGAAGGAGAAACTCCCTTTTACTGGAACGAAGCCTCCAGCAGAACCAGGCTCAGGACAAGTGGCCATCTGCTTCGAACAGCTGGGTTTGAGAGGACAGGAAGGAGAAACATAGATTGGTAGGTCCAGATGTATATTCTATTGGAAGAAATACAAATAAAACCACAGGTTAAGGATATAAATAATTACAAATAAACAGGTAGAGTAGAGCTTGTAAAGACAGCAGCAGAGTGAGGAAATGTGGTCAATTTGTCCTCCAGCAGTCTGATCTGTCCTATCAACTCTCATTAAAACTCTGGCAGCAGCATTTTGGATAATCTGAAGACTTGGGGTTTTTTTTTATACCCATATAATAAACAATGGAACATTCCAGCCTATATGTGATACATGAATGGACCAGTTCTTATGTATCATATTTGAACAAGATGTTTCTAACTTTGGTGCTATTATGCAGGTGGAGGAAAGTGTTTCTGGTAACTTTTTTTATTGTGGGGTTAAAATACATCCTGATATATGGTGTTATCATTTTACACTTTTATATAATTTTAGGAGGATTATTTGATGAGTTCAAATATGTTGGGGTTTTGTTCACGAATGGGGGGTTGGGGTGGGGGGTGGACCGTGACACTGACAGATGGATTTGTGCAGTGTCGGCAGTATTGCGGACTCTGTGCCAGTCCATTGCGGTGAAGAGGGAGTTGGGCTGTAAATCAAAGCTCTCTGCTTACTGGTCAGTTTATGTTCCTCCCCTCACCTGGCCACAAATTCTGGGTAGTGACAAAAAGAACGAGATTGTGGATACAGGAGGTTGAAATGAGTTTTCCCTGCAGGGTAGAACTCTCTCTTAGAGATATGGTGCGAAGTTTAGTTATCCAGGAGAGACTCTGAGTAGAACCGCTGCTCCTCCACGTCAAAAGGAGCCAGTTGAGGTGGTTTGGGCATCTGGTAAAGATGCTTTCTGGGTGCCTCCCTAGGGAGGTGCTTCAGGCATGTCCAACTGGGAGGAGACCCAGAGGAAGACCCAGAGGAAGACCCAGGACACACTGGAGAGATTATATTTCTCGGTTGGCCTGGGAATGCTTTGGAGTCCTCCCAGAAGAGCAGGAAAAAGTGGCTGTGGAAAGAGATGTCTGGACCTCCCCGCTCAAGATGCTGCCGTCATAACCTGACTTTGGAATAAGTGAAAGATAATGGATGGATGGATATTATTTTAGAGTTACTTCACCAAAACTTTTCCTCCTATTTAACTGTGTTAGTAGTTGGAGTAAGGGCAGAGGATGAAGACAGAGTAAGATGGAGGAGGATGACATGTAGCAACCCCTGAAAAGGGAAAAGTCAAAAGAAGAAGAATCTGTATGGGCAGAATCTCGTGCCCTCAAAAACTGAATTTGAATTGCTCAGACTGAATCTGTGCATAATTTGAAATTAAATCCATTGATTTGAAAGTCTAATAAATCTGGGGTATGATTTCAGAATTTTTACTTCAAATCAATTTAGAAATCTGATTCTGAAAGGGGCAGCACGGTGGCGCAACTGGTAGAGCTGCTGCCTCTCA
>NC_056517.1:687792-694886 GCF_014905685.2 Nematolebias whitei
CTGAATCTGTGCATAATTTGAAATTAAATCCATTGATTTGAAAGTCTCATAAATCTGGGGTATGATTTCAGAATTTTTACTTCAAATCAATTTAGAAATCTGATTCTGAAAGGGGCAGCACGGTGGCGCAACTGGTAGAGCTGCTGCCTCTCAGCGAACAGGTCCCTGGTTCAAACCCCGGTCCAGGGACCTTCTGGGTGGAGTTTGCATGTTCTCTCCGTGCATGCGTGGGTTTTCTCCGTGTACGCCGGTTTCCTCCCACAGACAAAAAACATGCATGTTAGACTGATTGGTAACTCTGAATTGTCCCTAGGTGTGAGAGAGAGAGTGAATGGTTGTTTGTCTCGTTTGTCTCTATGTGTCCCTGTGATGGACTGGAGACCTGTCCAGGGTGTCCCCCGCCTCTCGCACAGTGATTGCTGGACATGGACACCAGCGACCCACATGACCCAAAATGGAATAAACGGGTAAAGATAATGGATGGATGGATGGATGAATGGATGGATGGATGGATGGATGGATTCTGAAAGCCGTTTTCTCCGGGTGCTCCAGTTTCCTCCCACATACCAAAAACATGCATGTTAGACTGATTGGTAACTCTAAATTATCTCTAGGTGTGAGTGAGAGAGTGAATGGTTGTTTGTCTCGTTTGTCTCTATGTGTCTCTGTGATGGACTGGAGACCTGTCCAGGGTGTCCCCCGCCCCTCGCACAGTGACTGCTGGACATGGGCACCAGCGACCCCCGTGCCCTAAAATGGAAGAAGCAGGTAAAAGATGATGGGTGGATGGATTGTGAAAGCCATGCACCTGTCGGCTGGGAGTGAGGTGTCGGTCTCTCATTTATTATATCAGACTGGTTTGCACGAGACACAAGCTCCGAGTCGTGGGACGGAGAAGAAAGACAAAACTTTGTAGACACACAAGCAAAAATAAATTTAATATTAGGCAACATATATCCTTTTTTATTTTCTGTTTTTTCACATAAAATATTACACAACTTGTAAAGAATGTTCAGGAAATAATGCCCGCACCACTCATGTTTTTGCTCAGGAGCCACCACTGATGAGAATGATCACAACTCCCCTCCCATCTGCGCATCATTCCGCTTTGCTTTCTTGTTTACAAGGATGGGGCGCGTGCAGAGCCACTGCTCCTTCTTCCCTGTTATTTAATCAGTCGCTCGGGTTGTAATCCCACCCACTTATGAACCCACTCGCTGTCTGAGGGTCTGGCTGTGATCTGCTGCGGGACGGAGAGCTGACAGAAACCCAGTAAAAGTCCATACATCCAACCTTGCCGGAGCAGCTTGGAACCACGGCGGGAGGGGGAGACATGAAGGAAAAGAATCTGATTGAGACTGCTAAAATGCAGGGCAACATGCTGGTAAGGTGCAGTGTTATTTTTTAAGGGATACGGGTTGCATGACGCGGTTAGGTCGTTTCATCCCTCCAGGACACATCTGAGAGGCGGGTGCGCTCTGACGCGCCTCCACTGTCCAGAGGATGAGTATATAGGCTACCTTTTTTTAATTCTTTAGGGGGGTTTTTAATAGTCTCTGCCTTTTATTTATTTATTTATTTAATTCCACATGTTCTTTTCTGCTATTGGAGCCAGTGGAGATGAGAGCAAGCATTGCTGAAAAGTTCAATCCTCTTTTTATGTACTCTGCAATGACTCCTGAGTTTTGGCTTTATGTCCTTCACCCCGTCATGCCTTTGAGAGCAGAGGTAACCTTTTGCCCAAGGAGGGTCTCCATTAATATTTAACTGCATAAAGCTGTGAGGTGCAGGGCATATTACTCTGCCTGTCCATCTGCAGGGAGCTGCAGGCAGTAATAAAAATGTTGGCATGAAGCTATGTCCTTTGGGGCTCTTTCAGATATTAAGATTTTAGTTTATTTTTTTAATTTTAGAAAATATTACCTTATATTCTGTATTAAGAGGTTGTTTCATCCCTCAAGACATTCTGCTGATATTTTCTGAACTTGCTTGACTCATTGGATTTCTTTTCCGACTAAAGTTTATTTCTTGATATGAGCCACGCTTGCTTATTTCTGGCTGAACAGGCTTTGCTCTGCAAACACTCTGGGTCATGTTGGAAGATGTGGGGCACAGCTGTGTGGAGTCAGGCTTTTCCAAACTCTTCTTTTGCTGAAAACTCTCTTGTCCTCCCCCTCTGGCTTTAGCATTCTGTGCAGTGACATGGGTAGTGTGTTCATCTCATGTCTGCATGATAAACACATGGGTTTTAAACACATGTCCAAATCAAAAGCCACCACTTTCTTTTTTTGTAGATTGCAATAATAAAGGAGCATTAGGACCAACTCGTTGGCAAGAATCCCTCTCCACGCCCTCACTGGTCGGATTTCAACTTTTTTTTTCCTCTCTCTGAAGAGTGTATAACTTATTATGTACATTTTTTTATATAATCTATTAATCCCTTCAGTGTTTTATGCTTTTATTACTGGCATAAATCAATCATGGTCAATATAAATTGACATTCCTAAAAAATACATTCTTTAATATCAATGTAAAATCAAATTCTAGAGAGTAATACCCAAACAATGTAATATAAAATAAGTTATTTCATAAATATTCACTTTTTTAAGGGACTGTCCTAATTCAACTCATAGTTTCCTTTAACAGAGGATTTCTATTTGACACTCTTCTAAACTTTAGCCTGGGGAAGAACCAGGGTAACAGTTGTTGTATGCACACACTCACTTGATGAAGCTTGAAACTCCTTCAGAGTGGTCACCGGTGTCTTCGTGGTCTCTTGCACTATTCTACTTGCATGGTCCATCAGTTTATGAGGGTAGCCTGCTTTTGGTAGATTTACACATTCCTTCCCTCTCTTGATAATTGATTCAACATATTTCTTGTTGATGCTTTGAAAATGCTTTTTTATTTGTCTTCTTCTTTTGGCTTTTCCCTCTTCAGGGGTCTTCATAGCGAGTCATCCTCCTCCATCTCACTCTGTCTTCTGCATCCTCTGTTCTCTGTACAACTACCTCCATGTCCTCTAACTGCATCTGTATATCTCCTCGTTGTCTTTCTTCTGGCAGCTGCATTTCTAAAAGCCTTCTACCAATATACCCACTGTCCTTCCTCTGGACATGTCCAGACCATCTCAATCTGGCCTCCCTAACTGTATCTCCCAATTGTTCAACCTGTGTTGTACCTCTAATGATCTCATTCCTGATCTTATCCATCCTTGTCTCTCCTAAGGAGAACATCAACATCTTCATTTCTGCTACTTCCAGTTCTTTGTCCTCTCTTTGTGTCCATGTCTCTGTCTCCAGACCATACAACATAGCTGGTATCACCACTGTCTTGTAAACTTTTTCTTTGACCTTTGACCTTTGCTGACACCCTTTTGTCGCAAATCACTCCTGAAACTTTTCTCCTTCCACTCCATCCTGGCTGGACTCTCTTCTTCACCTCTTCACCACACTCCCCATTTTCCTGGATAGTGGACCCCAAGTCCTTGAAGTCCTGCTCCTTTGTGACCTCTGCTCCTTGTAGCCTCACTGTTCCACCTCCTCCCTCTCATTCACACACATGGACTCTGTCTTACTACGACTGAAGTTCATTCCTCTTCTTTCAAGTGCATACTTCCACCTCTCCAAGTTCTCTTCCACCTGTTCCTTGTGCTCACCACAGATCACAATGTCATCTGCAAACATCATAGTCCACAGGGATTCTTGCCTGACCTCATCTCTTCTTTCAAATGCTTTCCTATTCATATTTTGACTTGTACTTTTCAAAAATCTTTTCTCTGAGTTGAATCAGGACAGTCACTTTAAAGTGAGTAAATACAGTATTAATGCAATAAACTATTTTACTTTAAACAGAATATCTAAATAGTTCATATAAATGCTAGTCTATAAACATGTATATAACCTGAAGCTTGTTACTTTTTTTTTTCAGAAGAAACAATATACACTTTTTTTTTTCTGAAGTGCTACAGCTGGCTGCTATTTATGCTTGCAAACAACCAGAGTTCTAATAAAATACTCAAGCTGCTAAATTAAGATTGGAGTAGTATTAAGATTTAATCAATCTACTTTGGTCTTGACCCTGCTCAGGCTAGCTATTAGCTCATCAGTCCAGTCTGAAATAAACTCTAATTCCTTGAATTAAGCCCATTTAATAAAAAAACTTTCTTCTACAGTTATTTTGTTCATAATCATTCCACAGAACTCAGCATAAGTTGTTCTGAATGATATCTAAGTCAAAACCATGTGCTTTATCTGTGCTCTGCAACAGCAAATAAAGAATAAAACATAGAATAACATGAGGCATGATGATTTTGTTTTACTTTGTTTGGTTGTCTTAGTAACCTGTGATCTTGACCTAGTGTGATCTTAATGTCAGCAGCCATCTTGTGTTGTGGATTAGCAACATTTTAAGAGGAAGACCCCAGCGAGTTTGTTGTGATAACACTATCCGACTGTAGGGTCGTGAACACTGGTGTTCCACAGGGTTGTGTGCTATTGCCTCTTTAATTCTCTATATAAACAAATGAGTTGCAACGCAACAGTGAAGATTTCACATTAATTAAGTTTGCTGATGACATTGCCCTAGTTGCTGGTCTGAAAGACACCAGTAGCCCCTCCTACTCCCAGCTCATAGACCAGCTCTCTGACTGGTTTGATGACAGTTTTCTGGCTCTTAATGTCAGTAAAACCAAGGAACTTTGTTTGGGAGGTAGATGGGGGGCGACCAGCACCAGACCTACGTTTAGGCCTTCTATTATAAAAGGGCAGGAAATAGAGCAGGTGACTGAATTTAAATACCTTGGAACAATAATTGACAACAAGTTGACCTTTGAGCCCAACACTGACTATATTTACAAGAAAGCCAGGCAGCGTCTCCACCTTCTGTGTAAGCTAAGGAGCTTTAATGCAAGCCAAATTACTTTGCAGTAATTTAATTGTGTGTCATGGTATGGGAACCTGCTAGCCAGTGACAGGAACAGGTTGTCCCGGGTGGTCAACCAAGGTAGTAAAGTCATTGGTCATCAACAAATGCAACTTGCAGACCTGTAGAGTCAGGTTCTGGAAAAGAAAAAAAGGCAATCCAGGTTTACACTGAGCCAACTCATCCACTGCAACCATTATTCAGGTTGGTACCATCTGGCAGAACACTGCTGGTTCCTTTAGCAAAGAAAAATGGGTACAAAACGCCATTTGTTCACTCTGCAGTGAATGTACTTAACAAGGTCCTATTTAAATGCAGCCTCATATAAAAGCCATGTCTGCTGGGATGTTTCCATATTTTAACGTATTGTGTGTTTTAGAATGGTTTTAATTGAATGTTTTTAATTGAGTTAGCAAAGCTTGGTTTTAAAGTTTTTTAATGACATTTTAGCTTGTGTTGTTTTTATGAGCCAGATGTCAAAGACAAATCTCCATTTCATTGAATGTTATGGACAATAAAGTTGAATTGATTGATTGATTAGTAAGGCACACAGTTCACAAACTGATGTATGTAGACAGACTTAAATGTCAAAATGTGTATGTTATAAAGAGAAACTGTACATCCTCACCTGCAATTTGCTTTACCTTTCTTTTGTATTTGTTTTAGATATTTTTTTATGCTTGCACCTCTTAAGTCACAGTTTTGTTATGTTTTTTTTTTTTTTTTTATGACTGAGGCGAATGCAACTTTATTTGTCCTCTACGGTGAGATTTAGCATGTACTGACATGATAACAAAGCCAGCAGTGTACTCTATCTTTAGATTGACAGTTTTACTGTAGCAGGGAAGTACTTCTTACACAACAAGCTCCTTCCATTCGGGAAACAGATGAGGTGTAGTTCCTCAGAGGGAGATCCTCTCACTAACAGGAAGAAACATCAGTGCTACGTGTTTGTTTTTTTATCACCAAACATGAATGCGAGGAAGTGTTGCTGTCTGGTGGGATGTCTGCCTGTCATTGGTGCAGTTAGTATGTGAAAATGGGTGGCAAAACACCCTCAAGGTGTTAGCCAGCACAGGAGATTGCAGCTAATTGAGCCCACATCCAGATGTCTCAGCGATAATTACAGCGTAAATGCTACCGAGGGATACATTGTCTGTTTTCTCACCCTTGTACTTGATACAGTGTGGAGTGTACTCCAAACTTGATGTCTGTTTCGAACACAAATGTGAGGCTGCCCGAAAACGGTTCTGACGTTAATTTTTCAGCTCTCACTTTGTTCGTGTATAATTGCTGTCTGACATGGCAAGCATCCCACCTCAAGGACACAGGCGACAGTGCTGTTGAACAACTAATGACTTGTTTCTCTCAGCTGTAATTGAAAAAGAAGAAGAAATATATTGGACAGAGATTTATTTATGTCAAAAAGGAGAGGCCTTCACTGTTTGGTGCCATTTTTTTGGCAGCTACTATTGAGTGTTCCCAGTTCACAGAAACACACGGCCATCCTACAGTAACATTTTCTTGTCAATCACAGAGTCTGCGTGCTAGTTAATGTTTAATTTTAGGATTAGGGGATAGATGTCTTAGTTGTTTTGAAGACTTTAAAGGTGCTGAAGGTTGTTATTTTCATCAGTTATGACAAAATATGATCATATTTTCAGTTGGGCCTGGCTGTGAAGGTGTACGTAAACATCCAAATCTTGGTATTTCACGATTAGCAACTAATTGTCTAATTAAAATTACTGAACCATAAGCATGTCTGTACTGTTTTAATTATGTTCTTTTATTTGAGTGATAGTAGATGAGACAAAAAGAAATATCAGATTTCTAAAATGTTAGCCGACATTTAATAAAGTGCACTGCTCTTCTGTGTACACCTTTAAATCATGCCATCTCATTAAGGCTAATGTTCGCAGCATATCACTTAAGTTCAGAAGACCTAAAGGACCAGTAGACATACCAAGTTTACTTTTGTAGGGTGATATAAGGTTTGACCAGCCAATTCAGGATTCAGTTTGGAGTTTCAAGCTTGAAACTGCTTTGAACTTCCATCCCTCCATCCATCCATCCATCCATCCATCCATCCATCCATCCATCCATCCATCCATCCATCCATCCATCCATCCATCCATCCATCCATCCATCCATCCATCCATCCATCCATCCAA
>NC_056517.1:694986-695638 GCF_014905685.2 Nematolebias whitei
TAGAGACAATTTAGAGTTACCAATCAGCCTAACATGCATGTTTTTGGTCTTTGGGAGGAAACCTGAGTACCCGGGGAAAACCCTCACATGCATGGAGAGAACATGCAAACTCCACCCAGAAAGGCCCCCTGGCCAGGATTTAAGCCTGGGCAAAGTGCTCCCTGAGAGACAACAGCTCTACCAACTACGCCACCGTGCTGCCCTGCTTTGAACTTAACACTTCATACTTCATCTGAGAAAGTTTCCCAGGTGTGAAGCAAAACAAATTCAGCTACAGAATACATATGCAAGCAGACACCCAAGTGCTGATACTCAACAATATTGTAGAAGCATATGCAAGCAGGAAGGCACTGCACAAGGCCAATGCCTCATGGCTGGAAAATCAAAGATCTGACCCCATAAATCTATCAGAACAAAATTTAGGATCATCCCAGAAGCCTACATTCAGCACTGACTCTTACAGCCTTTTATGATCCACACCTAAAGAAAACGACTCTTCATGGATGTCTAGTAAAACTAAGGAACCAGTTGTCAAATGAAGGAATCACAGAAAAGTTGTTGGCCCAAGACTGGGAAGCCCTTATCATTAAAGACCCATTGGCAATTTTATCCAAATGGCAACTTGTCCACTGCCTCTGTACAACATGGAAGC
>NC_056517.1:695738-696057 GCF_014905685.2 Nematolebias whitei
TAGAGACAATTTAGAGTTACCAATCAGCCTAACATGCATGTTTTTGGTCTTTGGGAGGAAACCTGAGTACCCGGGGAAAACCCTCACATGCATGGAGAGAACATGCAAACTCCACCCAGAAAGGCCCCCTGGCCAGGATTTAAGCCTGGGCAAAGTGCTCCCTGAGAGACAACAGCTCTACCAACTACGCCACCGTGCTGCCCTGCTTTGAACTTAACACTTCATACTTCATCTGAGAAAGTTTCCCAGGTGTGAAGCAAAACAAATTCAGCTACAGAATACATATGCAAGCAGACACCCAAGTGCTGATACTCAACAA
>NC_056517.1:696157-699207 GCF_014905685.2 Nematolebias whitei
GCAAGTTATTTACATTGATTTATGATAGCGACTAAATAAAGCATGAGTGATCCATGCATCCACCCATGTATGATCTATACACCTCTGAGCTTGATCACACAGGCAGTTGGTCCTGATTTATATTTTACATGTTTGTCTTTATCAAATAGACCAGGACTTTTTCAATATGGTACAATACAATACAATACAACTTTATTTATAGAGCACTTTAAAACAACACTGTTGGCCAAAGTGCTGTACACTAGGACATACAAAAACATAAAAACCCCACACGTTAAAAATGTGAAATAAAATAAAGATAACAAATAAAATAAAACAAATAACTTAGAGTCATTAAAACCAACATTTCAAACTGAAGTAAAAGCCAAAGAGAAAAGATGTGTCTTCAGAGAAGACTTAAAAACAGGAAGTGAGCCAGCTTGTCTGACGTGCAGAGGCAGCTCGTTCCACAGTTTAGGGGCAGCGACTGAGAACGCTCGGTCACCTCTCAGTCTCCTGTTGGACCTTGGGACGACCAGCAGCAGCTGATCTGCTGACCTGAGAGAGCGAGAAGGAGTGTACAGCTGGAGCAGGTCGGACAGATACTGTGGGGCGAGACCATGAAGACATTTGAAAACAAATAAAAGAACCTTAAAATTAATCCTGAAGCGAACAGGGAGCCAATGTAGTGATTCTAAAACAGGGGTGATGTGTTCTCGTTTTTTGGTACCAGTTAAAAGGCGGGCAGCTGCGTTCTGAACCAGCTGAAGTCGAGTCAGTAATGACTGGCTCAGACCGACATAAAGAGAATTACAGTAATCCAGGCGAGTTGTGATGAAAGCATGGATTAAGATCTGAAAATGATGTTGTGACAGAAATGGTTTGACCTTGGCCAGTTGTCTCAAATGAAAGAAGCTGGACTTGATCACTGATTTAATCTGCGTGTCAAGTTTGAAGTCACTGTCCAGCCTCACGCCCAGGTTAGTTGCTGTCTCAGTCAGATGTTCTGTTAAAGGACCCAGATCAGCATGGATATTGGAGCCTTCACTAGGCTTAAACAACAAGACCTCTGTCTTTTTGTCATTAAAATGTAAAAAGTTTAGTGACATCCATGCTCTGACTTCTGCCAAACACCCCAGGAGTTGTTTCAAGGAATGGTGTTTGCCCTGTTTTAACGGAACATAGATTTGGCTGTCATCAGCATAAAAATGAAAAGAAATACCATGTTTCCGGAGAAGATGTCCCAGAGGGAGTAGATACAGGGAAAACAGAAGAGGGCCAAGTATAGAACCCTGAGGAACTCCACAAGTGAGAGGGGCTACAGAGGACTCCACAGCACCAATGCGCACGCAGAAGTTTCTTTCTGTCAAATGGGATCTGAACCACTGTAGAGCAGGACCCTGAATGCCCACCCAGTTCTCCAGACGAGACAGGAGGATGTGATGGTCTACTGTGTCGAAGGCAGCAGTCAAGTCCAACAACATTAAAACTACACAGTCACCAGAGTCTGCGGCTGAAAGAATGTCGTTGAAGACTTTCAGCAGCGCAGACTCAGTGCTGTGGTGAGTTTTAAAGCCAGATTGAAACTGTTCAAGAAGGTTGTGGTCATTTAAGTATGATGTTAACTGATTGTAAACAATTTTCTCCAAGATCTTAGATATGAAGGGCAGTTTTGAGATGGGTCTAAAGTTGGACATTACTGTGGGGTCTAGGCTAGGTTTTTTAATCAGTGGTGTTACAACTGCATGTTTAAAGTTCGCTGGTACCTGTCCACATGCCAAGCTGTCATTTATAATTTGGGACACATGAGGAGCCACGGTGTGAAAAACCTCTTTAAAAAGACAAGGTGGGATGGGATCATTTGGGGATCCAGCAGGTTTCATACGACCAGTGATGTCAGTTAAGGAAGACAGGGTGACGAGCTCAAACTGACTGAAGACAGCAGAGCGTGTGACGGAGACGGAGGGGTCGTAAGAAGGAGGGCTTATGAGAGCTCTAATGCTTGAAACCTTATTGATAAAAAAGCTCAGGAAGTTGTCACACATTTCAGTGGAGTTCTCTGGGCTGGCTGATTGTGGGGCGTTAAGAACAGAGGTGATTGTTTTAAAAAGCACACGTGGACTGCTGGAGTTGGAGGAGATGATGTCAGAGAAATATTTGTTTTTTGCAGCTCTAACAGTGGACTGATAGAAGCGCCAGCTGTCCCTCAGAGCTTGGAAAGACACCTGTAGTTTGTCCTTCTTCCACTTCCGCTCTGCTCTCCTGCACTGGCGTCTGGCAGATCGTGTGACCTCATCAGTCCAGGGGTCAGGCTTTGGTCTGGAAGCTCTTGTTTTTAATGGAGCCACAGCATCTAAAACGTTTTGACAGGCTGAGTTAAAATTAGATGAGAGAGCATCGATATCTGAATGAAGACCCACAGGGTCTGTGGGGCTGATGGCAGAACTAAAAGCTGCAGAGAACTGAGAAGCAGTGGAGGAGTTAATGACCCGACGGGGCTGTGCAGGAGCGCGAGGTTTGACTGAGCGACAGACGAGTGGCATGTCAAACACAACAGGCATGTGGTCTGAAAAGGCAGCATCACAAACTTCCACATTAGAAACATTAAAACCGTGAGCTAACACAAGGTCTAAGGTGTGGCCACATTCTTGTGTTGGATCAGACACAAACTGAAGCAAATTAAAAGAGTCTATCAGCTGTAAAAACTCTTTGACCAACGGTTTATCAGCACAGCACACAGCGATGTTGAAATCTCCGACTATCAAGATCCTGTCATATTTAGGCAGGACTCCAGCCAAAAAATCTGCAAAGTCTGTCAGAAAGTCCTTATTGTATTTTGGAGGTCTGTATAAAACAGCACACAGTACGGGTTGTGAAGATCCGAGCTCAAACAAGTTGAACTCAAAGCTGGAATAACATGTTAAAGGTGTGATTTGTTTACATGGTACACTCTTTGTTTGAAATTTGACAACTGCATTCAAGTCTGAAATTTTCCAACTGGGCAACATTTGAATCAACACTGGCAAACTTTAACGTTTAGTTGAACAAAGCACACGGAATAAAAACCCTAC